>NC_044064.1:17598360-17941485 GCF_902167405.1 Gadus morhua | reverse complement strand
TTATATAGATCGTTCAGACTTCACTCCGGATATCGTCAAGGTAGGTTTGGAGAAGCTCTTGAGGCTTGCGGTAGGAGGGAGGTAGATAGATGCGACTATGTAGTGTATGGGTTCAATGGCGCATTTAACTGACTGGCAGATACCGTCATTAAAGGTCTGGACATCTGATGTGAGGACGGAGTCGTGGACATACAGCATGGTGCCACCCCCTGTTCCGGACGATCTGTCGCATCTTAGGATGTGGTAGTGTGGGATGTCAACCTGTGCATCGTGGATGTAGCTTTTGAGCCAAGATTCCGATGCTGCTAGGAAGGGTACTGAGCTACCAGGACAGTTAAGTAGGGTGTCGGAGATTAATGGAATCTTCCATCTGCTCTGGCTGGTAGCCTTTGGGGACAAGCCTTGTCCGTTTAGGATGTAAAGACTTGAGTAGGTAGGTTTGTGTTGTAGCCCTGCATTGCCTGCTGGAGGAGGGATTTCATCAGGATAGGGTTGGAGCTCATGTACTGAGTCGGTGGGGGAGGCATTTGCATGGGGATCTGCTCTTGGGGGATGGGAGGTAGAAGGCACTGCCACAGCTGTTGGTGGCACTGGGGGGGGTCCAGGTAGGGTTTGTCGCTGGCGTTCGGCCCTCATCTCCGTCAGCTGTATCTGCATCTCTTGTTGCTGGTCTCGCATCTGGTCGAGGATCTGGGGGAGTCGGGATAAAAAAGACGTGTCAATAGCATTTGCTTCTGCACAACTTTCTGGAGCAGCAGCTATGAGAGGCGGAGCTTGCTGCCATCGAGATCTTGGTTCTCGGGCTGATGGTGTCCCTAGTAGGGGAGGTCTTGAGCTCGCACTCAGCGCCCGCTGCCTGTTTGTAGGCGGAGGCATCTGGCGGGGATGATCGCCTCCTTGGCGTCTAGCTGGATCTTGTCTCTGTGGTCGAGGTGCATCTGATTCATATTTCTTCGCGTTTTGCAGGTGGGCAAACCTACATCCCTGCACAGTACAAACCCGACGTTTGAGTGTCTGCACAGTACAGGATGGTAGAATTTACAGTTTCTTCCTCTACTGCATCTGACTCTGGTGTCGGTGCCATGCCTCATGTAGTTTATGCAGCGAGGAGTGTGAAGCTTCGTACATGGTTTCCCTTGGATCAATCGCTTCCCTGTTAATCCATGCGGGCAGGTTAGTAGCTTGTACTTCTCACATATCTCTGTGGGCACGGGGCATCAGATGTTTCCTCGGTGTCGGCGTCTTCCTCATCTTCTTCTTCTTCTTTCTCCTCTTCTTCTTCTCCGTCATTACCCGGGTTGGTGTCCACAGGTGTTTGGGGGTTCTTTGGGGGAGACTTGTCCTTCTTCTTTCTCGTCTTTGACTTCTTGGGTGTGAGAACGAGGTCGTTTTTCTTCCTACAGCCAATGTAGGCCTAGTAGGGGGTTGGGATCTTCTAGACACATGCGGAACTTGTCGTGTTTTTCTTTCATTTTCTCACAGTTGTGTGATCCCTGGGAGCAGATGAAGCACACTAGTAGAGGCGGTGTGTCATCATCGACTTTGTTGCGGTATTTGCTTTCGCATTCATCGCAGGTGTCTGGGAACTAGGACTCCATCTTGAGAATTATCCGATCTACAAGGACCTCTTTGTTAGAGTAGAATTGGTCCTGGGTGTCTGTGGATCGCACCTTGAGCTTAATGTACTTTGCACACTTCTCAAGGACAGGATTGTTTAGACTTTTAACAGCCTTGAAGTTAGCGGCGTGACTTACATCGGGTCTGTATTTCCTGAGAACTTTCTTGGCTTCCGCATTAGCGCCACTGAGCAGTTCTCCGATCGCGATGTTGTGCTGTCGAAGGTTTTTTTGGGCTTCTGTCATGTTGAATCTGTTGGTCTGTTACTTATGGCTTCAGACTGGTTCTAACTTCCAAGGAAGTTCTGTTAAATAATAATAACAGAATTATACCAGCTCTATGGGAAAACATTTGCAGTTTGTGTCAATGAAGGGTGGTGTTACCAGGCTGGCCTTGCGGTGGTGGAAGGATTGGAGGCATCCATTTTGTATGCCTCCAATGTTTGTATCCATTGCCTGTGGTAACGGGCAGCCACACCGTTACATTACCCCCCTCCCGTACAGACGACTCCTGTCCAGGGTTTCCGCAGGGTTGTAAAAGGTAGTAATAGGTAGTAAATGAAATTAGCCCAAATTAAGGCCATTAAAAAGTAATAAACGTCATCTGTCGAGGTATTACATTTCCAACTAGGCCTACTAACTAGGCCGAGTTTTTTTTTTTGTCGCGAGTAGGACCTGAGTGATATCAATGAGGTCACGTGTTGCGTGCGCTGAAACAAACTGGATATAACCGGCTGGCTTGCTGCCAAACCTCTTCGCGAGTTTGCTTCTGTTATTTTAAAGTAATTTAAAAGACAATAATGGGGAAATGCAAATTTTCTCACCTCTGGCTGGAGGAATCGAAAAGACTGGCTGAGGCCAGTACTTGGCAACAGCCGAGAGGCTTATTGCGACGTCTGTAAGAAGACGATCAATATAAACTGGATGGGGGTGAATGCTGTCAAATCGCATATGACATCAAGTAGCCACCAAGCTAGGATGCGCGGACGTAGAGCGCAGCTTCAAATGGCAATGTTCTGCACTACGGCTAAATCACCGCCCTCAACCTCCGCTGCTTTGCCCTCAACCTCCACTGCTTTGCCCTCAACCTCCCCACAAACCATTACCACCATCATCAACAGGAGTACGACAGACGTCAGAAAACAGACGCTATGTGCTGTCAACACCTCTACGTTGCGAGCTGAGGTACTGTGGTGTTTAGACCTAGCAACTAAACACCACTCTTTCAAATCGAACGATGGCATTGGAGAGCTGTTTCGTAATATGTTTCTGGACTCCGACATAGCTAAATCCTTCGCGCTGGGCAAGGATATGACTGGTTACATTATTAAATTTGGTATTGCACCATATTTTAAAAAGCAACTGGTTGAGACCATAAACAATGCCGGGCCGTTCGTCCTAATGTTTGACGAGAGCCTCAACAAATCCTCCAAAAAAAAAAACAGATGGATATACATATTCGTATTTTGGAGGATGGTTGTGTCAGGTCAAGATATTTTGGCTCCGCATTCCTGGGACATGCAAGAGCTGATGATCGGCTGCAGCACATCAAAGTAAGTTTATTTTCCTATAACTATTGATACATGCTTACAAAAGTGCTTGCATGCATGATATTGAAGCCTACAGCCATCGTTAGTTAACTTGTGTGGCAGTATCATTTGTTTACCCATGTGCCATGGCAACGCGATTGCTACCTGCTGTAGCTACTCTCATTGGCTGAATTGTTGAGAACGTTTTAGACTCAATCAATATATGGTCACGCGGAGACAAAGCTCTGTTCGTTTGTGTATATATATTAATAAAGCTACAAATGTCCCACTTTGACAACGTTAATGCGCTAAGAAATGCAGGTGATAAATGTTGGGTAACTGACCACTGGGCATTACGTCATGTAACATGTAAGTTTCACTTTTGACTTGCGATGGCTACTACACAGCGAAGTGTGGTGTGGAGGTTTTAAAAAAATGAAAAAGAAAGGAGACCGTGTACACTGTGAAATGAAGTGAAATGTACACTAGAGGAATCTAGCGCGACTGCGGTCCACTTTAAAAAAATAAAAAAATAATGAATTAATTAAAACGGTTAATCGTGTACACGAAAAAAAAAAAGGGGTTGTGTAACCGTTTACAATTTTTTGTAACCGTTCACACCCCTACTACAAGTACTGTACCACCATTGTGACTTACATTGACCTACAGACAAGATTGGGCTTGTGAAGGGCAAGTGTTATAGCCTTACTGTTAGGCTTAATCTGAAGATTGAGCATGGCTCTGATAAAGCCAAACTTAAATTATAGGGATTTTGTTTAAATTATGCTATTGTATGTAAGCGTATCCTGAGTAGCACCAATAGTGAGCCACCGCTGGAAAACCAATGATCTAACTTTGACAAAGCAGTCCTTGACATAGGCCTAATATCTATCACTGTCAAATGTAGCCCAACACCTGACTCATGTTTTACTAAAGGATAACAAGGCTATAATTATAGGCTACGGTTGTCTAAATGTTTAATTTTAAGCATATACAGTATTACTGTCCGTCTGTATATTGAGTGTGTTTTACTTCAACAATAAATGTTATTCAAACAAACTTTCTTGACAATTCACAGGAATGTGTTGCAACATGAAGCAGCTTCTCAGTAGGAATGGATGGCCCCAATGTAAACTTCAAACTCCTGGATCTCCTTCAAAAGGAGCATGCTGAGCTGCATGGAGGTGCTCAAATCCTGATGGTTGGGAGCTGTGGACTTCACACCCTCCACAATGCCATGAAGGCAGGCTTTACAGCCTGGCAAATTGACAAACTCCTGCGAGCGCTCCATTTCCTCTTCCACAACGTTCCTGCCCAGAGAGAGGACTACATCAACATCACTGGGTCCCTCTTGCTTTCCCCTCTCTTTCTGCGGCCACAGATGGGTGGAAAATGTGCCGGTTGCAGAGAGAGTCCTGGAAGTTTGGCCCATGATTCAGATATATGTCAAGGCTGCTGAGAATAAGAGGGTCCAAAAACCGAACACGGCCTCTTATGACGCCATACTGGCAGCACAAGGAGATCCAGTATTAATTCCAAAGCTTCAATTCTTCCTTGCCATTGCTAGAAGTTTTAACCCGTTTCTGAAAAAATATCAAACGGACGAGCAAGTGTTGCCTGTTTTGGCAAAGGATTTAACTGAGCTCCTGATGGTAATTATCACTGTAAAGATTTTAATTAATTAAATTGAATGTAAACCTGTATTAATTAATAGGAATGGCTAGGTAACTATCTGATTGTTGTCATCAGAGTTTACTGCAGCGTTTCATCAAAAGGTATCTCCTACAGGACCGAACCCCCCTGCTGTTGATCAAATTGGACGTCTCTGAGGAGAAGAACTGGGTCTCCCTCAAAAGGGTAGATATAGGCTTGGGGGCTGAATCTGCCATCAAGGTAATTTCATTGTAGTTTATTTGTTTTGTGAGGTGAATGTGTGAATTGCCTGCACAAATCAACTAGCAAATACAATTGTTGAGTATTGTTATTTTCATCACAGGAGTTATGCAAACATTTTCTTTCAAAGAAAGCATTGACGTGAATTTTCCTTAATGTTCCTTAAAAGGCACTCCTGGGCAATCCAGAAACCAAGATAGGGGAACTCTCAGTACTCCACCTCAGAAAAGAGTGTTTGCAGTGTCTGAATAAGATCGTAAAGAAACTGCAGGAGAAATCCCCATTGAAATTCCCAATTGTTAGGCAGATAACCTGCTTGGATCCCACAAGGATGGACAGGGATCCAGAGTGGTGCATCACACATATGAAGTTATTAGTACAGACTTTCATCCAGGGGCAGCAGCTGGCAGGTGGCATTGCAGCTGGTAAGAAAATATTGTATAGGGACAGTAGAGGTGGATATGTTAAGGTCTTGTGCTAGGAATCTGTTTTCTGCCTTTTTACTATGAGAGGTGTGAAAGTGTCTTGCTTTTACCAAATTAAACTTTTAAGATCTGAAAAAACGATGCTCTTATAGCTCTCTATATCAGGGGGTTCTCAATCGTTTGCAAGCTGGGCCCCCCTTACGAAGATCTCATTTAATCAATAGTTTTTTTGTCTCACCCATTGACCTTGCTGCCGCCCCCCCCTGCAACAGCTCCATGCCCCCAGGTTGAGATCTACTGCTCTATAGAGATACTGTTATGTGTATCTACGATGTACTGTATGTACTTTGTCAAATGGATGATGAAGCAGTTGACTGGAATGTATTAATGAAATTAATATATCTCAATTTTCCTGTCAATATTGTAGGTGATGTCATCATTCAGCAATTCACATCCTTTCTCTCGGTTGTGGGCAGAGAAGAATTTGTTTCCTTCCAACCCCTGAGGCAGCGTTTGGATGTCTTTCTCCACTCCAAACTATGCACGTCCCACCCTGACCTGCTTAAGTTCTGCCAAAGTGCTCTCCTCCTGTCCCATGGACAAGCAACAGTGGAGAGAGGTTTCTCTGTAAATAAAGAGGTAGAAACGTGCAACCTCCATGATGAATTTCTCGAAGCCCTCTGATTAATCTGCGATAAGGTAATTGGCTGTGTTGGCATTAATAAAGTTCCTCTGACCAAGGAGCTCCTGGCCTCTGCTGCTTCAGCGAGGTCACAATACAGGCTTTACCTTGATAATGAACGGAGAAAAAAAAGGAGAGCGCCACACAAGAGCTGAAGAGGAAAGCAGAAGAGAAAGAGCTGGAGGACCTCCGGAACCAGCGGCGGGTACTCAATAATGTGTGCGATTCACTTGTAATTGACGCTGACAAGTGTGCAGAGATGGCCGAGGGAAAGGCAGGAACAAAGATGGCTGAGCTCATTACGAAATCCAACTCTCTTCGAAGAACACACAAGGACAAAAAAGCTGAACTTCTCCAAGTGGAAAACATGATAGAAGAAAAGGCCACACAGTTGAGGCACTTGTGACACTGCTGAGTCCCCTAACTAGCACAATGGATTTCTATCTGTGATATGATTAAACATGTACTGTATAATGTTGATCTATATCACCCTTACCTGGCATCAAAGTTGAGCTCGTAGTGTGTTTGCAGAGATTGGTGTATGGCACATAGTTGACCCTAACCCTCACTCCCACACCGAACCTCCCACATTCAAAACCTTGTACACACAGATTCACTGGAGTCTGCTGCATCTTTTGGCATAGGCCACGCCCATTTGCGTCTATAATTTTTTTTCAAAATCGCGAAAACCGCTAAACAGTTTTTTCGCTACTCCTCCCACATTTCTTGACCAATCTACACCAAACCGTGCACACGACATCTTCAGAGGCACACGAAAAGAATCCATGGAACACATTTTTGATCCGACCGTTGATGACGAAACGGTAGCATTTTGAATATTTGTTTATTAGCTACGTTTTAAGTCGAAAATCAAAAATCCAAAAAAAAAACAAAAATTAGACATCGGATCGAGTCCAAATTTTACACACATGTTGGTGCTAACCTAACGGCGTTCGAAAAATCGGAAAATTACGCCCTCAGGGGGCGCAATAAACGAGGAAATTGTATATCTTCTAATTGGCCAAAGGAATGTTCTTCAAACTCAAGGGAAACCATCAAGGGGCAAACCCGAGTCTATATAGAAAATATGGCCAAGAATTATGAATGTGGGCGGGAGTTATTTGGCAAAGGAAAATTGTCTTTGGAAAATTTCGCCAACAGGGCGGCGCCAAAAAACGACGACATTGTATACTCCTATTTGGCCAATGGAATGCTCTGAAAACGCGTTTTAGGCTATAACTCCCACACCGAAGCTCCCACAGTCAAAAACGTTAAACGCACAGATTCACTGGAGTCAGCTGCATCTTTTGGCATACGCCGTTCCTCAATTTCGAACACCTGCTTCGCGTTGTGCCGGCGAAATGCACATTTCTTGGACCCCTGCATAACTGCTTGCAGTTCTAGTTAGGGGTCCAAGCCAACAGGTTGGATCCCTATTGTTTTTGTAAGGATTTTTAGGGGTCCAAGCCAACAGGTTGGATCCCTATTGTTTTTGTAAGGATTCTTTTTCTTCTTTTTATTATTATTCCCCCCTAGAAAGTGGGTCCACAGCCCAAACCCCAAATGGTGCCGACACGCCAATTGCATGACTAGATCCAGGTCCGGCACCGCTACTCAGATAACCAAATCCAGACACGCCGGTCCCTAGGTGGCGCTATACCAAGGAATACGCGTTTGGGGCTATAACTCCCACACCGAACCTCCCACAGTCAAAAACTTGTACCCACATATGCACTGGAGTCTGCTGCATCTTTTGGCCTAGGCCACGCCCATTTGCGTCAATAATTTTTTTCCGCGAAAACCGCAAAACTGTTTTTTCGCTACTCCTCCCACATTTCTTGACACAACTTTGCACAAGGCATCTTCAGACCTACACGAAAAGAAATCCTGCATTACTTTTTTGATCCGACCTTCGACGACGAAACGGTAGCGTTTTGAATATTGGTTTATTAGCTAAATTAGACGTGGAATATCAAAAATCCAAAGAAATCCAAAATTAGACATCGGATCGAGTCCAAATTTTACACACATGTTGGTGTTAACCTTATTGTCGTTCGATAAAACTTCGCCATTAGAGGGCGCAATAAACGAGGAAATTGTACATCTTCCTCAAAATTTCGCCGCGAAAACGCTACACTGACTTCTCGCTACTCCTACCACAGTCAAATCCTTTGTATCCACAGGTTCAGGGTAGCGTTTTGAACACATGCTTCGCGTTGTGCCGGCGAAACGCACATTTCTTGTCGCGTTGTGCCGGCGAAATGCACACTTCTTGGACCCCTGCATAACTGCTTGCAGTTCTAGTTAGGGGTCCAAGCCAACAGGTTGGATCTCTATTGTTTTTGTAAGGATTATTAGGGGTCCAAGCCAACAGGTTGGATCCCTATTGTTTTTGTAAGGATTATTAGGGGTCCAAGCCAACAGGTTGGATCCCTATTGTTTTTGTAAGGATTTTTCTTATTAGGGGTCCAAGCCAACAGGTTGGATCCCTATTGTTTTTGTAAGGATTATTAGGGGTCCAAGCCAACAGATTGGATCCCTATTGTTTTTGTAAGGATTTTTTTTTTTTTTTTTTTTTATTCTTCCCCCCGTACTTGTGGGACTACAGCCCAAACCGTAAATGGTGCACACGCGCCAATTGCATGACTAGATCCAGGTACGGCACCGCTACTCATATAACCAAATACAGACACGCCGGTCGCTAGGTGGCGCTATTCCAAGGAAAGACGCGTTTGGGGCTATAACTCCCACACCGAACCTCCCACATTCAAAACCTTGTACACACAGATTCACTGGAGTCTGCTGCATCTTTTGGCCTAGGCCACGCCCATTTGCGCCAATATTTCTTTTCCGCTAAATCGCGAAAACCGCAAAACTGTATTTTCGCTACTCCTCCCACATTTCTTGACCAATCAACACCAATTGGTCAAGTGGAATATCAAAAATCCAAAGAAATCCAAAATTAGACATCGGAACGAGTCCAAATTGTGCACACATGTTGGTGCTAACCTTAATGTCGTACGATAAAAATTTCGGAAAATTTCGCCATTAGGGGGCGCAATAAACGAGGAAATTGTATATCTTCTACAAAATTTCGCCGCGAAAACGCTACACTGACTTCTCGCTACTCCTACCACAGTCAAATCCTTTGTATCCACAGGTTCAGGGTAGCGTTTTGAACACATGCTTCGCGTTGTGCCGGCGAAACGCACATTTCTTGTCGCGTTGTGCCGGCGAAATGCACACTTCTTGGACCCCTGCATAACTGCTTGCAGTTCTAGTTAGGGGTCCAAGCCAACAGGTTGGATCCCTATTGTTTTTGTAAGGATTTTTCTTATTGTCTTATTATTATTATTATACTTCCTACCAAGAAAGTGCTACTACAGCCCAAACCGTAAATGGTGCACACACGCCAATTACATGACTAGATCCAGGTACGTGAAGACTATGCAGACGACAAAATCCAGACACGCCGGCCACTAGGTGGCGCTATACCAAGGAAAGACGCGTTTGGGGCTATAACTCCCACACCGAACCTCCCACAGTCAAAAACTTGTACCCACATATGCACTGGAGTCTGCTGCATCTTTTGGCCTAGGCCACGCCCATTTGCGTCAATAATTTTTTTCCGCGAAAACCGCAAAACTGTTTTTTCGCTACTCCTCCCACATTTCTTGACACAACTTTGCACAAGGCATCTTCAGACCTACACGAAAAGAAATCCTGCATTACTTTTTTGATCCGACCTTCGACGACGAAACGGTAGCGTTTTGAATATTGGTTTATTAGTTAAATTAGACGTGGAAAATCAAAAATCCCAAAAAATTCAAAATTACACATCGGATCGACTCCAAGTTTTACACACATGTTAGCGCCACCCTTTACGACGTTCAAATAAAAATTCGGAAAATGACGCCCTAAGGGGGCGCTATAAACGAGGAAATTGTATCTCTTCTAATGGGCCAAACGAATGTTCTTCAAACTCAAGGGAAACCATCAAGGGGCAAACCCGAGTCTATATAGAAAATATGGCCAAGAATTATTAATGTGGGCGGGAGTTATTTGGCAAAGGAAAATTGTCTTTGGAAAATTAAAAATTTCGCCACAGGGCGGCGCCAAAAAACAACGACATTGTCTATCTCCTATTTGGCCAATGGAATGTTCTGAAAACGCGTTTTGGGTTATAACTCCCACACCGAAGCTCCCAAAGTCAAAACCTTTATATCCACATGTTGTTCACGGTAGCGTTTTGAATACTTGCTTCGCGTTATGCCGGCGAAACGCACATTTCTTGTCGCGTTGTGCCGGCGAAATGCACACTTCTTGGACCCCTGCATAACTGCTTGCAGTTCTAGTTATACTTACCTCCTTGAAAGTGGTACCGCAGCCCAAACCGTAAATGGTGCCGACACGCCAATTGCATGACTAGATCCAGATCCATGGGGACTACGCAGACGCCAAAATCCAGACATGCCGGCCACTAGGTGGCGCTATACCTAGGAAAACACGTTCGGGGCTATAACTCCCACACCGAACCTTCCAGAGTCCAAAAACTTGTACCCACAGATGCACTGGAGTCTGCTGCATCTTTTGGCCTAGGCCACGCCCATTTGCGTCTATGAATATTTTTCGCTAAATCGCGAAAACCGCAAAAATGTTTTTTCGCTACTCCTCCCACATTTCTCGACCAATTGACACAAAACTTTGCACACGGCATCTTCAGACCTACACGAAAAGAATTCCTGCATTACTTTTTTGATCCGACCTTCGACGACGAAACGGTAGCGTTTTGAATATTGGTTTATTAGCTAAATTAGACGTGGAAAATCCAAAATCCAAAAAAATCCAAAATTACACATCGGATCGACTCCAAGTTTTACACACATGTTGGTGCTAACCTTAATGTCGTACGATAAAAATTTCGGAAAATTTCGCCATTAGGGGGCGCCATAAACGAGGAAATTGTATATCTTCTACAAAATTTTGCCTCGAAAACGCTACACTGACTTCTCGCTACTCCTACCACAGTCAAATCCTTTGTATCCACAGGTTCAGGGTAGCGTTTTGAACACATGCTTCGCGTTGTGCCGGCGAAACGCACATTTCTTGTCGCGTTGTGCCGGCGAAATGCACACTTCTTGGACCCCTGCATAACTGCTTGCAGTTCTAGTTAGGGGTCCAAGCCAACAGGTTGGATCCCTATTGTTTTTGTAAGGATTTTTTAGGGGTCCAAGCCAACAGGTTGGATCCCTATTGTTTTTGTAAGGATTATTAGGGGTCCAAGCCAACAGGTTGGATCCCTATTGTTTTTGTAAGGATTATTATTCCTATTATTAGGGGTCCAAGCCAACAGGTTGGATCCCTATTGTTTTTGTAAGGATTTTTATTATTATACTACCTCCCCGTGAAAGTGGAACCACAGCCCAAACCGTAAATGGTGCCGACACGCCAATTGCATGACTAGATCCAGAATCGCCACCGCTACTCAGATAACAAAATCCAGACACGCCGGCCACTAGGTGGCGCTATACCAAGGGAAAATGCGTTTGGGGCTATAACTCCCACACCGAACCTCCCACAGTCAGAAACTTGTACGCACATATTCACTGGAGTCTGCTGCATCTTTTGGCATAGGCCACGCCCATTTGCGTCTAGAATTTTTTTTCGCAAAATCACGAAAACCGCAAAACTGTATTTTCGCTACTCCTCCCACATTTCTTGACCAATCGACACCAAACTTTGCACACGACATCTTCAGACGCACACGCAAAGGAATCGTGAGACAGTTTTTTGATCCGACCTTCGACGACGAAACGGTAGCGTTTTGAATATTGGTTTATGAGCTAAATTAGACGTGGAAAATTAAAAATCCAAAAAAATCCAAAATTAGACATCGGATCGAGTCCAAATTTAACACACATGTTAGCGCCACCCTTAACGACGTTCGAATAAAAATTCGGACAATTACGCCCTAAGGGGGCGCTATAAACGAGGAAATTGTATATCTTCTCATTGGCCAAAGGAATGTTCTTCAAACTCAAGGGAAACCATCAAGGGGCAAACCCGAGTCTATATAGAAAATGTGGCCAAGAATTATTAATGTGGGCGGGAGTTATTTGGCAAAGGGAAATTGTCTTTGGAAAATTAAAAATTTCGCCACAGGGCGGCGCCAAAAAACAACAACATTGTCTATCTCCTATTTGGCCAATGGAATGTTCTGAAAACGCGTTTTGGGCTATAACTCCCACACCGAAGCTCCCACAGTCAAAACCTTTATATCCACATGTTGTTCACGGTAGCGTTTTGAATACTTGCTTCGCGTTGTGCCGGCGAAATGCACATTTCTTGTCGCGTTGTGCCGGCGAAATGCACACTTCTTGGACCCCTGCATAACTGCTTGCAGTTCTAGTTAGGGGTCCAAGCCAACAGGTTGGATCCCTATTGTTTTTGTAAGGATTTTTCTTCCTATTATTATTATTATACTTACCCCCCTAAAAGTGGTACCACAGCCCAAACCGTAAATGGTGCCCACACGCCGATTACATGACTAGATCCAGATCTCTTCGGACTACGCAGACGACAAAATCCAGACACGCCGGTCCCTAGGTGGCGCTATACCAAGGAATACGCGTTTGGGGCTATAACTCCCACATCGAACCTCCCACAGTCCAAAAACTTGTACACACAGATGCACTGGAGTCTGCTGCATCTTTTGGCATAGGCCACGCCCATTTGCGTCTAGAATTTTTTTTCGCAAAATCGCGAAAACCGCAAAACTGTTTTTTCGCTACTCCTCCCACATTTCTCGACCAATTGACACAAAACTTTGCACACGGCATCTTCAGACCTACACGAAAATAATTGCTGAATTTATTTTTTGATCCGACCTTCGACGACGAAACGGTATCGTTTTTAATATTTGTTTATTAGCTAAATTAGACGTGAAAAATCCAAAATCCAAAAAAAACCAAAATTACACATCGGATCGAGTCCAAATTTAACACACATGTTAGCGCCACCCTTAACGACGTTCGAATAAAAATTCGGAAAATTACGCCCTAAGGGGGCGCTATAAACGAGGAAATTGTATATCTTCTAATTGGCCAAAGGAATGTTCTTCAAACTCAAGGGAAACCATCAAGGGGCAAACCCGAGTCTATATAGAAAATATGGCCAAGAATTATTAATATGGGCGGGAGTTATTTGGCAAAGGAAAATTGTCTTTGGAAAATTTCGCCACAGGGCGGCGCCAAAAAACGACGACATTGTCTATCTCCTATTTGGCCAATGGAATGTTCTGAAAACGCGTTTTAGGCTATAACTCCCACACCGAAGCTCCCACAGTCAAAACCTTTATATCCACATGTTGTTCACGGTAGCGTTTTGAATACTTGCTTCGCGTTGTGCTGGCGAAATGCACATTTCTTGTCGCGTTGTGCCGGCGAAATGCACACTTCTTGGACCCCTGCATAACTGCTTGCAGTTCTAGTTATTATTATTATTATTCTTACCTCCCTAAAAGTGGGACCACAGCCCAAACCGTAAATGGTGCCGACACGCGAATTGCATGACTAGATCCAGATCTCTTCGGACTACGCAGACGACAAAATCCAGACACGCCGAACACTAGGTGGCGCTATACCAAGGGAAAACGCGTTTGGGGCTATAACTCCCACACCGAATCTCCCACATTGAAAAACTTGTACGCACATATTCACTGGAGTCTGCTGCATCTTTTGACATAGGCCACGCCCATTTGCGTCTAAATTTTTTTTTCGCAAAATCGCGAAAACCGCAAAACTGTTTTTTCCCAACTCCGCCCACATTTCTTGACCAATCGACACCAAACTTTGCACACGACATCTTCAGACGCACACGCAAAGGAATCGTGAGACAGTTTTTTGATCCGACCTTCGACAACGAAACGTTAGTGTTTTGAGTATTGGTTTATGAGCTAAATTACACGTGGAAAATCAAAAATCCAAAGAAATCCAAAATTAGACATCGGAACGAGTCCAAATTTTACACACATGTTGGTGCTAACCTTAATGTCGTTCGATAAAAATTCCGGAATTTTTCGCCATTAGGGGGCGCAATAAACGAGGAAGTTGTATATCTTTTAATTGGCCCAAGGAATGTTCTTCAAACCCGAGGGAAACCATCAAGGGGCAATCCCGAGTCTATATAGAAAATATGGCCAAGAAATATTAATGTGGGCGGGAGTTATTTGAAAAAGGAAAATTGTCTTTGGAAAATTTCGCCACAGGGCGGCGCCAAAAAACGACGACATTGTCTATCTCCTATTTGGCCAATGGAATGTTCTGAAAACGCGTTTCAGGCTATAACTCCCACACCGAAGCTCCCACAGTCAAAACCTTTAGATCCACATGTTGTTCACGGTAGCGTTTTGAATACTTGCTTCGCGTTGTGCCGGCGAAACGCACATTCCTTGTCGCGTTGTGCCGGCGAAATGCACACTTCTTGGACCCCTGCATAACTGCTTGCAGTTCTAGTTATTCTTCCCCCCTTGAAAGTGATACTACAGCCCAAACCGTAAATGGTGCACACGCGCCAATTGCATGACTTGATCCAGAATCGGCACCGCTACTCAGATAACAAAATCCAGACACGCCGGCCCCTAGGTGGCGCTATACCAAAGAATACGCGTTTGGGGCTATAACTCCCACACCGAACCTCCCACAGTCAAAAACTTGTACCCACATATTCACTGGAGTCTGCTGCATCTTTTGGCATAGGACACGCCCATTTCCGTCTATAATTTTTTTTCGCAAAATCGCGAAAACCGCAAAGCAGTTTTTTCCCTACTCCTCCCACATTTCTTAATCAATCGACACCAAACTTTGCACACGACATCTTCAGACGCACACGCAAAGAATGCATGAGACACTTCTTTGATGCGACCTTTGACGACGAAACAGTAGCGTTTTGAATATTGGTTTATTAGCTAAATTAGACGTGGAATATCAAAAATCCAAAGAAATCCAAAATTAGACAAATTCGCCATTAGGGGGCGCAATAAACGAGGAAATTGTATATCGTCTACAAAATTTCGCCGCGAAGACGCTACACTGACTTCTCGCTACTCCTACCACAGTCAAATCCTTTGTATCCACAGGTTCAGGGTAGCGTTTTGAACACATGCTCCGCGTTGTGCCGGCGAAACGCACACTTCTTGGACCCCTGCATAACTGCTTGCAGTTCTAGTTATTATACTTCCTACCAAGAAAGTGGTACCACAGCCCAAACCGTAAATGGTGCCGACATGCCAATTGCATGACTAGATCCAGGTCCGTGAAGACTATGCAGACGACAAAATCCAGACACGCCGGTCACTAGGTGGCGCTATACCAAGGAATACGCGTTTGGGGCTATAACTCCCACACCGAACCTCCCACAGTCAAAACCTTGTACACACAGATTCACTGGAGTCTGCTGCATCTTTTGGCCTAGGCCACGCCCATTTGCGTCTATGAATATTTTTCGCAAAATCGCGAAAACCACAAAACTGTTTTTTCGCTACTCCTCCCACATTTCTTGACCAATCAACAGTTTTTTGATCCGACCTTCGACAACGAAACGGTAGCATTTTGAATATTTGTTTATTAGCTACGTATTACGTCGAAACGCAAAAATTCAAAAAATACCAAAATTAGACATCGGATCAAGTCCACATTTTAGATAAATGTCGGTGCTACCCTTATTGTCGTTCGATAAAAAAATCAGAAAATTTCACAGTAGAAGGGCGCAATAAACTAGGAAATTGTATATCTTCTACAGAATTTCGCCGCGAAAACGCCACACTGACTTCTCGCTACTCCTACCACAGTCAAATCCTTTGTATCCACAGGTTCAGGGTAGCGTTTTGAACACACGCTTCGCGTTGTGCCGGCGAAACGCACATTAGTTGTCGCGTTGTGCCGGCGAAATGCACACTTCTTGTTATACTAACCCCCGTAAAAGTGCGACCACAGCCCAAACCGTAAATGGTGCCGACACGCAAATTGCATGACTAGATCCAGATCTGTTCGGACTACGCAGACGACCAAATCCAGACATGCCGGCCAATAGGTGGCGCTCCCACAGTCAAAAGCTCCCACAGTCAAAACCTTTATATCCACATGTTGTTCACGGTAGCGTTTTGAATACTTGCTTCGCGTTGTGCCGGCGATTTGCGGCGTGAAATCCAAAATTAGACATCGGATCGAGTCCAAATTTTACACACATGTTGGTGTTAACCTTAACGTCGTTCGATAAAAAAATCGGAAAAATTCGCCATTAGGGGGCGCAATAAACGAGGAAATTGTATATCGTCTACAAAATTTCGCCGCGAAGACGCTACACTGACTTCTCGCTACTCCTACCACAGTCAAATCCTTTGTATCCACACTGACTTCTCGCTACTCCTACCACAGTCAAATCCTTTGTATCCACAGGTTCAGGGTAGCGTTTTGAACACACGCTTCGCGTTGTGCCGGCGAAACGCACATTAGTTGTCGCGTTGTGCCGGCGAAATGCACACTTCTTGTTATACTAACCCCCGTAAAAGTGCGACCACAGCCCAAACCGTAAATGGTGCCGACACGCAAATTGCATGACTAGATCCAGATCTGTTCGGACTACGCAGACGACCAAATCCAGACATGCCGGCCAATAGGTGGCGCTATACCAAGGAATACGCGTCTCCCACACCGAACCTCCCACAGTCAAAAACTTATACCCACATATTCACTGGAGTCGGCTGCATCTTTTGGCCTAGGCCACGCCCATTTGCGTCTATCATTTTTTTTCGCGAAAACCGCAAAACTGTATTTTCGCTACTTCTCCCACATTTCTTGACCAATTGGCACCAAACTTTGCACACGACATCTTCAGACGCACACGCAAAGAAATTATCAAACTATTTTTTGATCCGACATTCGACGTCGAAACGGTAGCGTTTTGAATTTTGGTTTATGAGCAAAATTAGACGTGGAAAATCCAAAATCCAAAAAAAAAAAAAATCTGACATCGGATCGAGTCCAAATTGTACACACATGTTGGTGCTAACCTTAATGTCGTTCGATCAAAATTCCGGAATTTTTCGCCATTAGGGGGCGCAATAAACGAGGAAATTGTATATCTTCTAATTGGCCTAAGGAAACCATCAAGGGGCAAACCCGAGTCTATATAAAAAATATGGCCAAGAATTATTAATGTGGGCGGGAGTTATTTGGCAAAGGAAAATTGTCTTTGGAAAATTTCGCCAACAGGGCGGCGCCAAAAAACGACGACATTGTATATCTCCTATTTGGCCAAAGGAATGTTCTGAAAACGCGTTTTGGGCAACGAACCTCCCACAATCAAAACCTTTATATCCACAGATTCACTGGAGTCAGCTGCATCTTTTGACATACGCCGTGCCCATTTGTTTTGAACACATGCTTCGCGTTGTGCCGGCGAAATGCACATTTCTTGGACCCCTGCATAACTGCTTGCAGTTCTAGTTTTTATTTTCATTTTATCTTTTATCTTTATATACACATTCGTAAGAAAAGTACGAACGAAGATGCATCATACCATGCATCAACAGACCATAAAAAAATAGGCATATTATTCAGTAATGTGAGGCCTCAGATGGGATTTCTCCCTGCGGGGCCCTTCATTTTCTAAAAGGTCCACAGAGAAGTCCGCTGAGTGGCCAGGAGTTCTTACACACTTAGAATGGGTTGTTGAGGGCAGTTGTCTCCCAACAAACCAAAAGCCATTGTTAACCATATGGTCATTCATCGTTCAAAGTTCCTTAAGATGTCATAAATAAGGGGTTGGCCGTTCCTTATCACTTGCGTCTCTGCGCTTCCCAGGGGATCAAGGATAACAGGCCCAAACCAACGCAAGATAACAAAGGAACAGAGTGAGAACAGATTGACCACTAACCTCAAAGGATTACTTTTAAACGACCCTGCAGAATAACAGGGTGACAAGACCACATGGGAAGACAGTCAGTCGGGGTCCATTCGGGGACAGTCGGGGTCATGTTATGGCTGTGCGTTTTGGTCTACCATTAAACTGGCTGTGATATGTTTTAATAATCGAGTATCCACTGTCAGGGTTCCTACAGGTTTCTTCAAGTCAAATTCAAGTCTTTTTAAGACCCCGCGGGAACCCTGCATAGCCCGTCGTGTAATGAAATACGTAACATATATATTGACAATTACAATTAGGATGAATTATGGATAACATTTTATCCTACTTATTTAATTTAATTGTAAATATTGCCAATTATTAACCATAGATTACATGATGACTTTTATTGAAATGTCTGTTATTTTCATAATTTGTAAGGAAATATATATATATATATATATATATATATATATATATATGTATATATCGTTCCTGCTTATATATATATATTTTTTTTTTTTGTAATCGGACCTCGTCAGGTCTGTTGAACTATGCATTTCTACCGCTTGTCCTCAGGGTCCTCTATTGGGGGGGACTCTTCCGCTCTCCTACGAGGCAGGTTATCCCAGAACTCTTCTAATAAGAATCCCCAGGCCCAGATATTCCCCGGACTTCTGTGGACGAGCGGTTTGCATGCTATGGACAACTTTAAAGGCTAGTCGTTCATGTTGTGGAGTCTAGATAATTATCCCTATCTTAAGATCACCGTGTAACTCTTGTACAGGGATCTGCTTCGATGTAAGACCCCTGGGTCGGTCTCTTTTGGTAGGTCCTCTTTCGGTTCTGGAGTTCGGCTTCCCTAATTATTGAATACAAGATAATGCATGCATATTGGTGGTACGATATTATATTTATTGCAATCGCTCCAAAGGAAGCAATAGTTGACCTTTGAACATCACACGCAGTGTTATCCAGTTTATTCGTATGTAGTAGCTGATTAGTGCAGAATTTTACCCATGTAGATTTAATGTTCGCAAAAAATGTATCGTAATTGAACTACAGCAGTTGAGCTAACTCCCTCCTTGTGCACCGGTTAAAACCATGTGCACCATTTATTAATTAGACATATAATTTTAGCAGTTGAACCCTGTGTCTATTTCAACCATCCTGGTTCTCTAATATCAATGTGCATGACACAACCAGTGTCTATTGCACTCCTGTCTTGCTACACAAAACGCATGAAAATAGACAGAAGGGCCCAGCAACCTGGAAAAACATAATGACTGTGAGTGTTAGGCATTCGTTCCTGCTTATACTGCCATTTCCTGAAGAGAGAGAATTAAGATCAATGCACAGAAGTAAAATGATGAGTGTTGGGCAACTGGAGTGCTTGTGTTGCCACTTCCTGAAGAGAAAAGAGAATATTTGTAGTGTCAATGTCAGGCATCCATCACTGCTCGGGTTGCAAAGGCCTGAAGAGAAAGAACAAATTTACATTTATAGATCATTTAAACTATTAATGTTGGTGAATCAAAAAACATTGATTACAACCTACACTAATTTTTACGTGTTCTGCCGATATCAACTAGGGACTGGCTCCCTGTATTTCAGCACCCAGACACACAGACCCTCAAATACACAAACAAATATACTAAATGTACATTGTACATACATCCCAACACATGGCCAAGTGTTTAGGGTGGAAGGGGGCAAGGGGAAGAAAGAACAATAAGAAAATACTTCAATTTAACTGACAATAGGAAGGGGTTTCAGCCTCCTTCTTTCATCAATATGAATAAGGGAGTGTGTGGAAGAGTGTTTGAAGGTACAGACTAGGTGGTTAGGGGTGGTCCTCTTTAAGTTGCAGGTCTGTGTGATCTGCAGGGAAATCAACAGGTCTTTGCCTATCAAGTTGATGGGGCATAGGGGGTGTATAGAAATGTATGAGATCCCTCTGTTCCAGTATGAATGTTAAAGTCAAGAGGGGTTTTGAACGGCTGTTCAATGGGTTACCTTATTGTTGCAAGGCAAACTTGGGCTTGCCTGGTGGGGGCAGACAATTAAGGGGATTCTTGAGCTGGATGGGGGGAAAACAGGCTTCTTGGAAAGCAGGGGGTCGTCCAGTTGGGACTTATAATAGTTATATTCTTGTGGTACTGGGGGAGATGTTGAGATGGAATTGGGAATACTCGTGTCAACGAGTAGGGGGAAACGACGAGATAGAACTGGGAATAGTTCTGTTCTCAACCAGTGGTGGGAGGCGGTGATATAGAACCGGGAATAGTTGTCTTCTCAACGCGCAGGGAGATGTTAAGTTAGGGGGGGGGGGTTGGCTACATAGACTACTAAGAACTACAAAAATGGCGGCGGGGAAAACTACAAACGTATTAACCGGTAACAGAAACTTTTCTGAGTTCTGTCCGGCTGAAATCTGTGGTATGCTGAGTTGTTCTTCCGGGATTGTTTTTAGCTCACTTTATTGTTAAAGTAGGCATGTTTCGGTCTGGTAACTGACTATGGAACGAACGTCTAGGAATCGTGTTGAACACGTGTGAGGGATAATAACTCTAGCTACTACGGGCCATGGGCAGAGGCCCGTGACCCCTCGCGGGTGTGGCTGAAAATCTCTAACGCTCTCTACCTCCAGTCCACAGGTAGAGACCGTCAAGTGGGCGTGGCCGGGGTGACGTAATGGCTTCGGCTTCTTCAGGTGATGCCTTCTGTGGTGAAGCAGCCTTCAATAAGGTCTTGCTCCCCTTGTGGCTATGTATAGTATTTACGGCTTATATGTTTGGTCCTGCTTCATTGGGTCTATGTGTGGGTAGCTTAGATTCTTAAAATACGTAACAGGTACTGAAGGGAAAAACGGTCTGTCTAGTTACTGGACCAGATGAAATGAGACGGAGAGGTAATAAAGTCTGTCGGCACGAGGACCTTGGATTTATTAAGTAAAGTGGCAACGGTTATACAGAGTCATAAGCGTGAGAAATCGAATATGTCTAAGTCCCTAATCAGCGCTGATGGTTCGTCCGGAGCTTCGCCTCCGTGGAAGGTCTGCTTCAGAAGAAGGTGAAGAGTCTCAGAGTGATACAGTCTTATGCTGTATCTCCTTGTGATGAGGTGTGTGCGTTTGAGATGTGTGTGGTTCTGTGTGTTTTTACTTGACCTTGGCTCCCAGGCACTAGTATATGCATGCATATCTTCTTGTGTTCCTCCTCACGGGGGAGAGCTTCAGAGCATCTCCTGTTGTGGTCCTCCCGTTCTTGAGGATGACTGGTGCATTGTCTGAGTGTCTACCATCTGCCGGGAGGAGAAATGGGGCCCTGGCTCCGGCCTTGACCTGACTATATTCTCATGTATGTGTTATGTGTTAAAAGTTGACTATATTATAAGGTGACTGCCATGTGATGTGCTCATTAAGCTGGGTAGGAGTTAGCTATATTTATAATGTACATGTGATGTGCTCAGCAGGTTATTTTGCCCAACATATCCCCCTCAAGTCGTCGCAAGACGACTTTTACTCATTAGGGGTACGAGGGATAGGACTCCAGCGCGGGACTACCATTATAACATTATTAGAAGTAACAGAAAGAAGGCAAATGACCATAAAAGCAAATAACCATGAGCCTGGGATGAAAACAGCTCGCTGGACCGGGTGTATGGGGAACCACTTGGGAGAAACGCCACCCATGCTTCAGGCATGGGCATGCCATACACACCCCACCTAGGGGGTGGCATCCACCCCGGCCCTACATTGCGAGCAAACAATACCAACAATAATAGCAGCAGATAATACACAAAACATACCATAGACATACAATAATACAAAAACAAACACCAAAAACAACAACCAACAACAAAGCTGGCCACATAACAAAACCAACACCAAACCATAACAATAACAACAAAATGCAACAATAAAACAAACTCCAAACATAACAACAAAATGCAACAATAAAACGAACAGTAAACAATAACAATATAAAAATGCAACAATCACACAAATACTACACTAACGATCACAGGAAAGAAATGTAACCACGAAACGTGTCCCTAAATAATAGCGAAGATATGAGGCGGATAACGAATGGCAATCCCCCTCAACCCATCCCTAGAGGACCACACACTAAGGATGTGAGGAGGAGTTGACCGGTCGTGTTACAACAAGCAATCACACGCATGGGGCATCCAGGGTAGGCTCGGGGCACGGGAACAACTGAAACCATGGAATAGTCCTGAGCGTCATCATGGGCAGGTGGTCGCAAGGCGCCACCTGAGCATTAGACCCTTTTATTCAACTGCGCTCAGGACCTCATCTGATAAACGGGCAATCAAGGCCCCTGGAATCTCGCCCGTGTGTATCCCCGAGCTCCATCTAGTGGGACAGCGATATAAACAACAACATTTACGTTCCCGGCGTCGGTTGCGTAGACGCGGGCATAAGGCCTATTTATGGTCGTTTTAGACGCAGAGACGTAAGCACGTAATTTACACAAGGGACTTGTTTTAGACACGTTTTGATTTACGGTCCCCGTAAGGACTGCGCGTGTTGCAAGGGGATTCTCCGCCAGAACAGTAGGGGGAGCAACGAACGAATCTGTGGGCGTGGAAGTGGAAATCGCTGGCTTGTTTATATTTATAATCATAGCCGCGGAAACGTATTAGGGGTTGCTGGAAAAAAAACCTCAGCCTGGACTAGACTCGCTACATTGATAAAAAAGATATATAGCAGCGCAGCTCAATTACACCAGTGCATGCGCGCACAGTCGAAAATCGATCGTTGTGTTTACACCATGGTTCACATCCAGCTGCTCACAGAACAAGTTTAGCGCGCCACCGCTCCCCTCATACTTTTTCATATAACTTTTTTTCAGCACTAGGTCATATGAGCATTAAATAAATGCTGCGTCTCAAAATGCCTTGGACAGCAGCGACGATGACCCGCTTTGCCACGGGCCGAAACAGTGCGGAGCGACCACAGCCAGAGCGAACACAGCGGGGCAGAGGAGTGTCAGGAATAGTCTTTTGTGTACACATCAGTACGGCCTATTTGCACTACTGTTTAGTGGCAATGCAGTGTTTTATTCTATGCCTTTTAATTTTCGTATATTATTTCAATGAATACAATTTATTTATTTATAAAAACAAGATCTGGTCTTCAAATCTTTTTTCCAAACATAGGTCGGGTTTGTGTTTATATTCGGACCAATACGGTACAGCGGGCGCCCACATGACGTTAAGCATTTCCTGGTGCATAATGTGACGCTTCAGAACCTAAAATCCCGTTTCTCCCCGTTGACACAACACATAACCGGCGTTTTCAGAAATCTCCACTTTGGCCGGAGTTTTTATAATAAAATAATCGTTTTCTGTGATAAGACAGGGCCTCAGACAGGGGGTGCGGCAGCACCCCCAGCACCCCTACTTCCCGCGGTACTGTTTATAATTATCATAATTCGTTCTTGTGTTTTCTTCTTCTCCTTCTTCAAAATACTTCATTCGCTTCTGTCACGGCCTTTTAAAAAATGGCGCTATTATGCTGTAAAACCGGAAATGTTGAGACTCCTGAAAGGATGTGGTTAGCTGGCCAATCACAGTCCTTGCGAGCTGCGTAGGGCCGTAGTGTTTTAGTCGCATAGTCAGGAATTTGGGCCGACGCACTTAAGTGTGTTGCAGCAGCAGTAGTGGCATTTGAAAGGTAAACCCACTACTTCCGAATCCAAATTGACAACATAGCATGTAGGATCCCTTCCCAGCAGATGTAGCGCTAATCCCCGTCATCCTTGACCAAAGAGATTTACCCTATATTTTAATTGGTGTAGTCCTACTTGTACAGTTTATCAAGATTACGTTTTTACTTTATGTATATATTTTTAATTATTATCCTCATCTTTATCATCCCATATTTATTCAATTATTCTTTCCTGTGTGAAAATAATAATAATCACTTAGTTAATAGCAACACCTTCTTTAGTCCAATTGCATTAGATTATCATTACTGTGGTCCTAGGAAGACAAAAAACAAAATAAAAACTAAACTTAAAGAAAAACAAATTAGCCATAATGTGAAAATCAACTGCGTGTCTCCCTGTGACTCTCTCCCTCCTTCAGGAGAACACGCTCTCTCTCCCTGCGTGTCTCCCTCCCACTTTGGGTGCGGCCATAACGCCTTGAAGCGAGCGGGCTCCGGGGGCTGGGTGTGGGAGAAACCAGTGGTAGTTCCTTTTCTCGGCCAGCAGAGGAGTTGTTCAGGTGAAACCTATGGACAGAGACTACAAAGAACTTCAAACATGGCAGACGGGGAACTACAAATTTATCAAAGCCTGAAAACTCAACAGAGCTCTACCTGTATTCCTTGGATATGTGGTATTTTATGGCATATGGCCACCACACGCTTTCAGTTGAACACACTCTCTATTTCCTTTCTCTGTACTGTGTGTTAGTGTGTCTCTCTGTACTGCCTTAATGGTGTAGGTCGACAAATGGGGGTGGTCGGGGTTGTGGACGCCCGTGCACTGAAGGCCGGGTGCGGGGAGGTTTGTCTTTTTAGCTTTATTAGTAACTGGGATAATTCTTCTAGCAGGGGGTGATCGAGAGTCGGGGTTGGATTGGTATTGATGCTGTCCAGTAGGGGGCGGTGTAGTTGGGGAAGGGTAAGGTTGGAGTTGTCCAGCAGGGGGCGCTGTAGTTGGGGAAGGGTAAGGTTGGTGTGGTCCAGCAGGGGGCAGTCTAGTTGGGGAAGGGTAAGGTTGGAGTGGTCCAGCAGGGGGCAGTCTAGTTGGGGAAGGGTAAGGTTGGAGTGGTCCAGCAGGGGGCAGTCTAGTTGGGGAAGGGTAAGGTTGGAGTGGTCCAGCAGGGGGCAGTCTAGTTGGGGAAGGGTAAGGTTGGAGTGGTCCAGCAGGGGGCAGTCTAGTTGGGGAAGGGTAAGGTTGGAGTGGTCCAGCAGGGGGCAGTCTAGTTGGGGAAGGGTAAGGTTGGAGTGGTCCAGTAGGGGGCAGTCTAGTTGGGGAAGGGTAAGGTTGGAGTGGTCCAGCAGGGGGCAGTCTAGTTGGGGAAGGGTAAGGTTGGAGCGGTCCAGCAGGGGGCAGTCTAGTTGGGGAAGGGTAAGGTTGGAGTGGTCCAGCAGGGGGCAGTCTAGTTGGGGAAGGGTAAGGTTGGAGTGGTCCAGTAGGGGGCAGTCTAGTTGGGGAAGGGTAAGGTTGGAGTGGTCCAGCAGGGGGCGCTGTAGTTGGGGAAGGGTAGAGTTGGAGTGGTCCAGTAGGGGGCGCTGTAGTTGGGGAAGGGTAGAGTTGGAGTGGCTCAACTTTTGGCGGAGGGGGAGGTGTGGCTTCGGACTGAGCGAGAGAACTCAAAAAATGGCGGCCGTGATGCTATAACTCTGTGTGGCCTGTCTAACACACAAGAGCGGATGAGAGACTAGGGGGTAACTTTTGTCACTCTGGGAGGAGGAGAACGAGAAAAAGGAGGAAAAAACAGGGGGGAGGGAAGCAAAAAACAACAACAGGGCCTATAGACGTTATTCAATACATCCAGATATTCTTCATCGCCAATAATCGTTATCTATCTTTATTGATTAATCTGCTTCAACAGACTAAACCGTCAACCAACGCGGCAAAGAGATGTTGTTTGAGAGTGTTGTGGTTTATCTGTGCGACAGGTCCGGCAGTAATTCAAAGAAACACAGTAAAAGAGATATCATTTATCCTTGTCAACTTGTCTAGGTCTAGTTTCAATGGTTCAAACACTAAATTGAAGCGACACAGTAAAAAAAGGTTATTTATCATTGTCAATTTATCTATTTCTGCAGGTTACGCCATAGAGCAACGCAATACGTCAGAGAGACATTTATTCATTATTATCAATCTATCTATTCCTACATTTACCCGTTTTAACGGACAAAGATAGAGCGGATCACGCATACACTCCCACTGATTCACTCACAGATTCCCTCTTTCTCGCAGACGCACACAGAAACATATCGACAGACTTCTCATTCTGTGTCCCGCACCCACAATCATCAGACACAGCAGAATAGCGTTAAGCATAGCAAAGCAAGCAAGCGTTGCACACATAGCCGGGTTATCACTAATTGATTTATTTCCATATTTTAGCCGGCCCAAAAATACGCTCGCTCTCTTTCTTTCTCTCACACACACACTGTCTCTCGTTCGCTCGCGCATACACACGCTGTCTCTCTTTCATTCGCGCATACACACTGTCTCTCTTTGCAAAGGGACTTTAACCCTGATAAAGGACTCCAACCTTCTCACCACATAGAATTATTTAATACACATCCAATACTCGGCCATCGGTAGTCTTGTATCACTATGACCGATTCTTATAGGCCCTAGGGTCTCGAGGGTATTTTTCCACCATGCAACGAGCCTAGTTTTTTCCTCTGGTTCCACCCTCGGTCCAGGCATCCCTCTGGGTCCACTCTATGGCCCAGGTATTTATTATTCCCTCTGGTTCCCCCCTCGGGCCAGGCATCCCTCTGGGTCCACTCTATGGCCCAGGTATTTATTATTCCCTCTGGTTCCACCCTCGGTCCAGGCATCCTTCTGAGTCCACTCTGTGGCTCAGGCATTTATTATTCCCTCTGGTTCCCCCCTCGGGCCAGGCATCCCTCTGGGTCCACTCTATGGCCCAGGTATTTATTATTCCCTCTGGTTCCACCCTCGGTCCAGGCATCCTTCTGAGTCCACTCTGTGGCTCAGGCATTTATTATTCCCTCTGGTTCCCCCCTCGGGCCAGGCATCCCTCTGGGTCCACTCTATGGCCCAGGTATTTATTATTCCCTCTGGTTCCACCCTCGGTCCAGGCATCCTTCTGAGTCCACTCTGTGGCCCAGGCATTTATTACTTTGGCCATCGGTAGTCTTGTATCACTATGACCGATTCTTATAGGCCCTATGGTCTCGAGGGTATTCTTTCACCATGCAACGAGCCGATATTCGATGTGTCACGCATTCAGGGTTTTATGGGGAAATGCTGGGGTGCAGTCCTATTAGTCCCCACGAGATATCCCGTAGCGAACCGTTCTCACAGTCTCACCTCCTAATGTGGTTCCTATATAACTATGCAGAGTTTGGATTTTATCAACAGGTTCTGCCTACCTTTTGTTGGGCGGCCGCGAGGTGAGACTGCAGGAATCGGTCCGGTGCTCCGGGGTCCCGAGGCCGTGCCGCTCTCCGTCTCTCGTTTCCCAGTTGCGGTCCAATTCAGAAAAAATCACGTCGTGGGTCACCAAATTGAAGGGAAAAACGGTCTGTCTAGTTACTGGACCAGATGAAATGAGACGGAGAGGTAATAAAGTCTGTCGGCACGAGGACCTTGGATTTATTAAGTAAAGTGGCAACGGTTATACAGAGTCATAAGCGTGAGAAATCGAATATGTCTAAGTCCCTAATCAGCGCTGATGGTTCGTCCGGAGCTTCGCCTCCGTGGAAGGTCTGCTTCAGAAGAAGGTGAAGAGTCTCAGAGTGATACAGTCTTATGCTGTATCTCCTTGTGATGAGGTGTGTGCGTTTGAGATGTGTGTGGTTCTGTGTGTTTTTACTTGACCTTGGCTCCCAGGCACTAGTGTATGCATGCATATCTTCTTGTGTTCCTCCTCACGGGGGAGAGCTTCAGAGCATCTCCTGTTGTGGTCCTCCCATTCTTGAGGATGACTGGTGCATTGTCTGAGTGTCTACCATCTGCCGGGAGGAGAAATGGGGCCCTGGCTCCGGCCCTGACCTGACTATATTCTCATGTATGTGTTATGTGTTAAAAGTTGACTATATTATAAGGTGACTGCCATGTGATGTGCTCATTAAGCTGGGTAGGAGTTAGCTATATTTATAATGTACATGTGATGTGCTCAGCAGGTTATTTTGCCCAACAGTACCTTATGGCATAAGGCTACCACTTATCCGCAATTTGCGTTCTCAGTACACTCTGTCTCTGCGCTGTGCGTACATTTATATGTACACAGATAGCCCTATGAGATCCTTGGATGAAAAGGGGAACTACAAACAGAAGTTAGGTAGGAGGAAGAAGGTAAAAATAGCCACAGAGAGAGAGAGGTGTCGTGGGAGAGGTGGGGGGGGGGGGGGTTTACGAGGAGGGTTTGGCGGGAGGAAGAGTGGTGATGGGGAGTTCATTAAAATAGTCGAGGAGGAGAGGAGGAGGAGATTCACGAAGGGGGACTAGAGAGAGAGAGAGGGGGAGGGAGGGTGTAACACTCGAGCTGGGCACCCCGCCGTTCTTGTTCTATGCCAGACCAAGCAGTCCTTACACAAAGCAAGATGGCGTCTATTGGCCTACTGAAACGTGTCAGAGGTTCCCAGACTACAAAGATGGCGCTGGCGTTTGTAACAAAAGAAACCTACGTCAACAAAACGCGCCGTCCCTTTAAACACCGAAACCACGTGCTTCACCCAATGCCCGTGTAACAAAACAACGTGCGTCGCAAATTGACCTAGATATTATTCGGCAAAACGCACTGTATTGGATCCCTGTAGGAAGTATGAGAAGCCGGCAAGTTTGTTTCCACGGCGGGTTAGTGAAGCATGCAAAGCAATTGGGTTAAAACTGCGCAAGGCCGCCTCTACGGATGGGTTATTATTCTAGGAAAAATTGCACAATCGTTTTCACATCAACCGTGCCGAGAGGAACCAATCCCATTCGAACCCCAGGGCAAACAAAGCCCAAGCCACCGGTAGAATATGCAACCAATTAATAGAGAAAGACGGTGTATTACAATTCATTATTTGGGTAGGCTACTCCAACTTCGTTGCTGGTCGACATGTAAACATTTACTTTTCTATAAATTATTGATTGCATTTTTCGTAAATAGTTAGTTGGAAGGAATCTGTTTCTTAAGCAATAACATTGAACTGAATTTTTTAGGCCTACATACGTTTACTATGTTACTATGGTATTATATGGAGCAATCTTACATATTTATGAAGTTTCCAGATCAATAAAGTTCTATCTCTTTTTATTTGAACTGCCTGTATGTCCTCTTGATTATAGTATTACAGTGTGTACCTTGGTTATCAGCTATCATAGAATGGTGTCCAAATGGCTGCATGTGTAAGAAATAGGATTTGAACCAAGTGTTACAATAAAAAAAGCTTTTATTACAAGACCCCCCACCCCAAATTTTAACAAAACACTTTTTTTGGCTGTTTGGCTAGGGCAGAAGAGTGGAAGGGGAAACAAAGACAGGTAGCCTAAAGAAGAAGTAAGGAAAGGAATGAGAGGAAGAACAGTGAAATGAATGAACAGTGTGATAAACGCAAATGATTACCAAAAAGAATAATATCTGATTTATCAAATACGCACAGAAGAGCATCATCGAATAAAGATTAAGGACCTGGATTATATTTTACAGTATTGAAAACTGTTGAAATTACAATTCAGAGTGGAGAAGGCTGAAGGCATTGGTCCTAAAAGTGTCAGTTTCACCCACTCTGGATTATCGCTTCAAGAGACTGTGAAATGCTTTTTAATTTTTTTTTAATTTCCCCTATTGGTGAAATGAACCTTGTCTTTTAAGTATAAACCACAGCAGTTAAACCTTATTCCAGGATGCTCTACGGTGTTGCCTCCTAGCTCTACACTAACAAATGCGTTCATCACACTGTTCACCCATTTTCTAGCGTGATTTAGCTTCCCCGGATGGTCAGCCCTCCACCGGCGTCTCTCGTTGATGTTAGATTAGACGATCTGCATTGCTGGGAACTGCCGGTGGAGGTACTGCAGGTCCTGCTTCATTGCGACAACAACCTCAACTCCCTCCAGGCGTCCGAGGTCATTGCCGCCACAGTGGATGAGCAGGACATCCGGGGCTGTTCTTCCTCTCAGGGACTGCAGGAAGAAAGGGATGAGGGTCTTCCATCTCAGCCCGCCCCAGCCAAACCAACTGACCCTGGCCTCTAGGCCAAGGTGGGGGCCACAGGTTTCCTTGGCTCTCTCCTCTCCACGGCGGACGTAGCTGTCCCTGATAATCCACACTTCTGGCCCTAAAGATTACAAAACACAGATTACAATACATGTAAATACAGAGTGAGGGGACTGTTAACTTATAGAACAATATAGCTTAATATATCCTATTCATACAGTCATTAGCTTATGTCATATGCAGTATTTGTATGAATTCAGTAAACATGTAATTCTAATCATTTGTCATATTAGGGGACACACAGACAATACAAAATGATGTTTTGTGAATATATTCTCCTTAGTCAAGCTAAATACTTACTTTCAAGGGGGTTGCCCTGGTACTCCAGCCCTTGTCTTTTCCATTTGATTTGCAATAGCTACAATATAAATATAAGAAAAAAGGATTAAGGTACCTAGCAAATATCCACTGTAGACATCCAATGGTAGCATACTTTAATATTTCTGGATAGCTGTAATGTTTTACATTATTTAACATTATAGATGTCTATTAAGAAATATATTTTATGCAAAACTCATAAGAAACTTTAAAATGTTAAGCCTAAACTTACGATTTCGATGAGCCGATGCTGCGCACATGGAACATGGACCTATTAAAGAGACGGTAGATCGGAGTGGGGGATGGGCAACCCTACCTCTATACATTGATGATCATGCGAACATTCTCCCTTTTCCACCGAACTCACTTGAAGATAATCATCGATTAATACGAAAATGCCCGGTGGTGGTTGTGCTGCTATCAACTGCGTGCATCGAACGGGTTCCAATATATCACGTTACAGGTATGTGAAAGATTATTTCTAAACGAATAATTTATAATAATAAAATTAGTAAAAAAGTGAATTGGCTTAAAGAGCCAAGTCATTTGTTAGGCTTAGCGATCATGTTAGCAATGCAATTTTAAACTTTAGATTGAAGTGATGTACAAATGACCATTGTAAACTATTGGGGGATTACCAGAATCATGGACATATTAAAGAATGCTGAGGAAAACTTGTGTAGTTGGCTTTATTGCAAGTGCATGGAATATTTTCATCCAGCCATCCAGCACCATGCCGTTACTTCCTCATTACAAGCTGATAGGGCTGGGCGATATGACAATATCATACCGTGGACGATATGAAAGTGTCTACCGGGAGAGATTTGGCCATATCGTTTATATCGAGAGAGAAAAAAAAAATATATATATATATATTGCACTGCACTGACTGAAGCAAGGCAGGTGTGAGACTCACCTGTTAACTTGAAAAAAAATCTCATTTGTATTGAAGAAACAGTTCTATTTTTACCACCAGCTATTTGCACAGCACATAACTTTATTTTATAAGTGTATAATTAGTATTTAAAATACTTGTGTGATGCTGTGATTTTTATTTTATATTACACTGCACTGACTGACAGCCAGGCAGGTGTGAAGCACACCTTTAAAAAATTTTTTTATTTGTATTGAAAAAACAGTTCAATGTTTACAAGATGTTTGCACTATATGACACTGCAGTTAAAGGGATAGTTCACCCATTTAGAACCGGAGTTCTATCATTATAAAATCGCTATTGTAATGTAAATTAATATATAAAAAAAATATCAGTCTAAACCAGTCTCCCCTTGGCCCATTTTTTCTCATCAAATTTTCTCCCGAAATTACGTCAAATGACGCGTTTGACGTCATTTCGGGAGAAACCTCTCTTCCCGCTAGATGGGCCGAGGACTACAACACACTTTTGGTGGCAAATTTGCCGGAATTTTTTCCACCAATAAGGAATGAGAGGGGGCGGGAGCTTGCACGCTTGCACGCTCAGCTCGCGTACTGAGGGGGAATGAGAGGGACGGGAGACCGACACAAACCTCTGACCATGGCAGAAGCAACAGCTGAGTTTGAAAATATATTGCTGCATTGTAATATTCAGGGCTATTTGTATGAGCCAGAATACAGCGAGGAAGAACTGAGACGAATAGAGGAGGAGGCTGCTGCGGCTGCAGCTGAATAAGCCTTGCCTGTTGCCGAGGAGCCGGATCGCGCCGGAGTGAACTGGTGGTGTACCTGTTTGCTCTGTTCACCTATGGAGACTCACAAAGAGTCCCTGTGCTGCAGCGAATTTCAGCGATGCCAGTTTCTTCGCGATGAAATGGCTGAATCTGGCGAGGAAGGGGCCGTGTGTGTAACATCTCACCCAGGCTTTACGCCTCATCTGAACCGTTGGGTATTGGACACTTATTTCCGTACCCAGAAAGTCAACTGGAAACGCCAGCCAAAGCCCGCCGGGAGAAACGGACGTCTGAGCACAGAGTAAGTGTTTGTTTACTAACACATTGGCTACAATAGTTTTGAGTCACGGGGAACGTGACAATGTAGTTATCCGAAAGTAGCCGACCTTATTGGCAGAGCATAGGCTACATTACGTTAGCTTCAAGTCTGTGTAATGCTGTAGGCTACTCAAGGCATAATTTATCTTGCTTTGCTAATTTTGTTCTTTCATTCTTTCTTTGACAGTATAGGCTAACATCTTACCGGCATTTCCTGGAGTGGATACTGCAAGGTGAGAGACTTGGGAGAGGCAATCACCTTGTTTTGCCAGCGTGTGTTGTCCAGGCCATCAGGGCTAATTACCCAACACAAGATGGGCAGTACCGTGGCTACCAGGAGACGGTAGATGCCCAAGATGAGCTGTGATATTTAGCAAACTCACCATACGTTTTGTTTTTGTATATAGTTTATATTTTATGAATAAAACTTCAAATTCATGTTGGTTGTTGTGATTTGTTTACTATACCAAATGATGTTACACTAAAGTAGGCCTGCTGTATAAGATGAACACTTATTTCAACTGGGGAGAAAAGGTTTACATATAGCCTACTTGATATGCTGAAATACTGTAATTAGCAAATGTTTGATGTACAGTAATATACAAATGATACCTAAAATAATTATAAATCTATTCTTGCTACATTCATACATGATGGCTGTATGTTGAACCTACTTTGCAACAAAAAATGTAATGACAGAAATTTAAATAATTATTGCAGTGAAGTTTGTTATGGTGAACATGGGTTTATACAGGAGTCCAAGGTAAGGTAGTAAAAACAATAAGATTTTATTCACAAAGGAAAATGATCCAATATTTACAAAGATAAGATTGAAAACAAATGTTTTATAAAAGATACGTTTAAATAGATAAAATAGGTCAGATGTCCCTCTCAGAAGCGCCTTTTTAATTCAGCCACTGCCGCCTCCTTTGGTGGTTTTGGCACTGGTGCAATGTTAGGTGGCAGCGCAGGCTGGGGCAGGGCAAGTGAGGATGTTGAAACCTTATATAGAATCGTTGGGTTTCGTCTTCTGGTTATGACACTTGTGACAAGTGTGTCAATGAACTGGGTGGTGTGTGGAATAAATATCTGCTTCACGACCCACTGCTTGGATCTCCTGCAAAACACTTGGTTGAAGCGTGGTTGTCCTGCAAAATAAATTACAAATAATTATAGATAAGACTATAAAGGCAACATTTGAGATGCTGTACTTTTTTCAAATGAAATACCCGAATTATTCAGCTAAATCTGCAAACCGTGTAAGCTGTGAAAATTATATTCTTGATTCTTCATTGAGCCACTTTTACTACACACCTGTCTTGGTTGTGGCCTGCTTTCTTTTGACAATGTTTTCATTGTGCTCCAAACATGCAAGATGACCCCTTTCTCTCATTCCCTGGAAAGAGAATCCCTGCCTTTTTGGGAGGTACTTGAGCATTGCACTGTGAAAGATCTCCAGCGGGCCTGTATGCAATAAAATAAAAAGGGAAAAGAATATGAGAATGAAAACATGATCATTACGGAGTGATTTTGTAAAGTATTCAAGCTTATAAGGAGAACTATTATAAACTCACCAGTGTGTTTGAACAGGGCCATCTGTTCCAGGTCTTTCAAAAGCCTTTTGTCATTTACCAGCGATTCGAGATTTTCAAACGCTGAAGACTCCCTCTTCATCCATTGGCGCTTGCTTTGCTCCTGGGCTGTTAGAGGATGATGTCCACACCGGTTTGTTTGTCCATCATCCTCTGTCCATTCATGCTCATTACACACGTGGTGTAGAATGGACTGCCATCTGCATTTCAGTATCTGTATGAAACAAGTATTATTTACGATTATAAGACTAAGACTAAGTGACTTAGTCACTGACGCATGTGTCGTTGCTAGTTTACAACTGGCGCAGAGCGTTCTTTTCCCACCACCGCCACTCGCCGGTAAATTAGGGATTGATCATGCGCCCCAAGTGGCGGTTCGGCGGAAGGAGGAGGCGTGTTCTGGCGCAAACGGTATTTTGCCGTTTCTGAATACCATTGCGCTACTGACCAGGAAATACCTGGTTTAAAGTCAGTGGCGCGTTGTTCAGATGCCATTTTAAGGGCGCATGCATACATGCGCATGCGATGCATACGGATTGCTTGTGCACCTCGCGCATACACTTTGCTTCTCCCATCTACCTAGCCGCACATTCTTGGTAAATTATTTGGGAAAGAACAGCTGATGCAGCGGTAATAAGTTGTACTTTTAAATCAATGCATCTGCAAACACCGTACAGCAAACACATATTTTCTTATGTGACATCGTGTAGGCCTACATGCCCATAACTTTTAGGATTGATGAGTATTTGATCGTGAAAAACATTGTTTTACCGCGAGTGAGTGTTAAAAGGAATGAATGAATGCGGGCGCGCGTGTGTGCTCTGTTTAAACACACGCAAACTAAACACGTAACGCATAATACAATCAATGGCAATGTCTATTACCGCGGGGACACATGCATATTAGGATAGCATACAATACTGATAAGAAACAATGTTTATAATGTATTGCGTATATCATTAAATAGAACCACAGTTACCGCATATCATATGTTATATCATATACGTTTCCTTTGCCGAAATGTATTTGAGGAATCAGTATTTCTGAAGTTGTGGATGAAAACCCCTTATTCCATGTGTGAATTAGGCCATATTATTTGGCAATAAACTGAGCCATTTGCAGTTTGAAATTCATGTGCATCTGTCACATCGGAGACTGCAGACGCGCTGTCAAAATATCAACTCGTCCGATTCAAATGCGCTCATGGCTCTTAAAAGGGATGGGAGCTGGCACTCTCATTGGTTTGTGGGACGTTACGCCCAAACCACACCTACGGGTAACTAGGCTGCTTCAGACCAACCCTTTTGACACTTGCGCCGCGACGCAAGTGTCATTTATCCGCCTGTAAAATAGCGATAGTGCCGTAGAACCGCCCACAAAGCTACTTGCGCTTTGCGCTTCCCACTTGCGTTTCAGACCGTTAAAATAGGGCCCTATATATTTTTGGTCTCTAAAAAACAGATGAACAAAGCCTTTGATTCCTTACCTCTGCATCACCCTTGCTTGTTGCACAGGTAAACCACATGTGGTTTATGATTGAGCTGTGAAAGAAAAGAAAATTAGTAATTTAGAAACTTACAAAACAATGAAAAGCTTGGCACTTTACAAACCAACACTGACCTGCTCCATGCAGCAAGAATTTCGTTCCCTTTAATTGCTCCTTTCCTCTGTATCTTCTTCCTCAAACCTGAAAGAATAAATGTAACATAAGTTCGGTCCCCTCACAACATTTGTTGTATTTTTTTGTAAAGTACAGCCAAATCCCATCCTTTTATCTGCAATATATAAATCACTATGTGCTGCAAAGCTCTGGACATGATTTGTGAATGGGGAGGGCTGGAGAATGGGGGAGGTTTCGTTGTGTGTGTACAGGGAAGGCAAAAAATACATACCTTTCGCTGTATGCCAGATGTCAAACTCATGCTGAACATTGGGGAATTCTTCCCTCATGATCGTGCGTATAGATGTTGAGCGGTCCGTGGTCATCACCTCAATATCTAAGCCATCACCCATGATCTCCTTCATGCCCCTTTTGAAACCGAGTGGTTCCATGGCAACAGAGCTGCCGGCTTCTGTAGAATGAAGTTGAATACTTACTTGAATTGAATAATAATTTTCACAGCAGCAATAATAACATATATTTTTATTTTCCAGTGTTAATCTTTTATTTACCTGCAGCAGTTCTGTGTGAATAATCTCCTTGGTGTCGTCCAACATGAAGGTGTAATGGCAGTTTTTGGCACTGAAACCTGGGGTGTCACACCGGCCATCCCCTGACAAGTGTAGCTTCTTCCCATCCTCCTGTTCTTGGTACACTATGGCCATGATTTATTTTCTCTGTTGTTGATATAGGTCTTCAATGGCAGGGTGCAAGTAAGCCTTCTGCATCTCATAAAATGTAGTCTTGGCGATCATTTGGACATTCATGGTCTTGCACCAGTCTGACAGTTCAGTGTACGTGCCACCCCTGAACTGAACAGCTGCCGCTGCGAGGAGGTTCACCTCTGCCATTCCCCTCACTTCAGGCGATGATCTCCATGTCCCGGAATGTCCAGCAAGACATGTCCACGTCACCTTCCTTTGCGCCCCACAGTCAAAGGGGGTGGGGGTGACAGTTGTGTTGGGCTGGTAGTTTTCGTCTGCTTCACCCACAGTGCTAAAACTTGAATCAAGGGTCCCAGGTGTGTCGGGGCACGATGTCTGCAAAACAAAGAGGTTTATTTTTAATTGTAAAGATGACCAATTATATAAATATTATTCCTTTAGAATGATTAGTTGAAAGTTAGAAAGTGTTATCTTGTGTAAGTAATATATTGGCAAAATATTTGATTTAGATCATTTGTAAAGTAGCCTTTTCAGAATCTTACCGATAGTCCTTGGTCCGAGGGAAAGGTTTTCACTGGTGTGGATGTCAAAGGGAAGGTCTTCAGCGGGTTGGAGGATGCAGAGAGAGTCAATGCGCCATGACCACTATCAGCGTTCTGTAATGACACAGGCATTTAGTTTGTCATGTTTTTGGTACCACACACACAAAAATTGAATGTAGGGACAAGAATAAAATTTGCTTCCTAGTATAATGTTAGATTATATCACTCACTGAAAAGGCTTTTTTCCTGCTTTACTTTGTTTTTGAACTATTTTAGCAATTTGCCCCGATAGCTGCTATTCGTTTGGGTCACGTGACGTCACTGTAGCTTTGCGCCACCATCTTGACGACCGATCTCACCCACTGACCCATTGATTTTAGTGGTAACTCATGCCGGCAATTTGTTGTGCAGTGGGCACAACAGTACATACTACATACCTAGCGCAAGGCAACGGGCAATGCTCGTTCAAAACTCATCCCCGGCGTCCATAGCGAAATCGACAGTATGCTAAGCTAAGCTAAGCACACAGAGACCCGGGTAGCAGCCGAGGGAGCGTATCTATGATCCCGGGTCCTAAGTTCCCCGGGTCCTATGTTCCCCTCTTTGTATGAGACTGGGGAACAAAGGACCGCTTTTCCCAAAAAGGGTCCTATGTTCCCCGATATGTTAGTTTTTCTACCATTACTGCCAAATACCGGCCGAGAAAACTACCATTGCATGTGTTTACCTTTGTGGAAGAGGGAGACGTCGGAGAACCTGACGCAGTCTTTTCATACGCCGGTGTTAAGCCGCGAACACACCAAGCGCGTATCTCGCGTACCATGTACGCGCGTAACGCTCCTAAAATGTTGCTTGACCATTTTGTGTCAAAAATGGTCAGATACGCGCGTAACGCGCGTAGATGAGACCCCCCCCCCCAGCCTGTGGCTGCGCTGGATTTAGGAGTCCGAGGAAGGAAACCCAAACGCCGCCGTGTTTGGGTGGATGATAGAGCTTGGATCGGGTTAGATTAAATAATCTCGGATATAAATAACAATAATCGGGTTAAATAACTTCACATGGTGTGTCTGGTGTGTTTCCAGCATTCGTAGTGTTGATCAGCAGAGAAATAGTCCGCCAAGACGTTGAGGTTGCTTAGCAATCAGAGACTCTGTCCATGCAAGTGAACGGAGCGTTCACTCTTCGTCATAACTATCAAACCAAACATCCTTCACATTCACCGAGCGAACCTTATGAAAGTAAAATGCACATTTCTCGCTAGAAATGTTTCCATAAACGCATTTATTGGCGTAACTATGTTACTATTTCCACCCAGAATAAAGAAAGTTGCCGGCCGTGGCTGCCATGGACATGGCTGCGCTGGAGTCCGAGGTAGGAAACCCAAACGCCGCCGTGTTTGGGTGATAGAGTTTAGATCGGGTTAGATTAAATAATCTCGGATATAAATAACAATAATCGTCTTAAATAACTTCACATGGTGTGTCTGGTGTGTTTCCAGCATTCGTAGTGTTGATCAGCAGATATATAGTCCGCCAAGACGTTGAGGTTGCTTAGTAACCAGAGACTCTGTCCATGCAAGTGAACGGAGCGTTCCCTCTTCGTCATAACTATCAAACCAAACATCCTTCACATTCACCGAGCGAACATTATGAAAGTAAAATGCACATTTCTCGCTAAAAATGTTTCCATAAAAGCATTTAATGGCGTAACTATGTTACTATTTCCACACAGAATAAAGAAAGATGTCGGCCGTATGCTTCTGTCCAAGCTCACTACTCTCTGCCAGTGACGTCGGGTCAAGCTCAACGCTGATTGGCTATTGCGGCGCGTATGAGCGTTACTTGCGTAAAAAGTTCAATTTTTTGAACTCCTCGTACGCGCGTATATGTACGCGCGTATATATACGCGCGTATATATACGCGCCTCATACGCACCTAACGCGAGTAAAATGTTGCTTATACGCATGTAACGCTCGTACGCGTCTCATACGCGCGTAAACCAATGGTTCCCTATGGAAAAATTGCCGATTTTATACGCGTGATACGCGGGTAACGCTTTTGGTGTGGCCGTACCTTTACACCGAATTCTGCGACCCGTCGAAAAGTGTGACCCCAGAGGGCGCTGTTGCTCATGTTCAGCAACATGCACGAGTTTGAAGCTAGACTCGGAATGGGTACATTCGTTTTGTGACACAGGGCAATGCTTTCTTTCTTGAAAGCGTCTTACTGACTGTAGCGTCTTATGGGGAAAGAAGCAACGGTGATTGACCGTACTCAACACCTTATCCATTCTATGGGTCTGTGAAATGCAAATGAAATCAAATGTAGCCTATTTATTAAGCACATTTTATGTTTTTGTTATAATGCCCACCGTTTTTATTTGTATGCCCACCGTTATTATTATTTTACACTGCCGTTTATGAAATAAATATGAACTAATGCCACAATTATTCATGTCTGCGATCATCACAGAGTCCACAAGCAACGCAGGTCACAATCAACGATGCCTCAATCAATCTAGCGCACCGTCGAATTCTGCGCCAACACTATAAATGCAGGGAAAATTAGTCAAACCCCAACCAAATGTTTTCAGGTCATTTGTCGTCCTCATATCTGTATGTGCACACAGTTATTCATAACTGAGATCACCACAGAGTCCACAAGCAGCAGGTCGCAATCCACGATGGGTCACAATTCATGACAGCAGACCGTCGATATCTGCGACCACACTGTAAATGCGGGGAAAATGAATCAAACCCCAACCAAATGTTTTCAGGTCATTTGTCGTCCTCATATCTGTATTTGGACACAATTATTCATGTTTGCGATCATCACAGAGTCCACAAGCAGCAGGTCGCAATCCACGATGGGTCACAATTCATGACAGCAGACCGTCGAAATCTGCGACCACACTGTAAATGCGGGGAAAATGAGTCAAACCCCAACCAAATGTTTTCAGGTCATTTGTCGTCCTCATATCTGTATGTGCACACAATTATTCATAACTGCGATCATCACAGAGTCCACAAGCAGCAGGTCGCAATCCCCGATGGGTCACAATTCATGACAGCAGACCGTCGAAATCTGCGACCACACTGTAAATGCGGGGAAAATGAGTCAAACTCCAACCAAATGTTTTCAGGTCATTTGTCGTCCTCATATCTGTATTTGGACACAATTATTCATGTTTGCGATCATCACAGAGTCCACAAGCAGCAGGTCGCAATCCCCGATGGGTCACAATTCATGACAGCAGACCGTCGAAATCTGCGACCACACTGTAAATGCGGGGGAAATGAGTCAAACCCCAACCAAATGTTTTCATGTCATTTGTCGTCCTCATATCTGTATGTGCACACAATTATTCATAACTGCGATCATCACAGAGTCCACAAGCAGCAGGTCGCAATCCCCGATGGGTCACAATTCATGACAGCAGACCGTCGAAATCTGCGACCACACTGTAAATGCGGGGAAAATGAATCAAACCCCAACCAAATGTTTTCAGGTCATTTGTAGTCCTCATATCTGTATTTGGACACAATTATTCATGTTTGCGATCATCACAGAGTCCACAAGCAGCAGGTCGCAATCCACGATGGGTCACAATTCATGACAGCAGACCGTCGAAATCTGCGACCACACTGTAAATGCGGGGAAAATGAATCAAACCCCAACCAAATGTTTTCAGGTCATTTGTAGTCCTCATATCTGTATTTGGACACAATTATTCATGTTTGCGATCATCACAGAGTCCACAAGCAGCAGGTCGCAATCCACGATGGGTCACAATTCATGACAGCAGACCGTCGAAATCTGCGACCACACTGTAAATGCGGGGAAAATGAGTCAAACCCCTACCAAATGTTTTCAGGTCATTTGTCGTCCTCATATCTGTATTTGGACACAATTATTCGTGTCTGCGATCATCACAGAGTCCACAAGCAACGCAGGTCGCAATTAACGATGCCACAATCAATCTAGCGCACCGTCGAATTCTGCGCCCACACTGTAAATGCGGGGAAAATGAGTCAAACCCCAACCAAGTGTTTTCAGGTCATTTGTCGTCCTCATATCTGTATGTGCACACAATTATTCATGTCTGCGATCATCACAGAGTCCACAAGCAGCAGGTCGCAATCCCCGATGGGTCACAATTCATGACAGCAGACCGTCGAAATCTGCGACCACACTGTAAATGCGGGGAAAATGAGTCAAACTCCAACCAAATGTTTTCAGGTCATTTGTCGTCCTCATATCTGTATTTGGACACAATTATTCATGTCTGCGATCATCACAGAGTCCACAAGCAGCAGGTCGCAATCCACGATGGGTCACTTAACCTACCTGCTTCATCATGTAAACAATTATGACGTTGGATGTGTCTGATTGGATCCAATTTGAATTCCGTGAATATAAACAGATTGACAACCGTTATCAGAAAGTTAACCACCACAACGTAGACTTTATCTGCAGCAGTTCAAAAGACAAGTTTCAACAGCAGTTTCGAATATATTGTAGCCTATACTGTATATATATTATATATGTATTGGCTATATTATGAAGAAACTAATGTTTGATCAATTGAGGGAGTTTCTCATCAATGAAGAGTTTCCCAAAGAATTGGACAAGAAACAGCGCTGGACATTTCGACGACGAGCCTCCAACTTTTTGATCGATGGTAGGCCAAAAGTAGATATTTAATATATTATTGCAATAAATAATTTATCAATAAATTATGCAGTTATGCTTTGCAACTCATGTGAGTCTGTAGGCCGAATTAAACTAGGCTTAAAGGGTAGCCTATCAATAATTCCCATCCTATCTTCTAGACGGCGAATTGTTTTATGTCAGACGTAGGGGCTCGGACAAGGAGGAAAAGGTGAAAGTGGTCTGTGGGACAGCTGAGGCCGACGCCTTATTTAAAGAATTTCACTGCAGTGACATTGGTGCACACTGCGGCCAAATTCGTACCAGGACTGTGATATCACAGAGGTTCTACTGGCCTGGCATGTCCACCGACATTGAGAATTGGGTTTGTTTTTGCTTTCATATTTAATAATTTTCTACTTTATTCAGCACAAAAAAAACGGCAAATCACATGAAAATCTCTTCCATAGGTATCACAATGCACTGTGTGTCAGCAAAGTCGACATGACCTCAAGCTTGCCACAGAGTATATACCAATAAAGGTATAACATGTCATTTTTGTGTCTTTTAACCCATGTTCCTATAGATGGGAGGAACATTCATCATATTTTCAACTTATTTCATGCGTGAATAACATAACAATTACCTCTTTCTCTGTCTTTTCTCTCTTTGTTTTCAAACAGACCAAAGTTCCTTTTGAACTTATAGGCATGGACCTGGTTGGCAAACTTGTGATGACTGATCAGGGAAATCAGTACATCTGTGTGATGGTGGACTACTTCACTAGATGGTCACAGGCCTATGCCATCAAGTCGAAATCTGCAGCCGAGGTCACACAGTGCATTCTCAAATTTGTATACCAATTTGAGGTGCCACAGAGAATACTGACTGACCAAGGCAGAGAATTTGTCAACCAAGTATGTATTTTTATCACTATTTTAGCAAATATTTGAACTTTCAAATTACTGTTTTATTTATTCAATGTTACAGTGGGGTTAATTTGTTCTCTGCACCATTCATACAGATCAACACCGAAGTGTGCCAAATTTTGGGGATAAGGAGGAGTCTCTGTGCCCCATACCACCCCCAGACGAATGGGTTGGTGGAGAGATTAAATGGCACTATACAGAGGTTAAGAGATGCATTTTACAACTACATCAATTGACAAAATTACCTTGTTAAAAATCGAAGAAACAGCATTTAACATACTCATATAAAAGGGTAACATTAAACTTTTTTCAACTATCTAGAGCTCTGGGGAAGCTCACCAGAGAAAAACCCAACACATGGGATAGATACCTGGACGCTGTGATGTTTGGTTTGCGCACCAAAAAGCAGCTCACAACCCGCTTCTCTCCATTTTACCTGATGTTTGGGAGGGAAGCCAGGTATCCATCTCAGGTGCAGGAAAACTATAAGGTTAGTTGGAATGTTTATATATATTCTCTTCAAAAAAATGATGTTCGACAATTATTGAATGACGTTACATAGTTATGAACTGTAATCAAATTAAATGAGCAATTTTGTTTTTTACAGGTCGATGGGTCCTTTGAAGAGCAGTTCAATGAAGAGGAGGTGGCAATGGACATCGAGCGACAGGACAAAATTGTCAACATTGTCCAGCAAAATGTGGAGAAGGTTCAGGAGAGAACCAGAGGGAGACTGCAATCCCTGAAAAAAAGAGCAAGCTTTAAGGTGGGGGACATGGTGTGGAGGAAGAACATCCGTAGCCTGCAGCGGAAAGGGGGAAAGCTGGATCCGGAGTTCCTTGGGCCGTTCACAGTGGTGAACATTGAGGAGAAAAGTGTTGACCTTGTGGATAGTTCAGGAAAATCTATCCACAAGGTCAACACTGATCACCTGAAGCTGCACACTATCCCAACCCCAAGAATTCCTCGGAGGTTGAAAGTTCCCCCAGTCTCTTCCATTACCTCCACCCCACCTGCTGCCACCTCCACTCCACCTGCCACCTCCACTCCACCTGCCACCTCCACTCCACCTGCCACCTCCACTCCACCTGCCACCTCCACTCCACCTGCCACCTCCACTCCACCTGCTGCCACCTCCACTCCACCTGCCACCTCCACTCCACCTGCTGCCACCTCCACTCCACCTGCTGCCACCTCCACTCCACCTGCCACCTCCACTCCACCTGCTGCCACCTCCACTCCACCTGCCACCTCCACTCCACCTGCCACCTCCACTCCACCTGCCACCTCCACTCCACCTGCCACCTCCACTCCACCTGCCACCTCCACTCCACCTGCCACCTCCACTCCACCTGCCACCTCCACTCCACCTGCCACCTCCACTCCACCTGCCACCTCCACTCCACCTGCTGCCACCTCCACTCCACCTGCCACCTCCACTCCACCTGCCACCTCCACTCCACCTGCTGCCACCTCCACTCCACCTGCCACCTCCACTCCACCTGCTGCCACCTCCACTCCACCTGCCACCTCCACTCCACCTGCCACCTCCACTTCAGAGAAATGTATGTAACGCTATGAAGCTCACTCTGATATTCTAAACTTTGATGTAAATGTTCAACCTTAAAAGTTCAGGTAACTCAAACAAAACAGCTGTTCAGGAGAGAAGATATTGAATCGATTTGATAATTATAACATTTTCTTTTTTTCATGTAAGATGTTACAGAGGCTTGGGACGGCAAAAATGTTCATGTTCTGCTGTCCAGAATCGGACCATACAAGCTGTTCTATTGGGACATCTGTAGGACAACTCCGGGTCAGGAACTTGAGAGTGAGGTAAGCTTCAGTATTTTATTCTCCTTTAGTTAACTCATATAACAAAGAAATCTCCAAATGCTAGTACACCATAAGTTAACTGACTTCATTTTAAAATGGATTTGCTTTCCCCAGGTGATCAATGCCACCCTGTTCAGAAGCACAATTGCCAAGGGGGGAAAAAGGCACTTTGCATTGATACATATGCCATGACCCAAATTTGGAACAGGAAGACTTCAATTCTAAGGGTATAGGCACAGGTTTTTACTGTTACTGTTTTACTGTTTACGATTTACTGTATATAGTGGTTGTTTTTTTAACAGTAAATTGTGTGTTATTTTAGAAGTGTGATCCTTCATTGTATGGAGTCATTCTGGGGGTAGTGAATGAGCCAAATCATTGGATACTCACAGTAAGTTAAACATTATCTTACGCTATGTATTCATGTTTAAATTTCCAAGGCACATCCATGATTTTATTAGGATATGTGAATGTGACACATGCACAATGTGCTTATCTACATTTCTCTAGGTCATCTTCCCCTCAGAACAGAGGAGCCTTGTGCTGGATCCACTCGGCAACGATGCCTCCAAGATCACAAGATGTCTGGAGACCACAAGGTAACAGTTGGGTTCTATGGCCTGGCCCGGCAGGCGGAATGCTGCTATTTAACCATTGGAGTATGGGTGAAACAGGTGAAGGGAATGACCTTGACTGATGGGATGATGCAGTGCAGGTGTGTGAGAACTGTGGTACTGTCCATGGTGGTGCAGGAGTGCACCTCGTGCTCTGGTGACTTGAACCTGTCCAATGTGCTGGACTGGATGTTTCAGAATTGCATAATAATTTGCTGCTTTTTGTCTACTTTTCAGAGCATTCATGAGAGCGAGGGGCTGTACGGTGTCCAGGTGGAAAGCCAACACTGTGCCACATAGCCTGCAGCAGGATTCCACTTCATGTGGAATATTTGCCATCAAAGTAAGTTTTTGAATTGCATATTTCTTTACGGAAACATGAAGCAGATTTTGAAAAGGTCTCCTTTTCAACATTTAAACTCCTAGAGAGACATAAAGTTGATGAATTTTGATTAAGTTAAACTGGGCCAGTATGTTTTGAATATTCATTTATTCAAACATGTTCTTAGTATGCTGAGAAAGTCCTGGCAGAGGAGTCTCCTACTTTCCCAAACACTGAAGGGGCAGTGGTTAATTACAGGAGGGAAATTACTGTAGCACTTCTCAATGAGACTGGTATGTTAACCATTTTCAAACTTCTATTAACACCATGAGGATTTCAATATCATTAATTCAATGAATATAAAAAAGTCTAGAAAGTTAGTATGTATCACTTATGGTGTATTTTCCCATGGAAATAAGAAGAAAATATTATATGCAATCAATACCATATCTTAACCAGATGATCTCAGTGAGCTGTGCCACCACTGTGGAGAGGGAGAAGAAGCGCGAGGGGGGTCTCAAGACAGACCTAATGCCACTGACTGGGTAAGTTATTGTTCTAACACCACCGCTTTCGAGTTCTTGGCTCAGGTTGTTTGCAGAAGGCATGATGTAAACAAGTACTAGGGAGATCTGCCTAAATTCATGTGAATTAGGGTCTGAATGTTAAACAGCAGCTGTACATGCACATGTAACATGGATGTCAATATAACGATGTCTTAAACCATGTCTTATTGACATATATACAAACCTTGCCTGTGTCTTTGCATGACTGCGTATGTTAAAACAGTCTTAGTTTATATTAAGTAGATAAATGCATTAAATGAACAAAAAAATAATAAACCATGGTATAAATAACAATATATTTATTCTTTATTCTGCTCTTTATGCCAACCTGTCTAGGGAACTGTGCAATTCCCTACGAACCATCTATTTATCTACCTGCCTCACTGACTTTCTAAGGACTTCAACTGCATTTTACCTCAGTTAGATTTACATTAGATGCATCCGTTTTAGTTTGATTTATATTAGATGTGTCAGTTTTAGTTTAATTTATATTAGATGTTAGATTTATATTAGATGTATCAGTTTTAGTTGGATATATATACAGTATGTTCGTTTTTTATCATACTGTATATATTGTTTATGTATGTTCCTTGTCCTATTTTTCTTTAAGCACCAGGGGGGAGCTCTCCCAAATTTCGAGGTTCCTGTACCTGTACCTGTACTTTGACAAATAAAGATCATTCATTCATTCAGTCTGGTACAGGAGAAGACACACATTTTACGCAGATATTTAGACTGAACTTTTTCCCATTCAGTATGACCTCGGTTTAAGATAACATAAATAAGATTTACTTTATTAATCCTGAGGGGAATTGTTGTGTTTCAGATCCAGTGTGACACCTGTGGAAGGTGGTACCACGAGGGTTGTGTTGGGAGACCTGACAGAGATCCTATGTACAGCTGTCCTGCATGCCACCAGGCTCAAATGAGTCGATGCCGTCCAAAACGGTCCAAAAAAAGATAACCATGTCACATGATTATCACGCCTTCCCGTGAGGATGGACACTGTCTTTCAGCGACCCTCACAACCCTCATCGACACCCCCCCCCCCCCCCACCGACCCCCCTTCCCGTGAGGATGGACACTGTGTTTCAGCGACCCTCACAACCCTCATCACCACCCCCCACCCACCCCCCTGCCCGTGAGGATGGACACTGGGGTTACAGCGGCCCTCACAACCCCCACCACCACCCCACCCCTTTCAAGTGTGCATATTGTATATAGTTCTACTTCTATTGTATATAGTTCTCTGCAAACCTATGGTGGCATCATGCCTTCACTGTGCATATTGTATATAGTTCTACTTCTATTGTATATAGTTCTCTGCAAACCTATGGTGGCATCATGCCTTCACTGTGCATATTGTATGTAGTTCTCTGCAAACCTATGGTGGCATCATGCCTTCACTGTGCATATTGTATGTAGTTCTCTGCAAACCTATGGTGGCATCATGCCTTCACTGTGCATATTGTATGTAGTTCTCTGCAAACCTATGGTGGCATCATGCCTTCACTGTGCATATTGTATGTAGTTCTCTGCAAACCTATGGTGGCATCATGCCTTCAGTGTGCATATTGTATGTAGTTCTCTGCAAAACTATGGTGGCATCATGCCTTCACTGTGCATATTGTATGTAGTTCTCTGCAAACCTATGGTGGCATCATGCCTTCAGTGTGCATATTGTATATAGTTCTCTGCAAACCTATGGTGGCATCATGCCTTCAGTGTGTCTTGAACAACCACACAAGGTTGCCAATTTATATGAATTTTGTTGATGTATTTGCACGTTTAATCTTGCTGAATTCTACAAGGCAAATTAATTAATTTAAAACTTTAATGGGGCCGTTCCCCGTTCTCGCAGACATGAATAATTGTGTCCAAATACAGATATGAGGACGACAAATGACCTGAAAAGATTTGGTTGGGGTTTGCCTAATTTTTCCTGCATTTACAGTGTGGGCGCAGAATTCGACGGTGCGCTAGATTGATTGTGGCATCGTTGATTGCGACCTGCGTTGCTTGTGGACTCTGTGATGATCGCAGACATGAATAATTGTGTCCAAATACAGATATGAGGACGACAAATGACCTGAAAACATTTGGTTGGGGTTTGACTCATTTTCCCCGCATTTACAGTGTGGGCGCAGATTTCGACGGTCTGCTGTCATGAATTGTGACCCATCGGGGATTGCGACCTGCTGCTTGTGGACTCTGTGATGATCGCAGTTATGAATAATTGTGTGCACATACAGATATGAGGACGACAAATGACCTGAAAACATTTGGTTGGGGTTTGACTCATTTTCCCCGCATTTACAGTGTGGTCGCAGATTTCGACGGTCTGCTGTCATGAATTGTGACCCATCGGGGATTGCGACCTGCTGCTTGTGGACTCTGTGATGATCGCAAACATGAATAATTGTGTCCAAATACAGATATGAGGACGACAAATGACATGAAAACACTTGGTTGGGGTTTGACTCATTTTCCCTGCATTTATAGTGTGGGCGCAGAATTCGACGGTGCGCTAGATTGATTGTGGCATCGTTGATTGCGACCTGCGTTGCTTGTGGACTCTGTGATGATCGCAGACACGAATAATTGTGTCCAAATACAGATATGAGGACGACAAATGACCTGAAAACATTTGGTAGGGGTTTGACTCATTTTCCCCGCATTTACAGTGTGGGCGCAGAATTCGACGGTCTGCTATCATGAATTGTGACCCATCGGGGATTGCGACCTGCTGCTTGTGGACTCTGTGATGATCGCAGACACGAATAATTGTGTCCAAATACAGATATGAGGACGACAAATGACCTGAAAACATTTGGTTGGGGTTTGATTCATTTTCCCCGCATTTACAGCGTGGTCGCAGATTTCAGCGGTCTGCTGTCATGAATTGTGACCCATCGGGGATTGCGACCTGCTGCTTGTGGACTCTGTGGTGATCGCAGTTATGAATAATTGTGTGCACATACAGATATGAGGACGACAAATGACCTGAAAACATTTGGTTGGGGTTTGACTCATTTTCCCCGCATTTACAGTGTGGTCGCAGATTTCGACGGTCTGCTGTCATGAATTGTGACCCATCGTGGATTGCGACCTGCTGCTTGTGGACTCTGTGATGATCGCAAACATGAATAATTGTGTCCAAATACAGATATGAGGACGACCAATGACCTGAAAACATTTGGTTGGGGTTTGATTCATTTTCCCCGCATTTACAGTGTGGTCGCAGATTTCGACGGTCTGCTGTCATGAATTGTGACCCATCGTGGATTGCGACCTGCTGCTTGTGGACTCTGTGACAGTGGCGGTTTTAAGGGGTGGCACGGGGTGGCATTTGCCACCCCAGGTATATATTTTGCCTCCCCAGTTGCCACCCCATTTTATTTCCAATTAAAGTATCAATTCTAGTTTTCAAACATAGTGGTTTAATCACATAAATGCGCTTACTATCTTCTCTCTGACCCACCCAAGAAGCCTACTTTTTAAAACGTCCTCCGACCTCACCCCCACTGGAATTTCTAAATGGTTTCGCCCTTTCTGCCAGTCACGCACCTGACGTGACTGCGACCACCGTCTCAACCAGCACCACACGAGTAATCTCACGTGACCTGTTGCAATTTCAGCGGCGTGAAAATAATGAACAAAGGAGGGAGAGGTTGGTCAAAATCATTAAAAACCCTTTTCATGTAAACTAAGCCAATACAGCTTTTGGTTTTAGCATAATCCACTGCTAGCATGGTGCGCTATTCGTGTTCCAGACATAGCTAACTAACAACTAGTTCCAAAACTAGCGATAGCAGCTATTTGTCTTTGCTTTGGGGTAGTTCTAGTAGATTCATTTTAAAATGTTGTGTTAATTTGCATAGGTTGCTGTTCATCAGTACCAACGTCAGTACCATAGTAAACATTGCTTACTAGCGACTGGAAACAGCACACACTCGTCCGTGCATGTGTTGTATAATAGCAGCTGTTCTCCCGGTCACCACTGCCGGCTGCGAACGCAGCTTTTCGGTCCTGAAACTGGTTAAAGACCACCTGCGGTCAACAATCAGTGCTGAACGATTATCAAATTTAGCAGTGCTGAGTATCGAAAAAGAGAGAGCTAAAGCACTTGACCTAAATGTCTTTGTAGAGCGGTTTGCTGCAAAACACAAAAACAGCCGACTGAAGTTGTCTTAAGCACTTGATGGATGAAGCCTCCTGTGTGATACTTATTAGGACTGGTGGATTATAATCAATGTTCAGACTTTTTGATGTTCTTAATTAAGTATTTTTGTCTGAACAGAATAGAACTGAACTGAAGAGAATGACCCCAAGATGTTTTTTCTGAAATTAATTTTGAATAGAATGAGAGGGCCATGTGTGTGTGCCTGACAGAGAAGGGAAGGGGGAGAGACAGTGTGTTCATATTTAGACATACATTGTAGTTCATGGATTAACCTTGATATGGATGAAGTTTTCAGTATTTCCTGTTGTATGACTGATGGTACTATTCAGTAGTACGAGTGTTTACACATGACTTTTCTGTATTTCTTTTTTCTCAATAGAACAGAATCGAACAGGCCCCAAATATGTGAACCTTAAATGGTGTGTGTGTGTGTGTGTTCGAGAGATTCTGTTACTGTTGTCAATTCCAGTCTTCTGCCAAAAATAAAGTGTTATGGTTAAAATGTATCCTTTCTTCAAGACTGACTTCATTACCTAGAAAAAGATGAACTTGTAAAAAATATATGCAGACCTTTCAAAATGGTTGCATGTAGAAGTACTAACAGTATGAGGCTAGGTTTATTTGTCTCAAGGGCAAATGTCCTGCAGGACTAGCAGACATAAACACTTGTATTTATCTATTCTTCTACTGGGAGAGCACCTGAGGAAGTGGCTGACTGGGAGCCCAAAGCTGAATATTCAAAACCACCAATATACAAAAGGGATTAATAGACATGGCAGGTAAATGAACTCAAAGGAAAATAAAGAAATGGCTCCTACACAGTGCAGACATGATTTTATGTTTGGCACGCGTAATTTTACCATTTACCTTAATGACCATAGATATGGCATCTGAATGGATGTTGATCATTCACATTCTGAAGGAATTCTTATGCAATTATAGAAAACACTGATGAAGTAGTGTAATCAGTTTTCCTTGGTGTCACAAACAATTGTTATATGACTGTGAGTTAGAACTATTTTTTTTCCCATAAATTGCTCCCCGCACCTCCGCCCCCCCTCTGGACCTATTGCCCCCCCTCTGCCACCCCAGGGCAAAATCTCTAGAACCGCCACTGCTCTGTGATGATCGCAAACATGAATAATTGTGTGCACATACAGATATGAGGACGACAAATGACCTGAAAACATTTGGTTGGGGTTTGACTAATTTTCCCTGCATTTATAGTGTGGGAGCAGAATTCGACGGTGCGCTAGATTGATTGAGGCATCGTTGATTGTGACCTGCGTTGCCTGTGGACTCTTTGATGATCGCAGACATGAATAATTGTGGCATTAGTTCATATTTATTTCATAAACGGCAGTGTAAAATAATAATAACGGTGGGCATACAAATAAAAACGGTGGGCATTATAACAAAAACATAAAATGTGCTTGATAAATAGGCTACATTTGATTTCATTTGCATTTCACAGACCCATAGAATGGATAAGGTGTTTAGTACGGTCAATCACCGTTGCTTCTTTCCCCATAAGACGCTACAGTCAGAAAGCATTGCCCTGTGTCACAAAACGAATGTACCCATTCCGAGTCTAGCTTCAAACTCGTGCATGTTGCTGAAAATGAGCAACAGCGCCCCCTGGGGTCACACTTTTCGACGGGTCGCAGAATTCGGTGTAACACCGGTAAGCAAACCCCGAGAAGCCCAATCCCTACGAGAGCTCCACGCGCTACGGCCAACCGGATGCGCAGAGCCTTTGGCCGTGATATTATTATACAAATTATATTATATACTAAGAGCTCCGGGAGTCGCAAACGGCACGGGGAACATAGGACCCTTTTCACTGCTAGTGAGCTCTAGCAGTAAACTGAAGTGCTCACTAGTAGCAGCACAGAAATATAGTAGAATATTACGACAGTCTTACCTGTAGGCGACTGCGTTTCGCTGCGGGAGGTGCATTAGAAGCCCCGGCCTGTTCGTCATCTGGGCACGGGCCCACAGCGAAGACGCACGGAACAGCAGTTGGTTTGAGTGCGGACCTTATCTTCCCGAAAAGTCTTCCATCAAAATCCTCCAGTTTGAAATGGAGACTGCATATCGTTTTTCCTTTTATAATTTCCTTCCCGGTGTCTTCTCCAACTCTGGGGTTGTTTATCGCCCGCAGCCATAGTTTGCAACGCTGAGCGTCTTTCACTGGCAAACCGTGAAAACTTACACTCTGTCCCAACCTCGACTTTTCGGTGCAACCGGGTACCAAACAACCACTGGGCATGATTGCTTTTGGAAAAACGAGTCAAAACTAGTCAACGACGGTTCGTGAATAACTTTGTGAATAAAGTTTGTTTGCTCGCATGGGTCCTTCCCCCTTTTAAATGGAAACAGGTGGGCGGGGCAGCGAGCGCAATGCACTGTGGTAGTTGGAGGTTTTCTCACTTTGAGCCAGAGAGACCATGAAAACACTCTTTCTGCCGTTGGGTACCGAGTCAAAACTAGTCAACGACGGTTCGTGAATAACTTTGTGAATAAAGTTTGTTTGCTCGCATGGGTCCTTCCCCCTTTTAAACGGAAACAGGTGGGCGGGGCAGCGAGCGCAATGCACTGTGGTAGTTGGAGGTTTTCTCACTTTGAGCCAGAGAGACCATGAAAACACTCTTTCTGCCTTTTTTCAGGCTAGGATGAACCAATTTCAATTTATTTTTCACATTTATAATACATTGAATTATTTAATTCATAAAACCTTCATATTCCCACCGGTGAACTATCCCTTTAATGACAGATTGTTCGCTACCTACTCCTTTGTAAGCATGGAAATTCAAGTTCAAAATAAAAGAAAAAACGGATCAAATGTGAAGTATGGTTATTTTAAGCCATTTATTATTTAAATTTACTTCAAAAATACCATATCGTGATATATATCCATATCGTGATATAAAATTACTCATATCGTGATATAAGATTTTGTCCATATCGCCCAGCCCTACAAGCTGATATACATGTGCAATTGAATTGTCGAATTGAATTGTCCTTATACTTAACTTTATTTATGTAGCACCTTTCATGACATAGAATGCAGCTCAAAGTGCTTCGCACAACAAGAGACGGGTGTCTTTTTAGAGGAGGCAGGATAAAAAAAAAAAAGTAGATGATTATTGACTTTAAATTGCACTAATAATATTTGTACTACTATGTCAATTACCTCAAGCTAAGCTACTATCTAACTACTAACTACATGATAGTATTCCTTCCTATTGTTTTTTTGACTTTGAAATATCCTTGAAGGTAATAAACATATTTTCTCCACAGCTTCCTGCTCCGAAAGAAGAAAAGGCTCAACAAGTGGTTGAAAAACATTAACCGCAAGAGTTGGGTACCAAATGCCTGCAGCAGATTATGTGCCAGGCATTTCACAAATGACTGCTTTACCATCGACCGCAGCCTCAAACCAGATGCGGTCCCCACCCTTTTCGGCAACCCTGGAGCACCCTGTAAGGTAAGGGCAGAGTTAAGTAATATGAATCAAGAGCACAATTACTGCCAAGTCTCTTTAGATGTTGATGAAGCTGATGAGGTACAGGTGAATGTTTCTGAAGCCACAGCATCAGACAGTGCTCAGCATAATTATGCAGGCATCTCCTCTATCCTTCAAAAGGCAGGCTGAAAATAAACTGGGATCTATTAGAAAAAAACTTAGATTTGTGCAGCAGAATCGTAGGAAATTGAAGATAAAAGTTTCCTGCTTAACTCAGGTCATCACTTCTGTCAAGGAGAAGCTGCTCATTTCTAGTGGCTGTGCAGAGATGCTGGAGAACTCCTTCAGTGGAGTCCATAAGACCTTGCTCTCCAGAAAGGTGCAAGGTAAAAAATCGAAAGTGTCGGAGGAGTTGCGTTCATTTGCGATGACTCTGCACTTCTATTCCGCCAAATCTTATAGTTTTGTGCGTAAAGTTTTTGACCTTGTACTGCCTCACCCCGAAACCATCCGAACGTGGTACAGCCACATTTCTGCAGATCCCGGTTTTACAAAGCCTGCCTTTTCTGCTCTTGCCTGTCATGTGCAGAACAGAAAAGTTGAAGGAAAGGAGACCTTGTGTGCTCTCATGTTGGATGAAGTGGCCATTCGAAAGCACGTGGAATATGCAGCTGGAAGATTCCATGGATATGTGGACCTTGGCTGTGGCACTGTTGATGACAGTCTACCACCAGCCAAAGATGCCTTGGTCCTCATGGTTGTAGCCATCAACGACTCCTGGAAATTCCCTATTGCCTATTTCCTCATTGATGGAATGAATGGTGAAGAGTGTGCCAACATCATCAGGGAATGCCTTCATCGACCCCATGCCACCGGAGTTCGTACAGTCTCCTTGACGTGCGATGGACCATCATGCCACTTTTCCATGATGAGAGCCCTGGGAGTAAAATTGGATGTCAATAACATGAGATCCTCTTTTGCACATCCTGCTGACCCATCACAATTGGTCCATTTGCTGCTGGATGTTTGCCATATGTTGAAGCTGATCAGAAACACATTGGCTGACGGGGGTTTACTCCAAACTCCAAATGGAGAAATCCGTTGGAAATACATTGAGGAGTTGAATAAACCTCAAGAGATGGAGGGACTACGACTTGGAAACAAGTTAAAAATGGCTCATGTACGGTGGGAGAAACAGAAGATGAAGGTAAAGCTTGCAGCTCAGGTGTTCAGCAGCAGTGTAGCAGATGCTCTTGAGTACTGTAACACACAGTTGCATCTTCCACGGTTCAGCGGGTGCGAGGAGACAGTGAAGTTCCTGAGAATCATTGATGAGAATCATTCGATGTCCTTAACAGCAGGAACCCTTTGGGGAAGGGGTCCAAAGCCCCAATGAGGACATCCAACAAAGACCGGGTACAGGAAATCCTGCTAAAGGCTCAAAGGTCACTCTTGGAACTGAAAGACAGCAAAGGCAAGCTGGTGCATTTAGGCCCCAGGAAAACGTGTGTAGTTGGCTTTATTGCCAGTTGCGCAAGTGCATGGAATGTTTTCCTTGAAGTGGTCATCCAGCCAAATGCACCTTGCCGTTACCTCCTCACCTACAAGCTGAGCCAAGATCACCTTGAGCTGTTCTTCTCCTGTCTTAGAGCACGTGGTGGATGCAACAACAATCCCACATCAAGACAGTTTACAGCTGCCTACAAGCGTCTTCTTTTGAAGTCCCAAGTAAAGACAGGTACAGGCAACTGCATCCTCCGTGATAATACCACCATCATGGATGTCACACCTGCTGCAGCAAACACCTTGCGCAGGTTTGATCTGAAGCCTGTGGAGCCTGTGGAGCTTTCTGACCATGAATACCAGCTCTGCCCAAATGTTGATACTATGTCTGACTACAAGGATGCTGCAATCAACTACATTGCTGGGTTTGTGGTCAAAAAGCTAAAGGAAAAGCATACCTGCATGCCTTGCGCTGACGCTCTTTCTTCATCCACCGTACATCCCTTCATTCTGTTGAAGAATCGTGGAGGTTTGTCCAAACCATTTGACGGGATAGTTGCTGTGTGCAGGGAGTCGGAGCGTTGCTTTCAGAGAATTTTGAGAACAACTTCTGGCAAACTCCCCCAGGGACATGGTATAACAGCAGCCATTGTCATTCAAGTACTGGGATACAGTGCTGGTAAGACATTGTTCCCAGACCTGCACAACCACATGTTCGAAACCACTGTTGAGGACAATCACGTACATCTTCTGGTGAAAATGGCATCCTCTTTATATTGTAAAATAAGGATGAACCATCTTTCAACAGAGAGTCTGCATAAGGACTCTGTTAGACATAAATTCACAAAGCTCATCCATTTTCATCACCAGTAAATTAAACCATGTCAAAATATAAACTATTTTATACTATAAATTGAAACCTTGCAAAAAAAAAAATTGTAAATAAGATTTAGAAAACAAGATAATTGTGATGTGAGTCTTTGGTCTCGTATTTATATGCATGTTTCATGTATCTATGTTTTTTACATGTTGTGACTGTCTGAGTTTGTGATGTGAGTCTTTGTTCTATTGTGTCTCGTATTCATATACATGTTGTGACTGTCTGAGTTTGTGATGTTAGTCTTTGTTCTATGTTCCCACTCTTGGCCTGCACCTTGACGTGGTGAGTGGGCTTTAAACTAAGCCAGGCCTTTTATATTTTTTCGTTTGTTATTCACAGTCTATCTTATTAATGATACAAAGCCTTAATTAAACCCCTTCTCTTCTGTTTGCAGAAACTGGAAACTTCAGAGTATATTTTATCTTAAGTTAGATCATCTTTTTTGTTTCCTCATCAGATCCCAGTCCATCATGCTCCTCTACTTGTCTGCCGTGCCACCATCATGCCTCATGCATCACCTCTCAGCGCCTACCCAGCTGCATCTTATTACATTTCGAAAAAGCGAGCATCTCACCAAGCAAAGTTTTGCTAATGCCTGCTCAAGTTATTTAAATACTTCATTCTATGGATATCTGAAAATATTTACAGATGGTTCTAAAGATCCCAAAGGACAATGTGGTATTGGCATATATATTCCAGAATTTGAAAAAGGATATGGATATAGAGTGGGTGACTTTATCAGTATACTCAATCGAGATGGCCACAATAATAACCGCTCTTAGATGGGTTGTAGATACCAAGTTTATAACAGATAATTCAATACGTGAAGATTTGGTGGTAGAGGTAAAGCATCTTCTTTTAAATATTATAAGCCTTGGTTTAGTTATTCAGTTCTGTTGGATTCCAGCCCACCATGGAATATATGGCAATGAAATTGCTGATAAATTAGCTAAAAGATACTAACCTAATTAGAAGAATTTAACCTTAAGTATATATATATTTTTTTTTTTATTTATTCATTTATTTTGTTAGTTTGTTTTATTTTGCTTATTTTGTTCGTTAGTTTGATTTTTTTTTTGATTTTTTTTTTATGATTTAAAGTATCATTTGCCAACGTCCTTGTCACAAACTCCTGTGTAGTAGTCCAGTAGGTGGCGGCATATGGGGAAAAACTATGATCCTCCACTAAACTAGAAGAAGAAGAAGATCTCTGCATCCGGTACGTCACGGACTAGGTCACGTGTCTTGGCCCCATAACGCGGAAGCAAATCGCTGCTGTATGTTACCCTGCGCCACTGAGCAGTTTGTATAGGAATGAATGGGCGGCCATTTTCCAGTCTGTGGTCCATCCTTTATTATGTCCATGGCCTATACTCATAGAATCTAGAGTTACAATACGTAACTAACGTTCTATGTCGTATAGGCTTCGCCTTTTAAGGCTATCGCTGTTGGGTTAAAGGGCAAAGCACGATGTAGTCGATGCCTCATTGGTCCCGATCAGTACCAGAAACACAGCTACATACGCGCAACTATAATGCGTCACTATTATTTCTTTCGTTATTTCTTGAAGAAAGTGGTCCAATCCTTGGTCACTTTTAACTCACTTTATTTGTTAAAGTAGGCATGTTTCGGTATGGTAACTATGAAGCTTAAGGGAGGGAATTGTATCTAACGCGTGTGAGGGACAATATCGTGATCTTCAAGCCCAGGGCTTAAAGGGCAACTTCACCCATTTCACATAAGCTTTGTATTTTTAGAACCCCCCGCATATTTTTGAATGGTCTAGCATCATTCCCTTATTTTCTGGAGAGACTGGAGAGATCCGTATCGATCTCCAACACTTCCTGTTTTCAATGACGCAATATGACGATTTTTGCGTACAAGAAAATAGGAAGTGTAAGAGGGGATGATTCTCGTAAGACTACAACCACTAGTGGGCACTAGTGGGTCCCACCCCCCTCTAGGGGGTGGGACCCACTGACGCTACAGACCTATTAGAGCAGTGCCATTGGGTGGGACTTCACCAGCAGAAACTAACATCCACAGCGTCTGAAGCTAAGATAACAGAGGCTGTTGATAAAACTGAAGTACATTGGCGGAGGGTACTGGATCTGACATAGAAGATGTCTCCATGCAAAAGTTCACCATTTCGAAAGAAATACAAACGAGGACTACCGTATTTTCCGCTTTATAAGGCACACCGGATTATAAGGCGCATCTTTAATGAATGGCCTATTTTAGAACTGTTTTCATATATAGGGCGCACCGGATTATAAGGCTCATAGAATAGAAGATACTGCAGTCAAGCGTTTGACTGGGGTTGCGTTATGCATCGACTAGACCGAGCTGTGCTAAAGGGAATGTCAACAAAACAGTCAGATAAAGTCAAACTTTATTAAGCGTTCTGACAACTCCGGTCACTCCCATGGTAACGATGTTCAAACGTTAATGTGCATATTAACAATATCTCATCAATATCTGATCAATATCAATATCTCTTAACAATAAGCTCACTTTTCAGTTCATTCCCCGTCTACGAATCCCTCGAATTCTTGTGTGTCCGAATTGAACAGTTGGGCGAGTACGGCATCCAACATGCCCGGATCCCCTCATCCTCATCGTCATCCGCTTATCCGGGGTCGGGTCGCGGGGGGAGCAGCTCAAGCAGGGGGCCCCAGACTTCCCTTTCCCGGGCCACATTGACCAGCTCTGACGGGGGGATCCCGAGGCGTTCCCAGGCCAGTGTTGAGATATAATCTCTCCACCTAGTCCTGGGTCTTCCCCGAGGTCTCCTCCCCACTGGACGTGCCTGAAACACCTCCCAAGGAAGGCGTCCAGTGGGCATCCTTACCAGATGCCCGAACCACCTCAGCTGACTCCTTTCTAAGTAAAGGAGCAGCGGCTCTAATCCGAGTTCCTCACGGATGGCTGAGCTTCTCACCCTATCCCTAAGGGAGACGCCAGCCACCCTTCTGAGAAAACTCATCTCGGCCGCTTGTACCCGCGATCTCGTCCTTTCGGTCATCACCCAGCCCTCATGACCATAGGTGAGGATAGGAACGAAGATCGACCGGTAGATCGAGAGCTTTGCATTGCGGCTCAGCTCTCTTTTCGTTACAACGGTGCGGTAAAGCGAACGCAATACCGCCCCCGCTGCTCCGATTCTCCGGCCAATCTCACGCTCCATAGTACCCTCACTCGCGAACAAGACCCCGAGGTACTTGAACTCCTTCACTTGGGCTAAGGACTCATTTCCTACCCGGAGTAAGCAATCCACCGGTTTCCTGCTAAGAGTCATGGCCTCAGATTTAGCGGTGCTGATCCTCATCCCAGCCGCTTCACACTCGGCCGCCAGCCGATCCAGTGAGTGCTGAAGGTCACAGGCCGATGATCCAATGAGGACCACATCATCTGCAAAAAGCAGTGACGAGATCCTCAGACCACCGAACTGCAACCCCTCCCCACCACGACTACGCCTCGATATCCTGTCCATGTATATCACAAACAGGATTGGTGACGAGGCGCAGCCCTGGCGGAGACCAGCACCCACTGAGAACGAAACTGACTGGCTGCCGAGAACACGAACACAGCTCTCGCTTTGGGAGTACAAAGATTGGATGGCCCTGAGGATAGACCCCCTTACCCCATACTCCCGCAGCACCTCCCACAGTTTCTCCCGGGGGACCCGGTCATACGCCTTCTCCAGATCCACAAAACACATGTAAACCGGAAGGGCATACTCCCAGGCCCCCTCAAGGATCCTTGCGAGAGTGAAGAGCTGGTCCGTAGTTCCACGTCCGGGGCGAAAACCGCATTGTTCCTCTTCAATCTGAGGTTCGACGATCGGCCGAACCCTCCTTTCCAGCACCTTGGAGTAGACTTTACCAGGGAGGCTGAGAAGTGTGATACCCCGGTAATTGGCACACACTCTCTGGTCCCCCTTTTTGAACAGGGGAACCACCACCCCGGTTTGCCACTCCTTTGGCACTGTACCCGACTCCCACGCGATGTTGAATAGGTGTGTCAACCATGACAGCCCCTCAACACCCAGAGCCTTTAGCATTTCTGGCTGGATCTCATCAATCCCTGGGGCTTTGCCACTGCGGAGATGTTTGACTACCTCAGTGACCTCCACCAGGGAAATTGACGACGAAACACCATCAACCTCGAGCTCTGCCTCCAACATAGAGGGCTTTTTATTCGGATTCAGGAGTTCCTCAAAGTGTTCCTTCCAACGTCCGACGACCTCCTCAGTTGAAGTCAACAGAGTCCCATCCTTACTGTACACAGCTTGGATGGTTCCCCGTTTCCCCCTCCTGAGGTGCCGGATAGTCTTCCAGAAACACTTTGGTGCCGACCGAAAGTCCTTCTCCATGGCCTCTCCGAACTTCTCCCACACCCGCTGCTTAGCCTCCGACACGGCAGCCGCTGCAGCCCTTCGAGCCTGTCGGTACCTAGCAACCGAGTCAGGAGTCCTCCAGGATATCATATCCCGGAAGGCCTCCTTCTTCAGTCGGACGGCTTCCCTGACCACCGGTGTCCACCACGGTGTCCGAGGGTTACCGCCCCTTGAGGAGCCTAAGACCCTGAGGCCACAGCTAGCCACCGCAACTTCAGCAATGGAGGCTTTGAACACCGCCCACTCTGGCTCAATGCCCCCAACCTCCACAGGAATGCCAGAAAAGCTCCGCCGGAGGTGTGAGTTGAAGATACCTAGGACGGGGGCCTCCTCCAGACGTTCCCAGTTCACCCGCACTACTCGTTTGGGCTTACCAGGTCTATCCGGAAATTTCCCCCATTCCCTGATCCAACTCACAACCAGATGGTGGTCGGTTGACAGTTCCGCCCCTCTCTTTACCCGAGTGTCCAAAACATGCGGCCTCAGATCAGATGACCCGATCACGAAATCGATCATCGATCTTCGGCCTAGGGTACTCTGGTACCAGGTACACTTATGAGCACCCTTATGTTCGAACATGGTGTTTGTTATGGATAATCCATGACTAGCACAGAAGTCCAATAACAAACGACCGCTCGGGTTTAGATCAGGGAGGCCGTTCCTCCCCACCACGCCTCTCCAGGTGTCTCCATCGTTGCCCACGTGGGCGTTGAAGTCTCCCAGCAGAACTACGGAGTCCCCTACTGGAGCCCCATACAGGACTCCATTCAGGGTCTCCAAGAAGGCCGAGTACTCTGAGCTGCTGTTTGGTGCATACGCACAAACAACAGTCAGAGTTTTCCCCCCTACAACCCTTAGGCGCAGGGAGGCGACCCTCTCGTCTACCGGGGTAAACTCCAACACCGCGGCGCTCAGCCGGGGATTTATGAGTATCCCCACACCCGCCCGGCGCCTCACGCCCTCGGCAACTCCGGAGAAGATCCCTCGCGTCATTATCCGAGATCCCTCTCGTCATTATCCGAGTCAGTGTTGCTGCTGTTGCCTGGCAGTTCAGTGATTATTCCTGCCTTCGTGAAAGCTTGGACCACAGTTGAGACTGTTATATCAGCCCAGGCACCCACGATCCATTGGCAGATAGTGGCGTAAGTCGCCTGGCGTTGTCTCCCCGTCTTGGTGACTTGGTGACGTGATGTTCGCCTTCTTGGCCCCGTCCACACAAAGCCGATTTTTTGGGTGAAACCGTATAATGCTACGGCCACACCAAACGCGTGTAACGTGCCTAACTTGACGCTTGATCATTGTGTGTCACAAAAATGGTTCAACGCGCCAACGCGCCTGTGGCTGCGCTGGATTTAGGAGTCCGAGGTAGGAAACCCAAACGCCCCCGTGTTTGGGTGCATGATAGAGTTTAGATCGGGTTAGATTAAATAATCTCGGATATAAATAACAATAATCGGGTTAAATAACTTCACATGGTGTGTCTGGTGTGTTTCCAGCATTCGTAGTGTTGATCAGCAGATAGTCCGCCAAGACGTTGAGGTTGCTTAGCAACCAGAGACGCTGTCCATGCAAGTGAATGGAGCGTTCCCTCTTCGTCATAACTATCAAACCAAACATCCTTCACATTCAACGAGCGAACATGATGAAAGTAAAATGCACATTTCTCGCTAAAAATGTTTACATAAACGCATTTAATGGCGTAACTATGTTACTATTTCCACCCAGAATAAAGAAAGATGTCATCCGTATGCTTCTGTGCAAGCGTCACTACTCTCTGCCAGTGACGTCGGGTCAAGCTCCACGCTGATTTGTTCCATTAGTAGATGGAACAAGGAGGTGTCCGATAGGCGGAGATGATCAGCGGGAGTGGCCGCCAGCGAAGCTGTGCATGGTGGGAGTTGTTGTCTTCAATCCACAAGCGCCAAACAGTCACTTTCTGCCTTTTCTCGGTCAAGACGGCACCAAATTAGAATTTTATTTTATTATTAGACTACATATAGGACCCAATTTCAATACATATTTGCCTCCACCGGTGAAATGCTCCTTTAAGCCCGGTTCTCTCCGCGGTTACCTATAGTCTCTCCCCTCTCCCTTTGAATCACGCGCTATATGCCCGTCGAGTATGCGTGGCCTATGTGACGTATTAGCCTCGGCTTCCTCACCCGTCTGAGGTGCTGCCTTCTGTGAATGGAGTAGCTATTGCAGCTTAAGTGTTCGATCCTGCTTCCTAGTGGCTATGTGATGGTAATGCAGCTTGTGAGTTCGATCCTGCTTCCTAATGGCTATGTGGGAGCAGCTTATGTACTTAAAATACGTAACAATCCCTCCTTGGCCATCTCAGATGGCCATAAAATAAGATTTGTAAGTCATAAGCATCATTTACCACACCGAGAACATAGTCAAAAGTAGGAAAATCATCAACACCACCGACCGAAGTGGAAAAACTCCATAGTGGAGATAAACCACAGCGCGTCCCCCTAATACTGAGACGGCCTTCACCTTGGTGGGTCTCATTGGAAATACAGGTCATTGTCAACAATACAACAATAAGCATATGGATAAAAGCATTCATAAAAATCCAAACTAATACTTCTGGTTATATGTGGCAAAGTTATAGAATTTTCGGCATGCATAAAAGTGAAAGATACAAAAATTAGGCAAAAAAACAAAAAAAAAAAAACATTTGACTTAATAAAAATTAAAAAAAATCGAGATTATCTGTGGGTCACATGGATTTGGATGGCTCAGGGGATCTTCATGTACTGGTGCGCTGGTGCATGTGGGTGGTTTTGGACATATTAGTAGTCGCCGCTCTTGTTTCCTCTGTCGCCATCAGACCTGTAATTCATGAACCCAAGGCTCGTCCCTCCTTGTCAAGGGCTCGGCTCACATAGAGAGGTTACTTTCACATCATGTGAGCCTCCTTCAGGCGTTCAATCGTCGTCGTGTCAGCAACAGGAAACCTGTAAACAACTGAGGGATTGTAATCATGCCAGCGCCCTGGCCACCAACCCATCCGGAGCTGTGTTATTGGGGATAAAAGTACAACATGTTGTGCCTATCATCGCATACACCCCTCCTTGCTCTGTCAATAACATATCCATACCTTATATATTCCTTTAACCTTATCCGTGGAAAACTGTACGAACTGTTGCTGATTATGATATACGTAATTTATCGAAACAATATTTTTTCTAATGGTGGACAACCAAAACAGAACCGATTCAAATCCTGCCGTTATTTGATTTCCTCATGTGACTGTTACTCCTTGCTCGGCGGACGTAGTTTGTAGGCTCCGGGCAGAGCCGGTTCAGACCTCCATGGGGCCCTAGGCAAAATTCTGCCAAGGGGCCCTGTGCTGCTGAGTCTGTGCTGCTTCTAAGAAATGTAAGCATAGCACCTGTAAAATATGGAGGATAAGGCTACTATTAATTCAGCTCCATCAAATCGGCTGCATTTGTTTTACTTTCATATACTTCAAATATAGGTGAATGTTTATATACTGTAATTATTTAATTATTATTATATGGCAACAACAGTTCCAACATTCTGGAGCAGAAAAGTGTGAACACAGAGAAAAAACACAAAGACCTAAAAATCTTTAAAAGGCAGCCTATTTACAATCAACAGTTAATTTACCAGCTCCCATGCTAACATGAAAACACACACATTGGTTGTAACTTTCAAATCTTCAATGGTCCAGTGAAAATATGCCAAGGTTCTCAGAAGAAGCAACTATTTGTTATAGAAAGACTACAAACTCTGAATCACTTGTGTTGGAATTAAAACCATTTTATTTAGCAGATACATATTGTCCGTTTTCTGTTGAAGTGGTTGCTAGGCAAACAAATTGAGTCGTGAGAAGATTTGAGCTTAACAAAACGACATGTTTTCGATTTACAATGAACGTGTCTTTATAAAATGAAAGGAGAGTAAAATGCCATAATAAACAACGTACTAACCTCGAAACATCAAACCAATACTTCAAGCAACAGTTTGATATTTCTCGGTACGATCTCACTCTATTAATAAGTGTTCATTATTTAGCACCATTGTCATAATATTTACGTTACGTTGTCAGGTTTTTTTTTTTTTCCCCACGGGGCCTTTATTATAAATAATACATTTGCGGGGCCCTACGCAACGTGTGTAGTGTGCGTATTGAAAGAACCGGTACTGGCTCCGGGTGTGTCTGCATCTGGCTCTGGAACTTTGTGTTTCTATTGTAGAAATACAGACTCATGTACAACAGTTAGTTGTTCAAAAGCATATTTCCTTTAATTCTATTTTTAATAGTTCTAATGGAAGTCCATTATGGGACCCTTGAAATGTAAGTGAAAGCATGATTTACAGTATCTACCTTGATTTAATTTCACACTACATCCCTCCTTGCACATTGCTTCAGCCATGCGCATTGAATGACAACCAAACCTAACAACGCTGTAGTGCAACCAAGTTGAAGTTCCTTTCCTTAATCATCTGTATATAAACCAATCTATTGTGAAGAGAAATGAAGACCAGTACATACAAAACCAAAGGTCGATATTGGTGGGTCTATGCAGCCGTCTTGAGACCACGCTGTTCTCAAATGCAGTAAACCGTAAACGATTCATGAGCCATGGTGCCTATGTGCCGTAACTTATCAGAGTAAAGAATATCATACTATGAAACGCTGACGTTGTATCTAAGCGTTACAGCAGTAGCAGTGGCATTTGAAAGGTGAGCCCACTACTTCTGAATCTAAATTGAGAACCTAGCATATAGGTTCCCTTCCCAGCAGATGTATGTTAAAATTTGCATGTTCAATATCACTTCTGTGTTAACGTATCTTATAATAAGTTACCTTCATTATACTATTCGATTGTCCTACAGTAACTATGTATATTGGATGACCTAATCCTCATTTATTCTACCAATTGCTCGCATTTGATGTTGTCCACACTTTGATTCACTCCTATGTACATCGCATACCACATCAAACGTGCATAAGCCTTATTCTCTGCACAACATCCTATTGCGCTACCTTTTGCATACCACATCAAACGTGCATGTCTTAGCAAAGTGAAGTAAAGTAAAACCCAGTTTTATCTTTACTTATTTATAGCTATACATGTCCCGGACACGTCCATTATTTCCAAAACAGTTTTTTTTAGCTACGCAGGTCCCAGACCTAACTATACCATTACATGAACAGTATTTATTATTATAATTATCTAGTTTTTTGTTGGTCAACATCAAATCGATACATTAATTCAACCTTCTGACTTACTGACTTACTTGATTTCTCCCCGAGTGAGCCCGTGATTGACAACTCTCCCATATGCATATACTTTTTTCCTGAAGAGAGAGAGAGAGAATATTAAGATCAATGCACAGAAGTAAAATGATCAGTGTTGGGTGGTAATGTAAACAATTAAAATTATGAATGCCGGGCTTCCATCACTGCTTGGGTTGCAAAGGCCTGAAGAGAAAGAACAAATTTAGTACAAATGTAAACATTTACAGATCGTTTAAACTATTAATGTTGGTGAATCAAAAAACATTGATTGCAACCTACACAAATATTTGCGTGTTTTGCCGATATCAACTAGGGACTGGCTCCCTGTATTTCAGCACCCAGACACACAGACCCCCAAATATACAAACACATATACTAAATTTACATCCTGGTTCCAACACATGACCAGATGTCTAGGGTGGGAGGGAGCAAGGGGAAGAAAGAACAATAAGAAAATAACTTAAATTTAACTAACAATTTGGGGTGTTGGACGGGATCTTAAAGGCACCCAGTGCAACTTTTGAGGCTTAAAAATAAACATTCAATTTCTAGTCTTTTTTACACGTAGTAATTTTCAATAACTCCATACCATTACATACCGACATTCAAGCAGCAAAGATGAGACGTCGTTGTGTGGTGAGAACTGATAGAAAATCGATAACAACAACAATGCCGCCATTTTCTTTATTTTTTGTAACCTAGAATAAATAAAGCGGGCTTCCAGTCAATGGAAAAATGGCTTCTCCCCACCGGCGATTGTTGTTGTTTACGATTTTCTATCAGTTCTCACCACACAGCGACGTCTCATCTTTGCTCCTTGAATGTCGATATGTAATGGTATGGAGTTATTGTAACTTACTACGTGTAAAAAAGACTAGAAATTGAATGTTTATTTTTCATTGAATGTTTACATAAAGTTGCACTGGGTGCCTTTAAGAGGGAGATGAAAAGGTTTCAAGGGGAGGGAGGCGTTAGAGGGATGGGGTGGGGGGGTACTCGTGTGTAGGGGGCCTGGAGGGGGGGCGGTGGGGACTTTACGAGCGTAGGGGGTCAGGGGGTCTTTTACATTGATAATTCATCGTCTTTAATAACAAAATAACAACAGACTTGAATGTAAAATGTCTAGGGTGGAATTTAGCAGATCGGCAGATAAGATAGTATTCACTCCGAACGTCCGCTATGGTGCTACTGCTCAGGAACACAGACCGTGCCGGCCTCAGCGGAGAAGTGAAAGATAACTCTCGTTAATATACTATTTTGGCCCGATCTATACAGAGACCGATAGTGGAGGACTTCACCTCTCAACCAGTACCAAGAACGATTTAACGACGAGTACTCAAAACAACTCAAGTGTAAAGAAGGGGGGAGGGAGGGCCTTCAGAGTTCCTTGCAACCGTTGATGTTATGCTTTTTAAGTCGAGGTCTAGGCCTCTGGAGCAGCACGACCGGACGGCGGCTAAAACAAACATACACCTAAATGTTCTTATAACCAATCCTATTTCAGATTTAATCTTCAAGACAAAGAGTTCTACTTACCTCAGACGTGTGTGGCCTGTTGATGTTGTTTTAGCGTCGCGCCCGCCGGGATTCTCTGGACTTTCTTCCAAACGTTGGGGTCACCAAATTATTGCAGCATTCTTGAAGAAAGTTGTCCAATCCCGGGTTGCTTTTAACTCACTTTATTTGTTATAAAGTAGGCATGTTTCGGTATGGTAACTATGAAGGGAATTGTATCTAATGCGTGGAGAGGAAAATACCGTGATCTACTTCAAGCCCCCGGGCTTAGGCCCGGTGGCTCTCCGCCGTCTACCTATTGATCTCTCTCTCCCTGTCTGAGGTGCTGCCTTCTGTGAATGGAGTAGGTATTGCAGCTTAAGTGTTCAATCCTGCTCCCTAGTGGCTATGTGAGGGTAATGCAGCTTGTTTGTTCGATCCTGCTTCCTAATGGCTATGTGGGAGCAGCTTATGTACTTAAAATACGTGACATGACGTAGCATAACATACGCCTTGCGTCTAACGGCATGTCTTCAACGTGCAGCTCTATAATGTGTCTGATAAGACACAAGAGCTCTCAGCATGAATATTTGACTTGTTACGTATTTTAAGAACATAAGCTGCCCCCACATAGCCTCTAGGAAGCAGATTCAAACACACAAGCTGATTACCCTCACATAGCCACTAGGAAGCAGGACCGAACATATAAGCCGTAAATACTGTACATAGCTACAAGGGGAGCAGGACCTTACTGAAGGCTGCGATAGCTACTCCATCCACAGAAGGCAGCACCTTTAGACAGGCGAGGAAGCCGAGGCTAATACGTCACATAGGCCACGCCCAACTAGGTATTTAAACAGGTCCGGAAGCAAAACAAAGGGAGAAACTCCCGGCGGCTCAAACTTGCGGGTTAGAGGTATTGACCAGCTGGGAGTTGCTCAGCACGTGTGCAATACAATTCCCCTCCTTTTGCTTCGTAGTTACCATCAGAGCCGGATTAAATAAATGGACTACACTAGGCAGACTGTATTTTTTGGGCCCCCCTCCATCGATAACCTAACCTAACCCTAACACTTACCAAAGTTACTAATAAAAGTTAATTCACATTTTACATAGCGTAGTCTTTGGTTACAAGTTGTTATTTGTACGCCAAAATAAGTAACGTGTTGTATATTAAACAGTCTATCAGACTATTTTTTGATTTTTATTATTTATACGTTATTACACGGCTCTATTAAATGCTATTAAATTATCCTTATCTTATCCATTGCCAGTGTCATTGTTAAGGCAGTAGTCCCAGTAAATCACCAATAGGTGTCACTGGGTCAGCATTGCTATGTAAACAGAGCAAAAAAGATAAATGTAGTAAGCTATTGCATTTTGCAGAAAATCTTAATTAAATGTGTTGATTAAATTGAATAGTTAAATAAGTAGTCAAATATAGAAAGACTAATAAAATATGCAGTCAGAGAAAGTGTGCTGTAGTGGTAAAGATGTTTATTTTCATGGACAAGCATCACCTATCTTCAATTTTCCAACACTCATTTAGCATGCTCCACTCAGGGATAATCTTCAGCCTTCCAGCACCACAGGCCATATAATGTCTTCAAAATCCAGGGAGGTTGTAAATCTATTCTCAATTGCCAACAGGGCAAAGGCATTCAGTTTTTTTTTCTGTTACTGTTGCTCTCCGGTATGTTTTCACTCGTTTCAACGTAGAAAATGACGGCGCTGATGTTGACGGCGCCACAGCGTCTTCCGCCGCGTCTTCGGGCCGCGTCTCCGGGCCTGGCTCCGGGCCTGGCTGCGGGCCTGGCTCGGCCTCTGGCTGCGGGCCTGGCTCGGCCTCTGGCTGCGGGCCTGGCTCGGCCTCTGGCTCTGCTGACACGAGCAGGTTCACAGCTGTCGGACGGCTGCCCGACAGAAACTTCTGTAAAGCCCCCCGCTGTTTAATCTTTTGTTCCTCTTCATTTTTTTCTTTTTATGTTTTGCCGCACCCGAAAGCATCTTGAATGTTAGCCTACTCAAGAAACGACCTGCCTGCTAGCTTTATTGGGTGCCATGCCGTAATTCCGACGCCTCATTGTTCCGACGTCTCAATGTTCCGAAATATTTCCCATTAGATCGACATGCCACTATTCCGACGGTTCAATGTTCCGAAAACGAAACCCATTGGTCCGAAGGTCCGTTAGTCCGACTTTTCGAAAAGGAGGCGCATTAGGCCGACGGTTTAATATGCCGAATAGGAAAAATAGTTTTATACCTCGCTCGCTCCCCCTCTCTCTCACCCTCACTCTCTCTCTGTCTCCAAATTACAACCTAGGCCTACATATCACGTTCACGATGAATTTTAGAGGGCAAAAAGACAACGCTTCACTTCATTTCGACACGGTGTTGCAGCACCATGGACAGAGAGCGGAGGTCTAATAATTCTCAACACGGGCACGAACACACACACACACACACACACACAAAGTGAGAGAGAGAGGGAGCGAGCGAGGTATAAAACTCTTTTTCCTATTCGGCATATTGAACCGTCGGCCTAATGCGCCTCCTTTTTGAAAAGTCGGACTAACGGACCTTCGGACCAATGGGTTTCGTTTTCGGAACATTGAACCGTCGGAACAGTGGCATGTCGATCTAATGGGAAATATTTCGGAACATTGAGACGTCGGAACAATGAGGCAATTACGGGCAGGCCCCCTTTATTGTTCCGCTTAGTCTTGACCCGCTGACCTCCCCTCGGACTTAACTGATTGGCGTTAATGTGACGTAACGTTAAGATAAACAACGTCACTACTTTTAGTTAATTAATATATATTGATATATTATCACTGAAATAAATAGTAGGTAGGACATTTGTATTGGCTATTTCATTTTTTTTAATTTTTTTTTTTTATTTCTGTCTGGGCCCCCCCCCCCGCCAATCAGGCCCTAGGCACATGCCTAGTTTGCCTTTGGGTTAATCCCGGCTCTGGTTACCATACCGAAATACTTTGTCAAATAAAGTGAGTTAAAAGCGATTCGGATTGGACTACTTTCTTCGAAGAACTCAGCAGACTCCACCTCACATTGTGTTAATATGCGAGGGGAATAGTCACAAAATCACACTCACTCTGACAAACCACTGCAGAGTTCTTCAAGGAAAGTGATCAAATCCGGGATAGCTTTTAAGAATTTATTTGTTATAAAATATTTCGGTATGGTAAACTAATACTATGGAGCAAAAGGAGGTTGAAGCGTGTCTTTGCACGTGCTGAGCGTCTCCTAGCTGATCATAAACATTAACCCTTATCTAATTGCTGCTGGAAAATTCTGAGGAGCTTGTGGCGATGTGAATGTTGTTATGGTGTGATCCGCATGGCCCGGAAGCAGTGGGAGGAGCCGGTGTGACGTATTACCCTCGGCTTCCTCACTTGTCTGTGCTGCTGCCTTCTGTGGATGGAGCAGCTAATGTATGGAGGTAGATTTGTGTCTTTATTATGCAATCAAAAATAATAGGTTTGAGAGCAAAACTTTCCACACTGCAATCAAAAAATAGATTTGAGAGCAAAACTATCGACACTGCAATCAAAAAAAGTTTTATTGCAAGATAAATTAATGTTAAAAAAAAAATATTAATGGGAATCCAAAAGTTTTGTTTGCAAACCCAAAAGTTTTGTTTGCGAATCCAAAAGTTTTGTTTGCGAATCCAAAAGTTTTGTTTGCGAATCAAAAAGCTTTGTTTGCGAATCCTAAAGTTTTGCTTGCGAATCCAAAAGCTTTGCTTGCTGTTGAGCTGAATCTCGTGGGCGGGACCTACGCCGAAAGATGTAAGACACGTCTCTATTGGCCAGTCTCGATCGGGGTGACAGCTTGGCAACATCCGAAATGCCGCTGCCCCCCGACCGCCTCCAGAAGCAGATTGTCGGCCTGACGGACAGGGTGTTCGTTTGTGCCTCTCAATCCGCGGCGGCGGTCAACAACATCGCCCTGCTCTCCTCTGCCATGGTCTCCTTGTTGGCTGACAGGGAGGCCTACGGGATTTTCAGGGACGGGACAAGCCCATAAGGCGAAGCCTAGACGGCGTAGCCTACATGAAATAGAACTCCCTCTCTCGTTACTAACTGTGGATGTTGCCAAGCTGTCACTCCGATCGAGACTGGCCAATAGAGACGTGTCTTACATCTTTCGGCGTAGGTCCCGCCCACGAGATTCATCTCAACAGCAAGCAAAGCTTTTGGATTCGCAAGCAAAACTTTAGGATTCGCAAACAAAACTTTTGGATTCGCAAACAAAACTTTTGGATTTGCAAACAAAACTTTTGGGTTTGCAAACAAAACTTTTGGATTCCCATTAATATTTTTTTTATCACATTAATTTATCTTGCAATAAAACATTTTTTGATTTCAGTGTCGATAGTTTTGCTCTCAAATCTATTTTTTAATTGCAGTGTGGAAAGTTTTGCTCTCAAACCTATTTTTTGATTGCAGTGTGGAAAGTTTTGCTCTCAAACCTATTATTTTTGATTGCATAATAAAGACACAAATCTACCTCCATACTATTGCAGCCTTCAGTAATGTCCTGCTCCCCTTGTGGCTATGTATAGTATTTACAGCTTATATGTTTGGTCCTGCTTCCAAGGGTCTATGTGTGGGTTGGTCAGGTTCTTAAAATACATAACACCACCCAGGCCTATTCAACTAGCGGCCCGTGGGCCAAATGCGGCCCCTCTTCATTTTTTTCTGGCCCGCAAGAGGTTGCATGCAAAAAATAAAAAAAATAAAGGAAAAACATAGTTGCATGCAAATCAGGTTTCTGTGTGTAGCCGGTGATACTAGCCAGTATCAGTACCCCACAATCAGGAACTGGCATCACTTATTCTGACAGTGTTTGGCTTAACCGATACGTGTAAGTCTAGTTTTTCTCATATGAATGCCATCAGAACAAGGGCATGTTGCTCCCTGACCTATGAGAGGCTGCATGAGTGTCTCAGGATGAGCCAAACTAGGCAAACAAGGCAGTGCAATCTTTCTCACTGACTCACTGGCTCAAAATGTCTCATATGCAGAGTTGTGGACTCGAGTCACATGACTTGGACTCGAGTCAGACTCGAGTCATGAATTTGATGACTTTAGACTTGACTTGACTAAATCTAAAAAGACTTGCAACTCGACTTGGACTTTAACATCAGTGACTTGTGACTTCACTTGGACTTGACCCTTTTGACTTGAAAAGACTTGCTACTTTCCTCGAACCGAAAGATTAAAATGTATGTTTACACGACACTGACCGCTCTATCTCCCTTTGCACCTGTGTGCGGCACGACATCCAATCAAATTAGATCCACGTTGTTTCTATATGATACATACATGACACACACACCCGCGCGCCAGTAGGCAAAAATGATACCAAAGGTAGTTTCTTTTGGGTACAAAAATTATGAAGTGATAAACAAAAAAAGAATTGCTGTATGTTAAACCTGCGGGAGCAAGATAACAGACGGAGGCGCGACAACGTCGAGCTTCGTCCGACATTTGAAGTTACACAAAGAACGGTAAGTTTTGAATCAAAGCCAACACTAGCTTGTTGGCTAACTTAATTGCTAGCTAGCTACATATCAATGAGACTGTAAACTCACTGTTAACGTCACCTTGACTTTACAAACATGGTAAACCGTATCTCCTGTGGGTTCATGGTAAACTGTATCTCCTGTGGGTTCATGTATGTATGTCTAAGTTCACTCGTTTGCACGCCCCCATTTCTGGGTTGTCATGGATGAAATAGCTGCTAGTGCTAGAGTGTTTGACATAAAAATGTGGATCACCACTCGGTGAGTTGCACATCTTTGAAAACGAACGTTTAGGGTTGATTTAACTCGGACCGCTTTATGAATATCTGCACCAGAAGCACGGGGGAGATTCTAAATTAACCAAAAGCTTGAGACTGGATAGTTTAGGATTTTTTTGTATGTATTGTATTTTTTTGTATGTGCACACCAGATTCCATTGATAGAAATGGCAATTTTACTTTGCAGCACATTTGAGTTGCTAGCTGCTAGTCTACTGCTGGCTTCTTAAGGTCGTTTATGTAATTTAGGTAAATCACGACTAAGCTGAATTATCACCGAAGACATAGAATTGCACAATTAGACTTATCATTGAGCCAGCAGTAGGCCAGCAATTTCTGTATGATGCAGGTAAAATTGCGTTTTTTGCCAATGGAATCTGGTGTATTGGAGAGAGTGAATTAACAAGCATACATCAGTTTCCTGTTGGAAAGGGCTGTTTGATGGCAAGGTACAGCAGTCAAAATATTATTAATAAGTAAGGGGACACTGCAAATGAAATGTATTTTATCAATGAAATGTTAAAACACACACTCTAAAAGTATACAATACAATTAATATTAACCCCAAAAAAGAATATTAACACAATGTTAGCATTTTCTGACATCTGTTTGATATGCTTACCTGTTTCAGATTTGAAGAATACCAGATGAATAAAAGCATCATAGATGAACCACAACAGCCTTCAATCTCACAATTCATGGACAGTCGTGTAGGTCATTACAGCATGAGTCATCCACAGCAGAAAGCTATTACTAATGCAATACTGTCCGACTTGATTATTGATTGCAACCTTCCCCTGTCTATTGTGGAAAACAAGAGTTTTCGGCACTTTCTGACAGTAGTTGACAGTAAGTACAGCCCAGTGTGTCGCAGAACGTTGACATCAAAAACAGAGAGCCTCGCTGGGGAGAGACGTTCAAGATTGAAAACTCAATTGAGCAACACTGAGCATGTTTCAGTCACTGTGGACATTTGGTCTGACCGAAAGATGAGGGGATTCAATTTGAGGCAATATGCGATGAATACAGCATCAAAGATAAATTGGACTACATTATAAGTGACAATGCTGCTAACATGCGAAAGGCATTCACTGTGTGCTTCCCCAGTGAACAAGAGGATGATGACGGAGATCTTCTTGATGACCCTGAACTCTGGTGTGACTTAACCCTGGAAGAACAGCAAACGGTAGATGGTGCTATGGCAAAGAAACAGCGCCTGCAGTGTTTTGCACATACACTTCAGCTGGTGGTGGGAGACGGTTTGAAAGAAACAAAAGTGGCATGTCCTTCTCTTTCCAAGTTATCAAAACTTAGCTCACTGCTGCACACAAGCACAACATTCAAAGATGTTTTTGATAGTGAATTTGGGGAACAGAAAGGCATCCCTGCTGCAGTCAACACAAGATGGAACTCAACAATGAGGCAAGTAAAGGCAGTTCTCCATTGTGATCATCTAAGGCTCTGTGCCGTTCTAGAAAAGGCTGGGCATAAGTTGTCATTCACGCCACGAGAGTGAAATCTTTTGAAGGAGTTGGTGGAGATTTTGAAACCGTTTGGAGAAGCAACTGATCTGACACTGGGAGAGAAGGTTGTCACAATCAGTGCAGTTGTTCCATCCGTCTTGTCCCTCAATCACCACCTTGAGAAGCTGAAGACTCAAGTTCGTTTCCTGAGCGGCCTGGTCAGAATTCTCCAGGCATCCCTGAACAAAAGATTTCTTGGGATATTCATTAACGTGAAAATGGCCAGGACTCAAGATGGGATCACTGCCCCCTTTTCAGACCCAGTCTACCTCAAAGCAGCCGCCTTGGATCCAGCCTTTTCTCTGCTGTGGGTGGAGCCTCATGTGCTGGTCAATCGTGACATCAAGGCAGAGGTGGCACAACGAGTTAAAGGTAATAAATACTATTGACTTCAATGCAACTTTTTTCCTCATAGTCTGATCAGCAATTATTGACAGCATCAATAATTGCATTTTTCAGTCCAACGCTGTATCATCAACACCAATGGTAAAAAGGGCTATTTTGTTTCTGCTGTTGCTAAATGTTTTTCCAGAATTGATCCTACAAGATGCTGCAGAGACTGAGCAACCTGTGCTTCTGGTTGATGAAGAAGAGCAAGAGGACCTTGGAGAAGGAGAAGGGCTGTTTGCTGCATATCATAAGAGACAGAAGAAGGATGTTGGGACGTCTCCAGCACTACAGCTAAGTCACTACCTAGACCTAGCCGATGGACAGAACGCCCTTTTGTTCTGGGCACTGAACATGAAGACTCTTCCTTCACTCTTCCGAGTGGCCATCAGAGTGTTGGCAATGCCTGCCTCTAGTGCTCCACTGGAGCGAGTTTTCAGCCATGGTGGCATCATACTTCGTCCCCATCGTGCACAAATGACTGACAGACTTTTGGCCCATTTGATCTTTTGCAAATGCAATGCAGCATAGGGCCCTGACATAGAAAAGCACAACTCTGTTCATTGTCATGTTCATGACACTTCCAATCCAGTCCCCTTCCAATCTCTCTCTCACACACTCACACACACACACACACACACACACACACACACACACACACACACACACACACACCACACACACACACACACACACACACACACACACACACACACACAAACACACACTAGTGGTGAAACGGATCAGTGTGTCCACGGTTCGATTCAGATAACCGTTTTGGGCCTCGGTTTCAGATACGGTTCGGATTAGGATCATGTCCGTGATAGTAAAAAGGCAGACTTTTTTTTGACGGAGGGTTTGGGGGAGAAACACAAAAATGAATGAGACCCACAGGCTATTTGCAATGTGTTAATTGACTGCAATCAGACAACTTGCAAGGCTTTTTTGTGCAATAAATGTTCCCCTAAATGCATTTGAAAACATGGTGCACTGAGTGTAACATGTAAGGGATAACGGCCGACGAGGCTTAGAACTCTGGCGACGAGCGCAGCATGAAGCCAGAGTTGCCTCTACCTGTCCATTATTTCCATCGAACCGGTCGACCTCGAAGGCCGTTATCCCGCTTATCACCCGTTTGTATTTATCTCCCGTATATTTAGAATATAATTGTATCAATTACTTTCTTTAAATTTAGGAATCGTTTGAAGCCCAGTTTGTTTTGAACGCTGACAGGCTGAAGGGAGGGGCGGGAAAAGTCTCATTGGCTCGGGCAGCACTTGAGAGAATGCATTCCGCTGGGTCCTAAACACCCTTTTGTATCGGACGTAGGCTACAGTAGGCAAAATACGCTACATAAGGCAATGCCTTCATGAAACCGAAATCCGCGGATCTCCAGAATGCTCCGAACTGTGGTAAACGAACCGAACGGATTCGGATACAATTCGAATCCGCTGCAGGCCTAACACACACACACACACACACACACACAATCTTTCTCTCTCTCTCTCTCTCTCTCACTCACTCACTCACTCACTCACTCACTCACTCACTCACTCACTCACTCACTCACTCACTCTCACACACTCACTCTCACACACTCACTCTCACACACACACACACACACACACACACACACACACTCACTATCTTTCTCTCTCACACACTCTCACACACAAACACACACCGGTCTCTCAATGGATGCATGCCAATTGTTTGTCAAGGGAGCAACCTGAACTGATAGAGGCATGAATGTATTACCTGTAGATTATTTATTTTATTTTAATTTTGAGAGTGAGGATATCTTTTATAAAGTGGTGACATGGTTGAAAAGGTTAAGTTTACGCTCTGTGTGTGAGCATGTTTAAATGGTTTTCTGTATGTGTGCAGGGGTTGTGATGTCATGGCGGTTGTTGACATAACTGTAGATTTGCAAAGCGCTGCTTACGTGGAACTCATCTCCACGACATTCCATTGTTTAGGTTCCATTGCTTAGGTTCCTTTGCTTATGTTCCATTGCTTAGGTTCCATTGTGTTCAACGCAGCTTAGCAAGCCACCAGCACCAGCAAGCCACCAGCAACAGAAAGTCCTTTCAACGTCACTGCACACGCTACTATTACATGTAGATTATTTAATTTTATTTAATTTTTGAGAGTGAGGATATCTTTTATAAAGTGGTGACATGCTTGAAAAGGTTAAGCTTACACTTTTGAAATGAGTGTTTGAACAATGTTCTTCCAAAAAAAGGCTTAATAAATACAAATCTTAAATATTATTTCTCTGTTGTTGAAAGGACTCGAAAGGACTCGAAACTCAAACGGTAGGACTTGGGACTCGACTTGAGACTTGTCGGCCTTGACTTGTGACTTGACTCGGGACTTGCCTGTCTTGACTCGGGACTTGACGGCAAAGACTTGAGACTAACTTGTGACTTGCAAAACAATGACTTGGTCCCACCTCTGCTCATATGTACAGTAGTTCTGTTTTGTGATGATTCAAACAACATTGTTGAATTCTAAATACGTGTCCAAAATATGTGAGAACAAAATATTTTATAATGATACGATAAAAAGTGAAGAATGAAGGAATGCTTCTGACAAGTTTATTCTGTGTAGTAGTACTATATATATTAAGTTAACACTACTTTAAGTACGATTGATTTGCAGCGATCCATTCACGTAGTTTTACTCTGTGTGGCCCATGAACCCCAAGTGGTTTTCCTTTTCGGCCCACTTGTTAAGGAGGTTGAATAGCCCTGACCTAGATTGTGTCATAGAGAGGCGCGACATGTCTCTAATAAAAGAGCATGGGGAAGCCCAGGAGGCTGCTGTGCAGATATCCTCCATAGGCATCCCTCTTTGCAGAGCGACAGAGGACGATATTCCTCTGGTCGAGTGAGCTCTGATAGTCTCAGGCGGCTCTACCCCCGCTGACACATAAGCCTGTGTGATAGCCTCACAAAGCCAATGTGACAACCGTTGTTTCATCAGGGGGAGGCCCTGGGAATGTTCTCTGTAATGCGTTACTATGGAGCCAGTTTCCTGCAGTAATTCAAACCTGAAAAAAAAAGTTTCAAAGGCTTGTAAGTCTGGGTTTGAACACTCAACACTGAAAAAATAGATTATAACCTGAAAAAAATTCAAACAAAAATTCAAACATCTGTAAACATGATTTTGTGTTCTATTTTATCTTCTTCATCTTTTTCACCAACACATTTTCAAAGTTCAAACAATTTCACCAGTGCATTTGCAGAGTTTCAAATCTGGCACTTTTCTAACACTGTATTTCATTGTTTCCCGGTTTTAAAAAATTGCAAATGGGATTCTGCAAACAGGTGTTCATACATTGAGAAATAAGTTTTGAAAGGTTGTATATTTAGTTTTAAAAACTTGTAAAGGTGTACGTTTACGCCATTGCAACGTATTTTTTCAGAACTGACTTTTCAGAGATTTGACCACACAGGCGCAAGCTTTGAGTCACGTGAATATTGGCACTGTTCTGTCGCGCATATGTTTTGAAACTCCTGACAGTCAAGTCCGAAGAAAAAAAAAACGTTCCTGGGGGCGGGACCATTTAGCTTTAAACCTATTGGTTGCTCTCGGCTGACGTACATTCCAATCACATTCTTGTCATCGGCAGAGCACTGTCAATCACGCACAGCCCGGTGAACGGCACGTGTACATCCTTCGTCCCTCCCTTATCCCCATGCGGGTGTTGGCGGATGGGGGAGTCTGGGCGGTGGACTGCGACGGCATGATAGTTGTCTGACCCCTTGGAATGTACTGACGTACATTCCAATCACATTCTTTTCATCGGCAGAGCGCTGTCAATCACGCACAGCCCGGTGAACGGCACATGTGATTGGAATGTACGTCAGCCGAGAGCATGGTCCCGCCCCCAGGAACGTTTTTTTTTTCTTCAGATTTGACTGTCAGGAGTTTCAAAACGAGTGCGCGACAGAACCCTGCCAATATTCACGTGACTCAAAGCTTGCGCCTGTGTGGTCAAATCTCTGAAAAGTCAGTTCTGAAAAAATACACCTTCACAAGTTTTTAAAACTAAATATTCAACCTTTCAAAACTTATTTCTCAATGTATGAACACCTGTTTGCAGAATCCCATTTACAAGGTTTCAAAACCGGGAAACAATGAAATAAACTGTTAGAACAGTGCCAGATTTGAAACTCTGCAAATGCGCTGGTGAAATCGTTTGAACTTTGAAAATGTGTTGGTGAAAATGAAAATATAAAATAGAACACAAAATCATGTTTACAGATGTTTGAATTTTTGGACGGCCGCGGACAACGCTAACAGATTTAATTAAATAATTATATTCAAGGAGCAAGGGGCCAGAAGTGTGTTTTTTATGGGACGGTAGACAAAAAGTATCCACTCCCGTCTAGATCCAATGTTTGTACCGTGTTGGAGACATATTACATGCGGTTTAATTGTTATATAGCGAGGGGACGAAGTACTCGTTAATGTGTTATTTATAACCGGGTGATTCTCTGAATTCGGTGCACATTGGGTTCTCTGGTTACTGACAAATATACCACAAAAAATTGGGTTTCTGAACATTGCATCTGATGAAGGACTATTTGAACCTCTGTGAAAATACATTTTCCCACCTTAGGCATGAAATCCCAAATATTATTAGGAGTTTCTTTGGCACTTAGATTGTTATAAATTCAACCCCGTAACGGGACAATTTGATTCCTGTATGAGTATAATTTAAAACATATTCAAACTAATTCTTCCAGTATCAAGGTAAATCACCTGTCCCTTGTGTAGAATGACTTTTTGTAAGTATATTTTATAATATCTAAATAATGATAATTTAACTTTCAAGTAGGATATGGCAACTTACTGTACAAGCGGTCTTCATAAATCCTGAAAATATACTTTAACATAAACATTAGATACGACATTCCCTCCAAACTTTGCATACAGTTCAACAAACATTTATCTAATATTTGTTATTATTTTCCAAAAATATATGAAAATATATCAAGTAACAGGGTTGAACACACTGTAACAGAGTTGAACACACTGTAACAGGGTTGAATGAATGACACAACATTTAATCAAACTGAAATGGACTTTAATTAATTAATTAAAATGAACAACAGGAGAGAAACATAACATTAAGTATGTAATATTTTACATTGTTTGAAAATGATCTGTCCTATGAGAGGACAAAAATGAAGAATGACTGGGCTGAATGCTGTATCAGTTTAATCAGGAATCAGTTTGTAACATACTCAACACAGTTACGCTCTTAACAATAAATGTATTGTTAACATTCAAATAATTTTGCTTTTTTTTAATAAACATTACAATCACTATACAATTACAATTTTTATTAACATTTCATCCTTCAGTCAAGCAGTCTGTCCCAGATCTTTTTATGAATGTGCATGTGACGTGAATCACGTCCTGTCACGGGCTGAGGAGGTGGGATGAGCTGAAGCACATCGTCAAATGCATACCACAGCACATCCTCTTGTACAGGCCAAAATAACCTGTTTTTGGTTCTTCCAGCATGGTGCATGCATTTGACTTGTACGTTCGTTTCATCTGTTGCAAGGATTATCCCCGGGTACAATGCCTTGTCGTAGGTGAGATCGCACCACTCCCCTATTACCCCAGGATCATCACAATTGATTGGTTTCTGCCCTTGGGACACAGTAGCTGGTGACACAGTAGCTGGGATTTTGCTAACAAAGCTGAAATGCTTTGTATTCCAGCATTCACATTCAAGCTTTCCATTGGTGGAGCACATGCAGCTGACATCTCGATATGTTATCTCCCCTTTGAGCAAGAGTGATGACCTGATGGATGCGCATGGTTCCTGGGACTGGTGGAATGGTGGACGGCATCCTTTGCAGTGCCTGCTCAACAGCTTCATTTTCGATAAAATACAATTTGATTGAGGTGTCCGTCTCGGAGAGGGCCTTGAATAGCTCATAAGCATTGATGATGTCCCGGCCATGGCTGATGAGGTTGTCTGCTGATCTCTTTAAGGCAGCACCTACACCATCTGGTGCTCCTTTGCCGTGACTGGACTCGAAAAAATTCCAGGTCCCTCTCAGTCCTCTCTTGTCAAGCTCTGTACTGAAAAGAAAAAAGTTTCCTTTTTGTCTGTACTGCGTACAGGGTCCATCACTAAACATGTGCACAACAGAAACCTCTGGATGTGTGGTCTGTACATAGTCCAGTACAGGTTTCAAATGTTCCCATATGGCTGCTGGACTCTTGTGCTTGGATGGTGAGATGGAGGTAAAGCAGGTTGGCTCTTGAGTTCCACCAACATAGATGACCCCTGTGTGCAGTGTGGCCTGTTGGTGGGATGATCCAAAGTGTACTGACTGAATTTCAGTACTGTACTTACAAGAAAAGTTCTCAGAGAAGTCAATGTGGATAAGGCATTCATCATTGGCCATGCAGCTGCGCAGTCCACGGCAATAGGCATACTGTTGCCTGATATTGAAGAGATGCCTCTTAAACTTAGTGAGGTGTGTATGGAACCTCTCTACAAGCTCCTCTTGACTGCTCTCAATGGTTTGTTTTACTGTTATTTTTGCGACCGAGCTCTCTTCATCATTTGATTTTGCTTTGTCTTCTGTGGCCCACTGCATATAGGTCACCTTCTGTGCACCATCATATGAGTTTGAGAGGGTAACATTTCTGCTCTTGCAGTCTTCACATTCTCCATACATGCAGGTCTTGCTGCCAATGTCACAGCAGACAAGTTCTGTGAGGCTCTCTAAATTTGAAGTTCCAATAACTTTAAGCTGACAAAGCTTGTCAGCCAGAAAGCCTAGGTTTTCATGTAACCTGCACTGGCATGTGTCACGGTCTGAAAGGGAGGGGTGGACAACCCAAAAGGGTCGCAGCCGGCAAAATGAGGCATAGGAAATGTGGCTGGTGTTGTTTTCTGCCAGAAACTTCCTGTGGAGGTTTTTCATCGTGTCTACAAGGAATCGTTTTTGCATTTTCATTTTTTTCTTTGTTATTGTTTGCTTTTTCCCTGTCGTCATCCGACTTGCATCATCTCTTGAGAAGAATGCCCTCACCTTGCTCACCAGAGATTTATCAGTGTACCTGTTGTATGCTTTTCTCTCACTCAAGGTTCTGCGTTTCTTTGAGAAGCCTAGTGCGGTCTCAGACCACCTCTGCAGCCTGTATTTTTTAACAATCTTCCCAACAACAACTTCAGAAACCGTTTTCTTTCCTTGTTCCTTTCGCGCATTCTTGTATTTCCACCTAATATCCGAAATTAAGGCTTCGTGGTGCAGTAAAGTTCTCCTCACCTTGCTGTTCACAGTACAATTCCTCAGCAACTGACAGACTTTGCACCTTTGGAGTCTTTATTCTTGGTTGCTCGCTGGAGTCTTTTCTTGTATTTTTCTGCTTCTTCTGATGTTTGAGTTTCCTTTTTAGTTCTTCGTTTTCTTTGCGCAGTTTGTCTCTTGTTTTTCTGGATGCTTTCTTGCCTGCTGAATGACTAAGATGAAACACATGGAAAGGGGATCGTTAGTTTTACATTAGTAGTGACATAGCAATTAGATACACTAGGACAGAGGTTCCCAACCTTTAGACTGCTGAGGCCCAAATTTAATTCTGAAAATCTTCCGTGGCCCACCCACATTTTTGCATATTCATAACTATGAGACGACAATGAGATTAAGCATTTCTTCATTTATTGAATGTAATTTTGAACAATGTTCTGTTTAAAATAAAAAAACTTCAACATATTGGCATAACCTATAAATAAATTTAACTGTTCATTGAATTCATAAACTTTTAATTCATAAATATTCGTTCATACCTGACCTACGCTAATGAGAAGGTTGATGCTGCATAGCCAATGTCAAAGACTTGATGTTTGGCTGAATGGATGTCAGCTTTAAACGGAGATCTGGCTCAACATCCAGTTTATTCCTATACTTTGACTTTAATACCACGAGCACGGAAAAACCAGTTTCACACAAATATGTGGTGCTAAAAGGCATCGGAAACATCAATGCCTTGTTTGCCAAATCAGTGTATTCTGTGTGTGTGTGCATCCAGAAATGTGTTAACTCCTTCTGTGTGAAGACATGTTTCAAAGCAGAGTCACAAGATAACTCCACAAGGCTGTCTTGCTCTTTGGAGCTCAGACCTGCGAGGACATCCTCATTATGGGAGGCAAACGGATTCTGAATCCAGCGGTGCTGTTCGCTGAGCACCGGGAAGTACACCCGGAGCTGCGTCCGCAGGGTCTGCAGGTGTTCTGCGACGGCATCTGCCACAGAATCCGGAATCTGCCTTTCCTCTTGAATGAGAAGTTCTGATAGATTGTCGAAGGACTCATAGTTGTTCTGTCGGGCCCGTCTCTCCCATAGCTCGAGCTTCCGAATTGTGGCCTCTATCTTACTGTGGACATGGAATGTGTTCACAGCTTTTCCCTGCAAGGATAGATTGAGTCCATTTAGGTAGCCGAATATGTCAGCCAAATAGGTCAACTTACAGATCCACTCGAAGTCACCAAATCGGTCTGACAAGTCAAACCGAGAGTCGAGGAAAAATGTTCTGAGTTCGTTCCGAAGTTCAACGAGTCGAGTGAGCACCTTGCCACGCGAAAGCCACCAGACTTCGGTGTGCAGGAGAAGCTGTTGGTGCTCGCTCCCCATCTCTGAACATAATATATGGAGAACAAGCGTGACTGTAGTGGACGACTTTTAACAAAATTCACCGCTCTCACCGCTTCTTCTAAAACGGTCTTTAACTCTGCAGACATAGTCTTTGTAGCCAGTGCCTCTCTGTGTAGGCAGCAGTGGACAGCTGTCATCAGCGGAGCTACGGCTTTGACCCTTTTTGCGACTCCATTGAGTCTCCCCACCATAGCTTGTGCTCCGTCAGTGCTGAGCCCAACACACTTCGTCCAGTCGATATCATTGGAAACCACGAATGCATTCAGAGATTAAAAAATGGTTTCTGCGGTAGTACGTGACGGTAAAGGTTTGCAAAACAAAACATCTTCATGTATCTCCCCTTCAAATTCATATCTGACGAAACAAAGTAAATGCGCGAAGTTAACAATGTCTGTCGACTCATCAATTTGGAGAGCATAAAAATGGCTAGCTCTTACTCTGCTGTTAGCTGTTTTAACACATCTGTAGCCATGTCGTCAATGCGTCTCTTTACTGTGTTGTCTGACAAAGAAATCAAGTTCAGTTTTTTGGCAGCTTTCTCCCCGATCATCACTTCCACCATCTCTTTGGCAGCGGGAAGAAAAAAATCCTCACCGATTGTGTGTGGCTTTCCTGTTCTTGCTATTCGCTGCGCCACCCGATGGGACACCTCCACAGCCTTGGCATTGTCGCTAGCACTACTTAGACATGTGGATTCAATTGTTCTCTTACGCATCCGATATTCTGCCAGCTTATTTTCAAAAAATTCCAATGGCTTGGAAGAGTACTGTCCATGTTTCGTGTCCAAATGCCGCCGCAGCTTGCATGGTTTTAGAGCCTCGTTTGATAAAACCTCAGAGCACAACACACAGACAGGCAGGGGATCGTGTTCAGGCCCCACACTTGTAAATCCCAGTGACAGATATTCTTCTGAATACTTCCTACGAGGTCTTTTCTTCGCTGGCTCACTATGGTCTTCTGATTCGAGGTTGTTAACTACTTTACTTCTTATTTTTCCACCTAACAACCACTGCTCCATGATTAGCACGTTACCGCTCTGGAGGTGTGCAGCACGTAACGAGAATAGAACATTACCCATAATCAAACAATCCGACCAACCCCGCCAAATCCAGCAGAACAACCGATTTCGTAGCCTAAAAACTATTTGAACACATTTCGTTAATCTAATCTACTTAAACCATTCAATCCTTTTTAGTAATCGATCATTATATTTTTGTTTGTTTGTTATAAATTCAGATTTTTCTTTTTTAATCGAAAGGTCTCCCACGGCCCACCTGCAATACCTCGGCGGCCCACAGGTTGGGAACCACTGCACTAGGACATTAGGGTGCAATAATTGACCACCATGGCTTTCTATGTGTATGCATGTGTTGTCCGTCTGTCTGTTTGTATGTCAATATTACATGAAGTATGTAGTCTACCCCTTGACTTTATACAACCCACCACTCTCGAATCCCCCCCCCCCCCCCCACACATACACACAACTGGATCGGAACTGGGAAGGTGTTGAATTACCTGGTTTAAACAAGCTATCATAATTACAACAAAGCACTATTTCTAACCACATATTTATCCTCACCGTGAGGACCCTGGTCTGGCTTGCACTGCATCTTGAATCTCACTGTCGGGACTTTGTGGAGGGGTTAGAGAGGTAGGCCCACTGTTTTCAATCTCAGCTCTCCTTTTCTGTCTGTCTTTAGCCTTCCGCCACTCCTTACGCTTACGTCTTTGACCTCTCTCACTCAGGTCACTGATTGCTTTCTTTTTCCCTGCATCTGTATCTCTTTTCCATCTCTCTCTCTCTTTCCTTAGGTAGTCTTCCCTTCTCTCTGAATCAGCGTTTCTTCTCGCCCTGTATTCCCTTTGCCTCTCAGCATTTGATTTAGCCATCTGAAAGTAATGAACATGAATTAACAGATATAGGCTGGCTGGCTGGCCTAAGAACAGTCCAACCTTCAACCCTGTAACAATGATTCAACCCCGTAACAGTGTTTTTTGTTACGGGGTTGAATGTTACGGGGTTGAAGATTTTAGCTTAATGTAGCCACAAGTCCACATTAGCTAGAGGTTATGGAGCAGCTATGGCATGAGGGAAACAAAAAATTATATATTTTCCCAAGACAATTGTTTGCTTTCCCCCAAATAATAGTATACATCAGTTATGCATGTAACAGTGCTGAAAGGTTGAGCTTGACGATGTCAGTCTGATGATAAAAACAATCAAATATAGGTAAGAAAGCATGCACACACTTACCTCTCTTTACGTTGTGAGCGGGAAAAGACTTGTGTGATGTCACTTCCTGGGTGCTTAGGAAGTTGGACTGAACCATTATTTTAAAAAGGGGGGGATTGGTATGCTGTTACAGGGTTGAACAAAACTAGGGGACATGATTAAAGGTTGTATAGGTGATTTGCTTTTTTGGCCATTTTTGCAAAATTACTTGAAATCCTTATCATAACCCGCTTACAGCCACTGAGTTAGAAGTACTGACATGAAAATTAAACAAGTCAATCATCTGTGGAACCGGCAGGGCTCGAAAAACTCCAGCCAATCATTTCCATTGCCACCGAGTTGCATTGGACAGTAAGTACGTCAATCAAACGGTCGTACTGCACTCCCCCTCCCCCGCGCCCCGCGCGCGACCCCTTCGTGCAGTACTCGTGACCCAGAGCTCGTGACCCAGAGCAAGCTCCTGTTTGTTGTTAACCTGCGGTAGCTACTGGAACTAGTTAATCCACATTTGGACCTAGCAGTAGAAGACAATTTCCATGGCAGACAAGACGCCACCATCCCCACCACCACCACCACCACCAGCAAAGAGAAGGAAAACTCTTTTTCAGAGAGTAATTGATAATAAAAACGCTGAAAGAGAAAAACTGAAATCAAGAATAATCCTAGGCGCTGCTTTCGAACGTTGGCGGCAACTGAAGGACGAGAAGGGTCTAAAAACCGATGCTTGTGTGGCGGTTGACCTAGTTTCAAAGTTTATACCGTTTATACTCGGTAATACCGGTGTGGAGACGAGTGTATTACTCGGTGTGAAAATGTCCACACCGCGGCAACCCTAGTGAAAACCAGGACTTCCAATACAATTATATGAAACAAACATACATTTTCTAAAAATAGTAATGATTTATGTGACCGTTTAATGTTTATAACATCTGGTCCAACCATTGCAGCGAGAACGTATTCTCAGCAGGGGGTGCTGGGAAAAAAAAAAACTCAGCCTGCACTAGACTCGCAACTCGTTACATTGATAAAAAAAGATGTATAGCAGCGCAGCTCAATTACACCAGTGCATGCGCGGACAGTTGAAAATCGATCGTTCACATCCAGCTGCTCACAGAACAAGTTTAGCGCACCACCGCTACCCTCACACTTTTTCATATAACCTTCAGCACTAGGTCATATGAGCATTAAATAAATGCTGCGTCTCAAAATGCCTTGGACAGCAGCGAGGATGACTCGCTTTGCCACGGGCCGAAACAGTTCGGAGCGACCACAGCCAGAGCGAACACAGCGGGGCAGAGGAGTGTCAGGAATAGTCTTTGGTGTACACATCAGTACGGCCTATTTGCACTACTGTTTAGTGGCAATGCAGTGTTTTATTCGATGCCTTTTTATTTTCGTATATTATTTCAATGAATACAATTTATTTATTCATAAAAAACGGATCTGGTCTTCAAATCTTTTTTCCAAATATAGGTCGTCTTACAATGGGGTTTGTGTTTATATTCGGACCAATACGGTACAGCGGGCGCTCACATGACGTTAAGCATTTCCTGGTGCATAATGTGACGCTTCAGAACCTAAAATCCCGTTTCTCCCCGTTGACACGACAACACATAACCGGCGTTTTCAGAAATCTCCACTTTGGCCGGAGTTTTTAGAAATGATCGTTTTCTGTGATAAGACAGGGCCTCGGACAGGGGGTGTTGCAGCACCCCCAGCACTCCTACTTCCCGCGGTACTGGGTGCAACTTACAGCTGAATGTAGTGCCATGTTGTTAAACGAAAACCTACGCTAGCCTGGCTCGCTCTCGCGAATCTCTGTTCGCGCTCGTGCATGATTGCGCGTCCAGGTACTTGGAATGGGTGGAGTCAGAGTCAGCGTTGAAGGAGAGGGGGTAGGACCATTTGAGTTGTGTATTTTCAAAATCTGCTGGCGTTTCGCAAATCACCTACCCAACCTTTAAATAGTGCAAATTTATAAATAATTGATGTATTTTTCTCATATTTCTTTTGTTTAGGTTAAAGTAGACCGGCAAATGATTATATTAGCAGAAAGATCTTGCTGTTGCTGGCTATTTTTATTTGTTTTACATTCAATGAAAAAGTAACTTTGGTTAGTGGGGACATGCTCATTTGGCTGACCACGATACTTCAGCAACCCATAATTTTTTTCAAAACATAATTTCAAAAATATGTTTGTGGTTTACAATGCAAAGACACATGGATCATTCCATATCTTGTTTCAAAATGCATTTTGTGGTTTATTTTGTATTTAAATCTTTGACGTAAACCTGTGGGACACAAAAGGCACCGGATTCGGAGAATCACCCAACCGACTAGGCCTACTTGGGTTGATCGCCGTTACGGAGCGGTGCAAACTGGTCGGATATGACAGTTGTCAACTGTCATACATAGCTAATAGAGATGCGCGGTTGGCGGTTGCAACCGCGGACTCCGCGGTTAAACCGCGGATCGGGCGGGTGACGTGACAAAAAATAATATTTTAATTAAATTCGGGCGGTTGGCGGTTTAACCAACGAAATTCAAAAATATATACACATTGTTAAATGTCGTTACCTACTTCCAAGCACATTTTGAAATAATCCAATTCTCATCAGGCAGTAAATTGGCCTCTCTGTCTCTATCACACACACACACACACACACACACACACACACACACACACACACACACACACACACACACTAACGGAAGCAAAAAAGTTTAAATTAAGTGACGATCCGTCCCATGTCGCGTCTCCACAAACCTGCAAGTTATGAGACAGCTGTCAGTATTGGAAGAAGCTTTAACGTCTCGTAGATGAAACTGCCTGGGTTATTTTGTTTCATATAAGTTATATTTTAAAACAGCACTGTAGCCTACCACTCGTGGAATATGGAATTTCAAAGAGATGATGGAGTGATTTGACTCAGAAGTGACATCAGGCATTGGCAGCGCGAGATGTGCAGAACAAGTTAAACTTCTAGCTCAGTAACATCAACACCTAAGAAAGAAGGTAAGAAAAATAGTCTGAAAACTTTGATTTGCAAGGCAAGCAGGCAAGGTTGGCTTGTTACAGTAGCCTATATAGCCTTCAACGCGGTGAAATTTCGGAATTAATAGGCTCGAGTCGGCGTTTCCTTAAAAGGCTATCTTTCATTTTGCAAAAAAAACAACACAGTAGGCTATATTACCATATTAAAATGGTGTACCAAATTGCGTTTTATTACAATGATAAAAAAGTGTAGGCCTACTAGCCTATGGTAAGGTCAGGTTTGCCGATGTGCTTGGCTATTTTAAAGTTTCTCCCTGTGCATCGATCGGAGACAGACGTCACTTCACTGATAATATTCTGGGGATAGGCTACAACATAGCCAATAGGCTTTTATTACGTATTTCTTCAAGGAAAGGTTCAAAATCCGGGATTGCTTTTAACTCAGTTTATTGTTAAAGTCTGCATGTTTCGGCATGGTAACTGGCTATGGAACGAAAGTCTAGGAATCGTGTAGAACACGTGTGAGAGATAATAACTCTGGCTACTATGGGCCACGGGCAGAGGCCCGTGACCCTTTGCGGGTGTCGCTGAAAATCTCTGGCCCCTTCACATTGGGTGTGTTCGAAACCGCCTACTTGCTTACTGCTTACTACCTACTAAATATTTGGCTTACTTCTCGAATCCTTAAATAATGATTGAGTAATCCATTTGAGTAATCGACGTTCAGAAGACCGTCCTTACTTAACCACCTCAGATGACGTGAATCAAATGACGTGTCAATAACCTACCGGCCGAGCGCCGTTAATAAATATTATAAATAAATATATAAACGTCACATTTAACGTCACAGTACACCTTCAACCTAAGGATTTGCGGTGATATGTTAAAACAATTATTAAACAATTATTAAAAGCACTGCTGCTGCGGCTCCCCGTTTAGCGCCATTGCTTCCACTGTTCTTTTGAATAGACGCAGTGCATTCTGGGGCGGTTGAGTACATCTAGTAAGCTAGCGATGCTTACTCAAAATCTTTCCGGAAGTAGAAGACATTCGGATACTACTCGCTTACCTAAACTCGCTTACTAAGTTCTCGCTTACTCAATTTGACGTCATAGTTAGTAGGAGTAGTAAGCAAGTACGCGGTTTCGAACACACCCCTAGTGTGCACAGGTAAGGGACCGTCAAGTGGGCGTGGCCTAGTGGGCGTGGTGGCTTCGGCTTCTTCAGGTGATGCCTTCTGTGGTGGAGCCGCCTTCAATAAGGTCTTGCTCCCCTAGTGGCTATGCATAGTATTTACGGCTTATATGTTTGGTCCTGCTTCATTGGGTCTATGTGTGGGTAGCTTAGATTCTTAAAATACGTAACAATCCCTCCTTGGTCATCTTAGATGACCATACAATAATATTTTAAATCATAAACACCATTTACCACACCGAAAACATAGTCAAAGTAGGATAATTCATCAACACCACCAACCGAGTGGGAAAACTCGGTTTTTACCAAGCAAAAACCACCACGGATTACCATAACACTTTAATGGCATTTGCCCTGATGGGTCTCATAGGTAATACAAGTCATATTAACAATACAACAATGTACATCCTGGTTATCATACAATCATATGGTCAAACAGCACACAAACAAAACTATCCATAGAAATCCTGAGCTAATACTTTTGGTTATGTGCTACAAGGTAATACAATTTTCAACATGTGCAAAAGTAAAGTAACAATTGTTCATAATAAAATTTTAAAAATTCAAAATTATTGATAGGCTAGCATGGATTTGGGTGGTTCAGGTGATCTTCGTGTATTGCATGCGGGTAGTTTTGGGCGTTGTTATTATCGTAGCCATTGTTTCTTCTGTCGCCGTCGGGCCTGTAATTCATGAACCCAAGACTCGTCCCTCCTTGTCAAGGGTTCAGCTCAGAGAGGTTACTTTTACATCATGGGAGCCTCCAAACAGGTTCTCCGTCGTCGTCGTGTCAGCAACAGGTGACCTGTAAACAACCGTCTCAAAGATCAACAGTACCATTATCAATGCAGCGATTCAGAAATAACGGGTTGCACTCGCAACCAAGCAACACTACACAATAACAAACACAACTTGTCTTGGTGGTGCAATAATTAATTATTCAAGTAAATTCAGGATATTGATTATTTTAGACACAGGTGATTCTACTAGAATAGTATAGGTGTTGACTATTGTACATATTACAGCTGGATAGGGTCGGGCCCCTCAGGTGATGTATCGTTCACTTTCATCGGATCATATCTGATCCCTATGTAAGCCTGAATGGCACTTGGCGCTTCTGTAGCGCCCACTGCTGTGGTGATCAGCAGATGCAGTAGCCCTCGTGCACAGGGAATACAACGGCAGCCGGTGACAATTAACACGGTCTCTGCATTTATTCCCGCGACGGGCACTTACTGGATCGTGCCTTTCCACCTCCCAAACATATTCTCCATCCAACCTGTGAAATTGTCATTAATACCGGAGTTCTCTGCCAATTCTAACCTGAGGGATTGTAATTATGCCACCAACCCATCCAGAACTGTGTTATTGGGGATTAAAGTACAACATGTTGTACCTATCATCGCATTTACCCCTCCTTGCTCTGTCAATAACATTTCCATATCTATATATATTCCTTTTAACTTTATCTGGTAAACTGAACGAAGTGTTGCTGATTATGATACATGTAATTTATCCAAACTATATATATACATATTTTTTATAAGGTGGACAACCAAAACAGAACCGATTCAAATCCTGCCGTTATTTGATTTCCTCATGTGACTGTTACTCCTTGCTCGGTGGACGTAGTTTTATAGGCTCCGGGTGTGTCTGCATCTGGTTCTGGAACTTTTGTTTCTATTGTAGAAATACAAACTCATGTACAGCAGTTAGTTGTTCAAAAACATATTTCCTTTAATTCTATTTTTAATTGTTCTAATGGCAGTCCATTATGGGACCCTAGAAATGTAAGTGTAAGCATGAATCTAACCGTAAGCATTACTTGCAAAGTTAGCTGTGTCAGAGTGATACACGGTACTCATCTTGCTTCTGGAAACATTGGACCTGAAAATTGTATGCGTTTCAAATATGTTGGTATTATAATTGATTTTAAATGTTTTGTTTTGAGTGTCTCATTCCTTATTCTGAGCTGATTTCAACCTTCAACCTTGATTTAATATTCACACTACATCCCTCCTTGCGCATTGCTTCAGCCATGCGCATTAAATTAACCAATCCTAGCACCGGTGTAGTGCAACCAAGTTGAAGTTCCTTTAATCATCTGTACATAAACCAATCCATTATGAAGAGAAATGAAGACCAGTACATACAAAACCAAAGGTCGATAGTTGTGGGTCTATGCAGCCGTCTTGAGACAACGCTGTTGTTAAATGCAGTAAACCGTAAATGTTTCATGAGTCAGTATACCTGTGTGCCATAACTTATCAGAGTAAAAAAAAATATATATATATATATATATATATCAGACAATGAGACGCTGACGTTGTAACAAAGCGTTACAGCGGTAGCAGTGGCATTTGAAAGGTTAGCCCACTACTTCTGAATCTAAATTGAGCCTATATTGTCCCTGGCGAGCAGATGTATTGCTAATCCCTTTCCCATCTTATAAACCCAAAAAGATGAAAAAAGGGAAATTACAATGTTAAAATTTGTATGTTCAATATCAGTTCTTTGTAACCGTATCTGGTTCCAACAGTTACCTTCATTATACTACCCAATTGTCACATCTGGGCATTAAATATAGGGTGATATTCTAAAACAAAACAAAACCTGAACCTAAAAGAAAAATTCAGAAGTTATTGGGTGAAGCAAATGTTATTGCAAGTTAATTATAATGAACCATTTTCTAATTGTCTTAGTTTTATATGTGGTATGCTTTCAATATCCCCTCGTGTATGTATCAGTCGAGTAACCTCCATTATTTTGGTGGCTCTGACACACACACAAGAGGACATTCACACATGGTATATAATTCCACCATTTGTTTTCATTTTATATTTTCACTGATTTTTATTTTCATTTTATTTTTATCTCTATATATACATTCTTAAGAAAAGCACGAACGAAGAATAATCATAACATGCATCAACAGACCTAAAAATAAGCATATTATTCAACAATTTGAGACTTAAGATGGGATTTCTTCCTGCGGAGCCCTTCATTTTCTAAAGGGTCCGCAGAAAGGTCCGCTGAGTGGCCAGGAGTTCTTACACCTTCAGAAGTTTTGCTGAGGACAGCTGCCTCACAACAAACCAAAAGCCTTTGTTAACCATATGGTCATCTAAGTCATCATTCCTTAAGATGTCATAAATATGGGGTTGGCCGTTCCTTATCACTTGCGTCTCTGCGCTTCTCTGGGGATCAAGGATAACAGGCCCAAACCAACACAGGACAACAAAGGAACAGAGTGAGAACTGATTTCCACTAACCTCAAAGGATTTTGAACGACCCTGCAGAATAACAGGGTGACAAGACCACATGGGAAAATACAACCATACAAAACCTAAATTTGAACATTATCAAAATATCTCAATATTCAAAATCTGCATTTCAATATTAGGCATAATACTTCTGTTGTTACCGTAACGTTGTCAGTTGGGGACAGTCGGGGTTACGTACGGACGGCTGTGCGTTTTGGTTGACCATTAAACTGGTTGTGATATATTGTAATAATCGAGTATCCACTGTATTGGCGTGTAAAGAAAAAACATGTATATTGTTAATCAAAATTATGATGAATTATGGATTACATTTTATTACTTATGTAATTTAATTGTAGATTACGTGAAGACTTTTATTCTTTTCATTGTTTGCAGTGAAATATATTTTATTCTTTCTTATTTTGGTATTTTGGACCTCGTCAGGTCTGTTGAACTATGCATTTCTACCGCTTGTCCTCAGGATCCTCTATTGGGGGGGACCCCTCTATTGGAGGTTATCCCAGAACTCTTCTACTAAGAATCCCCAGGCCTGGATAACCCCGGACTTCTGTGGACGAGCGGTATGCACGCTATGGACAACTTTAAAGGCTAACCGTTCATGATGTGGAGTCTAGATAATTATTTCTATTTTAAGATCACTGTGTAACTGCCGTACAGGGATCTGGTTGATGCAAGACCCCTGGGTTGGTGCCCTTTTGTAGGACTTCTTTCGGTTCTGGAATCCGGCTTTCCTAATTGTTGAATACAAGATAATGCATGCATATTGTGTTACGATATTATATCTATTGCAATCGCTCCAATGGAAGCAATAGTTGACCTTTGAACATTTCACGCAGTGTTTATTCGTATTTAGTAGCTGATTATAGCAGAATTTAACCCATGTAGCTTTAATATTCGCAAAAAACGTATAGTAATTGTGTCTACAGCAGTTGAGCTAACTCCCTCCTTGGGCACCGTTTAAAACCATGTGCACCATTTATCAATTAGACATATTATTCTAGCAGTTGAACCCCATGTCTATTTGAACCAGCCTGGTTCTCTACCTGTCTTACTACACAAAACGCATGTTTAATAGACAGAAGGGCTTAGCAACCTGCAAAAAATAATTACTGTCAGTGTTTGGCATTCGTTCTTATACTGCCATTTCCTTGAGAGAGAGAGAATTAAGATCAATGTAGAGAAGTAAAAAGATGAGTGTTTGGCAACTATAATGCTTGTGTTGCCACCTCCTAAAGAGAAAAGAGAAAGTAAAATGATGATCGTGGGCAACTGATCGTTGTGTTGCCACTCCCTAATTAGAAAAGAGAATATTTGTATTCAGGGGCGATTCTAGGTAGTGTGGGGGCCCTAGGCAGAGGATTGTTGAGGGGGGGGGGGGGGGGGGGGGTGTGGAGCGATTTTTATTTTTTTTTTGGCTCTAGGGGGGCCCCCCCCCGTGGCCCCCAAACAATTGCGGGGCCCCAGGCAGTTGCCTGGTATGCCTAATGGGATGCGGCGCCTCTGTTTGTAGTAATGTTAGTGATTAAAATGATGAATGTCGGGCATCCATTACTGCTTGGGTTGCAAAGGCCTGACGAGAAAAGAGAACAAATTGAGTACAAATGCAAGACATTTATAGATAGTTTAAACTATTAATGTTGGTGAATCAATAAACATTGATTACAATCTACACAAATATTTGCGTGTTTTGCCGATATCAACTAGGGACTGGCTCCCCGTATTTCAGCACCAAGACACACAGTCCCTCAAATATACAAACACTTAACTAAATTTACATCCTGGTTCCAACACGTGGCTAGGTGTGAGGATGGGAGGAGGCAAGGGGAAAAAAGAACAATGACACAAGAACTTCAATTTAACTGACAATAGGAAGGAGTTAGGCTCCTTCTTTAAGCAATGTAAATAAGGTAGTGTGTGGTAGATAGCGTTTACACCTAGGCTGTAAGGTACAGCCTAGGTGTGTTCCTCTTTATGTTGCAGGGCTGTGTGATCCTATTGTTGCAAGGCAAATTTGGTCTTGTCTGGTGGGGCAGACAATTAAGGGGATTCTTGAGCTGGATGAGGGGAAAACAGTAGATCGGCTACTTGGAAAGCTGGTGGTCGTCTAGTTGGGACTTATAATAGTTATATTCTTGTGGTACATTTGGAGATGTTGAGATGTAATTGGGAGTAATCTCGTGTTAACGAGTAGGGGGCACTACCAAGAACTACAAATATGGCTGCGGTGCAAACTACATGCGTATCAGCCGACTACAGAAACTTATTTGAGTTCTATCTGTCCGGCTGAAAACTGTGGTACCTTATAACATAAGGCTACCACTTAACCGCAATTTGTGTTCTCAATACACTCTGTTTCTGCGCTGTGTGTACATTTACATGTACACAGATAGCCCTCTGAGATCCTTGGATGATAAGGGGAACTATAAATAGAAGTTATCGTTGTTAAAAATAGCAACAGAGAGAGAGAGAGAGATGTGAAATGGGAAGGGTGGGGGTTCATTCTATTCTCTGGGGAAGGGGGGGGGGGGGGGTCTTTATGAGGGGGGGTGGGAGACAGGGACTAAAGGATGGGGAAGGAATTTAAGGGGTGAGGGAGGGCCTACCTTTAGACAGGCAGACAGAGAGAAAGAGCGAGGAATTGGGAGTTACAAGATTGTACAACGTTAATTACTTTTCAATATTCCATATTGAAACTTTGGAACAACCTTCCTGGTTGCCCAAAAGTAATATGTCTGTACAAACAAGGTGGATTTACAGATTTATCACATGTATACATACATATTGTTCTCCCATAGATGTTGAATTCTATTAGTTACAAAACTATAGCCAAGATATTATGTGTCAGAAACTGTTGCTTTACCGATGGTTTTCAACTTATTGCTATGGATTTATTGATTCGTAGAGGATGAGGATGATGGCACTTAAGGAGCGTGCGGAAACTGTAGTTATGAACTAGATATTGATATTTAAATCAAAATCAAACTAAATACCTCAAATATTGGAATGAAATATACAATGGTAACACTTCCAGCTATTGACTAGTGAAATGTGACAATTATACTTGCACCATTGGCTGAATAAGTAGCTGCCAAAACATTGTTATCATTTGAAACAGATGGATCTTTAAGGGAATATATTTATGGAGAGAGAACATATTTAGACAGACAGACAGACAGACAGACAGACAGACAGACAGAACACACCGGGGGTCCCTTTATGCAGGCTACCATTGCCTTATCAAACAGCCAGGAGCACCCAGGTCAAAAATGAAGAGAGAGAGAGAGAGAGAGAGAGAGGAGAGAGAGAGAGAGAGAGAGAGAGAGAGAGAGAGAGAGAGAGAGAGAGAGAGAGAGAGAGGGGGAGAGAGAGAGAGAGAGAGAGAGAGTGTCAAAGTGAGAGAGAGAGCGCGAGAGGTCTGCTATTGTCCCAGGTCAGAGACCACGCAGTCTTAACAACAGACAGGGTTCGTACAGATGCTTGAAAGTCGGGAAAATGCTTGATTTTAACCATAGTGTTTTCAAGGTTTGAAATGTGCTTGAAATTTGAACACTGTGCTGGAAAATGCTTGATTTTCTCTATATTGATCAGTGTTGTATTTTAACAAATAGGCTACAAAATATTTTTATTCTGTACATTTTTTAAAAATTAAGTCGGAATGTTTTTTTCTCCGCCGTCTGCTCCCCGTGTTTTCTTTCCATGCGCATGCGCCTCACATGGCGATCACTTCAGCAATTATCCAGAACCACGTCGCTGCTCACAAGGACCTATCGCTCCCGAAACCACCATGCCAGGTTGCCGTTTCAATGCTCACTGGCTTGAAAATGATAAATATAAAAATTGGTTACGACGAGGACCAAATGACCGGCAGGGATACTGTACGGTCTGCAAAAAAGATATCAAGCTGTATACAATGGGGGAATCGGCACTTACAAGTCATGCGAAAGGTAAGTCAGTTGAGACAAAGTTTTCGTTCAATCATATCGGACAATTTCACTTTGGTTGACTGTTCATTCATGTTCTCCTTTGTAAGTTACACTAAATTCCGAGTTTGTGTGTGTTATTGACTTGTCGATACAAAGAAATAGCTTGCTAAATTGACGCTCTAATCCGTTAGCAATTAGCTGGTCAGCTGGTTCTGATTCATTGCATCAAAGTCATGTTGTTGGCTAGATAAGGTGTCATCCCTATGTTCCCCGCTCGGGGAACATAGGTCCCTTTTTCAGTCTGCTGAGAGGATTACTCGAAAAATTCATAAAGCCAAGTCTTGTCATGCAGAGTGCTACCAACACACTGAAACTCTTACAGGTTGAGTATGAAAATGCAGAGAACCATGTTGAAGTAACAAAAATCAAAGCTGGATTTGTGACGGAGAGAGCACTAGAAGAGCACAGAAAGAAGCACCCAAATGCTCAGAGGCTGAGACTGGAGTTCAGACAGAACTGTAAGCTGTTTTTGATGAAGATGGTCTCCAAGCTATTTGAGAAGGCTCCAATCAAGTATCCTCTTGTGAGACATCTTTCTGTTCTGGACCCAAGGGTGCTCATCAAAAACAAGGAAACGAGCACAAGGAAGCTCACCTGTGTTCTTCAAATTCTTGTGGAAGCTGGACGCATCCATGAAAAAACATGTGATGAGGTTCTGAAGGAGTTCAGTCAGTTCTATGACCACAGTCTGAAGTCTGATTGTTTCAGGAGCTTCAACCCACAGAGTGAGAGGTTGGATGAGTTCTTCCATGAGATGTTGTCCACCAAAACAGAGTGGTGCCATCTGTGGAAGACAGTGAGGGATCTATTGATCCTTTAACATGGCCAAGCCTCTGTTGAAAGAGGTTTTTCAGTGAATAAAGTAGTGGTGGTGGAGAACATGCAAGAGCACTCCCTCGTGGCCCAACGTGTCATTCTTGACCATGTGAAGAGTGTTGGGGGATTGCAGAACATAGCCTACACTAAAGAACTATTACTTTCAGCAGCTTCTGCTAGACAGAAGTATCAGCTTTATCTGGACGAAAAGAAAATGTTACAGAGGGATGAGAAAAAGTTGGAAAAAAGGAAAGGAGTAATGGAGGAGATAGCAGCATTAAAAGCAAAGAAAAAGCGATTGGTGGAAGACATTCAGGTTCTGAGCACGTCTGCTGATCGCAATGCAGAAAAAGCAGAGACACTTGGAAACCTTAGCTTTGTTTCCAAGTCGAATGGACTTCGGAGGGCTGCAAAAGAAAAAGAGAGGTCTCTTGAGACTCTGGAGAGTCAGTTAGGAGATAAGATTAAGGAGCTGAAGGAGTTGCCATAGGATTGAAACAGTAGGCCAGTGTTGACCAAAGTCAGGGTTGTGTTGGTTCTGATCATAAATTAGCCATAGCCATGCATTATTTTGTTATCTAAATGCAAAGAAGGGTGTTATTGTCCCTATACAGTATGTTTTCCCATTTAATTGTGTTGCAGTGACCTATATTATAGTGAAGATAAGTGAATGTATTTTTTATTTGTTAACTGGGCATTATTTGCACTTATCCAGATTTTTTATGTTTGATTAATGTGCAAGTGAATGTACATGTGTTCTAACTGTAAAGAAAGGTGCTATTGTGTCTTTACAGTATGTTCATTGTTAACGGACTGTTTAATTATTTTTTCGACCGAAAATGATTTACAATTGTACTTATTCCTTTGCCCATTGAATTTATTTTGTTGTGAACTATTTAGATATAGTGCGGAATGTGATTGTGTTTGATCTATTTTTGGTGAATTTCCATTATTTGCACTTGAGTTCAATTACATATTGTTTAAATGTTTGCCTAATGTGCAAGTTAATTTACATTTGTTATAACTTTGCATTGTTTGCACGTAAAGTACATTAAATGTACATGTTTAATTCATGTTTGCTAAAAAAGTTGAAAGTAAAGAATGAATGAACTTAAAGTTATTGTGTTTGTTTATCATTCATAGAGGAGTTTTCCCTTGCTATGTAAATTGTTGTCATTTCTGCAAAAGAGCAACAGACAAATAGAAATGAAGGTAAACAGGGAGGATTATTTGTCATGTATATGTATATATAGTCTATTTAAAGCTTCAGGTTCCTTGAAAAGGTTCACATTTTATCTTGAAAGTGCTGGAAAAGTGCTTGAATTTTACACTTAAAGGTTGGGTAGGTGATTTGCGAAACGCCAGCAGATTTTGAAAATACACAACTCAAATGGTCCTACCCCCTCTCCTTCAACGCTGACTCTGACTCCACCCATTCCAAGTACCTGGACGCGCAATCATGCACGAGCGCGAACAGAGATTCGCGAGAGCGAGCCAGGCTAGCGTAGGTTTTCGTTTAACAACATGGCACTACATTCAGCTGTAAGTTGCACCCAGTACCGCGGGAAGTAGGAGTGCTGGGGGTGCTGCAACACCCCCTGTCCGAGGCCCTGTCTTATCACAGAAAACGATCATTTCTAAAAACTCCGGCCAAAGTGGAGATTTCTGAAAACGCCGGTTATGTGTTGTCGTGTCAACGGGGAGAAACGGGATTTTAGGTTCTGAAGCGTCACATTATGCACCAGGAAATGCTTAACGTCATGTGAGCGCCCGCTGTACCGTATTGGTCCGAATATAAACACAAACCCCATTGTAAGACGACCTATATTTGGAAAAAAGATTTGAAGACCAGATCCGTTTTTTATGAATAAATAAATTGTATTCATTGAAATAATATACGAAAATAAAAAGGCATCGAATAAAACACTGCATTGCCACTAAACAGTAGTGCAAATAGGCCGTACTGATGTGTACACCAAAGACTATTCCTGACACTCCTCTGCCCCGCTGTGTTCGCTCTGGCTGTGGTCGCTCCGAACTGTTTCGGCCCGTGGCAAAGCGAGTCATCCTCGCTGCTGTCCAAGGCATTTTGAGACGCAGCATTTATTTAATGCTCATATGACCTAGTGCTGAAGGTTATATGAAAAAGTGTGAGGGTAGCGGTGGTGCGCTAAACTTGTTCTGTGAGCAGCTGGATGTGAACGATCGATTTTCAACTGTCCGCGCATGCACTGGTGTAATTGAGCTGCGCTGCTATACATCTTTTTTTATCAATGTAACGAGTTGCGAGTCTAGTGCAGGCTGAGTTTTTTTTTTTCCCAGCACCCCCTGCTGAGAATACGTTCTCGCTGCAATGGTTGGACCAGATGTTATAAACATTAAACGGTCACATAAATCATTACTATTTTTAGAAAATGTATGTTTGTTTCATATAATTGTATTGGAAGTCCTGGTTTTCACTAGGGTTGCCGCGGTGTGGACATTTTCACACCGAGTAATACACTCGTCTCCACACCGGTATTACCGAGTATAAACGGTATAAACTTTGAAACTAGGTCAACCGCCACACAAGCATCGGTTTTTAGACCCTTCTCGTCCTTCAGTTGCCGCCAACGTTCGAAAGCAGCGCCTAGGATTATTCTTGATTTCAGTTTTTCTCTTTCAGCGTTTTTATTATCAATTACTCCCTGAAAAAGAGTTTTCCTTCTCTTTGCTGGTGGTGGTGGTGGGGATGGTGGCGTCTTGTCTGCCATGGAAATTGTCATCTACTGCTAGGTCCAAATGTGGATTAACTAGTTCCAGTAGCTACCGCAGGTTAACAACAAACAGGAGCTTGCTCTGGGTCACGAGCTCTGGGTCACGAGTACTGCGCGCGGGGCGCGGGGGAGGGGGAGTGCAGTACGACCGTTTGATTGACGTACTTACTGTCCAATGCAACTCGGTGGCAATGGAAATGATTGGCTGGAGTTTTTCGAGCCCTGCCCGTTCCACAGATGATTGACTTGTTTAATTTTCATGTCAGTACTTCTAACTCAGTGGCTGTAAGCGGGTTATGATAAGGATTTCAAGTAATTTTGCAAAAATGGCCAAAAAAGCAAATCACCTATACAACCTTTAAAAAGCTGTACGAACCCTGAACAGACAAGATGGCCCCTACCGTACTTGCAGAAGTGAGAGAGCGAGAGCGAGAGAGTGAGTGTCAAAGTGAGAGAGAGAGCGAGAGAGCGAGAGAGAGAGAGAGAGAAAGAGAGGTGTGTGAGTGAGTGAGTGTCAAAGTGAGAGAGAGAGCGAGAGAGAGGAAGAGGGAGGGAGAGAGAGAGAGGGAGGGAGGGAGAGAGAGAGGGAGGGAGAGAGGGGGGGGGAGGGAGAGACAGAGAGGGGGAGGGAGAGAGAGGGGGGGGAGAGAGAGAGAGAGGGGGAGGGAGAGAGAGAGAGGGAGGGAGAGAGAGAGAGGGGGAGGGAGGGAGAAAGAGAGAGGGGGAGGGAGAGAGAGAGAGAGGGGGAGGGAGGTAGGGATGGAGAGAGAGAGGGAGAGAAAGTAACACTGTAGTTGGGCTCCCCGCTGCTCTTGGTCTCTGCAAGACCCAAGATGGCGGACGTCTGGACAAAGGAAACCCACGTCACCAAGACGCGTTGTCTCTTTAAATCCTACCCCACGTGTTACACCCAACGTCCGCGGCAGATTCAAACTGGTTTGTTTCGACCCAGGTAGTCCTGGTCAAACCAGGGTATCTGCAGGTTTCAGCAAGTCAAATTTAAGACTTTTTAAGACCTTTTTAATACCACCTTGAATGAAATTTAAGACCTTAAACGCGCGATGGTGGGGGGGATCCCGCTGTATTACAACCCAAGCATAGCATGTGTGTCACTCAATGAGACTCATTCAAGTTTACTATCTGTCTGTTTATTGAACATAAAGTGATACTCCAGGGCTCCAGACTAACTTTTTCCTTGGGTGCACTGGTGCGCCTAAATTTTTAATTTGGGTGCACCAGCACGTATTCATGGTGCACCCAAGTTGTAAGTTGTTGAGAGGGGGGTGACAGCGTCTGGGCCCCCGGGCAGCTGCACCGGTTGCACCGTCGATATTTACACCACTGATTAATAATATTTTCACCATTAAATAAATGCCTTCAGTAAGACCTGGGGGGTATACCACGAACCTCGTTGAACATACCCAGGCTTTCTTGGGAAAACCTGGCTCGACAGAGCCGCAACTCGCAATCACAGTTAAATGGTAACACAACGCTCACTTTAGATTCAATTAGTTAAACCAGGTTTTCCGCTTTAGGTTCAATGCGCGTTCACATAAAAGGGGCGTTTCTCGCGTCATTTGACTCACCCTTATGCAAAATAAATCGCGCAAGAGCGGTGTATTTCATCCAAGGCGAGCAATGTATTATTATGAACTCCTACGAGGAATTCAAAGTTCAAATCACAGCCAAGGGGAACACGGTTGCCCATAATATGGCTAGGCTGGCGTGCTGGCAAAAATAGCCGACCGTGTTAATTCGTAAGTGAAAAGATTCTGCATATTGTCTAAAAAATATTATGTATCATCATCCCTTTTACCCCCATATATGTGGGGCCCCATGAATTGCGAGCCCAAGTACCGGGAATGCACTCGATCTCCAACCCAATATCGGACGTGCACGTCAAGTTGCTTGCTTTTAGTGGCCTGGTTCAACGTCTCAAATATCAAAACCAAAGCCTTGTAGACGCTGCAGATTCGCTCGTTTCGGATGAAAGGCGGTTGGTCCGAAGCGAGTTATATACGCCGTTTTGTCCCTTCCAGCAGTAAAGGTGCTCGCGATTTGAGAGTCAGGGAACATCAAACCGAAGAGATCTCCTATCCCCTCATTCGAGTTGTAGGACTGGTGCTTGACCACTGTGTTTAGAATCCACAACACCTCAACTTTCAGTGTTGGTGTCGCACCAAATGCTACCCTCAGGCCAGTGCTAGCAGCGCGGACCGTCTGCGGCGGTGGCGCCGGGGCAGAGATGCAAAACGTAGAAATGGCTGGGGTCTGTGTGTGGCTCCTGGCAGAGGTTTTATGTTTTTGGCTCTGCATATGGCTGACGACAGCCTTAATCCCCATGGTGCCGAGCTTGAATGTAGGCTACTTTTGCACGGAATGCATCTGGCCTGTTCTGGGTTGGCAACGGACGCTAGCCAACCTCGGAAACGGACGTCTTCCAGCCAACTGACGTTGAACTTGCATTTACCCATTGTTGTAGACTAGCTAGCAAGCGCGCAGACATCCGTTTATATATGCAGCTAGCAAGAAAGTAGCCCCTCGTACATCTCCTTCCCGAAAAGTCCCGCGAGAAAAATATAAAAATAAATAACCCTGCCCCGACAAATTTAAGACCTCCGAGTTATAAATTTAAGACCAGCATATGACATTATTGACGAATTTAAGACTTTAAGACTTTTAAGACCTCCGCGGACACCCTGTCAAACGCACTGTATTGGATCTCTATAAGAAGTATGAGATTTCTGCAAGTTTGTCTCCACGGCGGGTTAGCGATGCATACAAAACAGTAGGTTTAAAACTGCGTAAGTTTGCCTCAAGGCTGCGTTTTACACTATGCAAAATTGCACATTTGATTTTCACATGAACCGGGCGGGAGGAATCAATCCCATTCTAACTCCAGGTCAAACAAAGGCCTAGCCTCCGGTTTGTGGTTATGCAACTAAGCTAGATTAACGTTAAAAACCTGACCTATCTTTCACCCCACCGTAAGGGGTTTGGAACGTTTGTGGCCGGTAATAAATAAACCTTATGGTGGCCCGGCTTCGGCGCTTTCACCATATAACACAAAAACCACAGGTAATACGTCTCCCACGTGGTACAAACATTAGATCTAGATGGGATTGGATACAGTCTATCGACAAACCCATAAAAACACACTCCCAGCCCTTCGTTCCTTTAAAATAATTATTTAATTTAATCTGTTAGCGTATATGAGGCCGTGCAAGTAACCGGCTGTTTTGAATTACAATCGGATGGCCGAGACCCCGGGACCACGCAACCAGACGAAGGCAGTACAAGCTATTTGCCTAAATGTTACTATTCTAACTATTACAGAGTTTGGTCATTAACAACAGGTTCTGTTTACCTTTCAATGGCGCCTGCCATTGAAAGGTAAACAGCCGCGTGGTTCAACGGCCGCGTGGTTCGAGTCTCGGTAGAACCTTTCCAAGAACGTCAGGGGTCACCAAATTATTACGTATTTCTTCAAGGAAAGGTTCAAAATCCGGGATTGCTTTTAACTCAGTTTATTGTTAAAGTCTGCATGTTTCGGCATGGTAACTGGCTATGGAACGAAAGTCTAGGAATCGTGTAGAACACGTGTGAGAGATAACTTTGGTACTATGGGCCACGGGCAGAGGCCCGTGACCCTTCGCGGGTGTCGCTGAAAATCTCTGGCCCCTTCACCTAGTGTGCACAGGTAAGGGACCGTCAAGTGGGCGTGGCCTAGTGGGCGTGGTGGCTTCGGCTTCTTCAGGTGATGCCTTCTGTGGTGGAGCCGCCTTCAATAAGGTCTCGCTCCCCTAGTGGCTATGTATAGTATTTACGGCTTATATGTTTGGTCCTGCTTCATTGGGTCTATGTGTGGGTAGCTTAGATTCTTAAAATACGTAACACTTTCATGCTAGGGACTTTATCCTTTAAATATCTTTGCGGCATTGGATCAGTCTCCTTTCAAGAACAGGCAAGAACTTTCTAGCCTCGCGTCAGCAGCGCAGATACCTAAAAACAACAGGCGGATGGCGGGCGGGTGCGGTTTTGAAAATTGGTCAAAAAAATTGTTGCGGATGGATGGCGGGCGGATCAAGCGTTTTGTGATGCGGTTGCGGATGAAATAATAGCCCATCCGCGCATCTCTAATAGCTAACCATAACCCTGTCATACATAGCTAAACAAGCAAATGAAAATGAAATACCTACCAACGCAACTGAAATGTTAATATTAGACAATTAACAATATTATGAAAATTACGTAGGTCTCCCATAATCATTCAGGTAATCAATACCTCCGTGCCTGTTACAGCTATTTCAATGATATGTGTGTTATATATCCGTGTTCAACGCCATTCATGTTAAGTAAAAGGACAAATCTCAGACTTTGGAAGTTAATGGAGTTAATGGAAGTTAATGGAGCCGTGCACTTCAAAATAGGTCCATAGCAAGGAGCCGTTTGTTTCAGTACGACTCCTTTCAGCTGCCCACCCAACATAAACTGCTAATAAAACGCTTGAGGAGGCGTTTTGAAAAGAAAAAACGTACATTTTTTTAGAACAGGGTAGAAATATAATGATGAGCCTTTGATTGATATCCAGACATTTTTTGCGGAGACACAATCCTGTTCCCCACTTGCATTGGAGTGGACGGCGATATCTACTTCTGGGCCACATGAAATGACGGACCCCCGTCCACAGCCAGCTTAAACAGCTGCAATACCAGGCTTGGCTTCTGAGCACTGGTGGATTGCGGAAGTATGCGCCTATCCTGGGGGCCTGGTATAGGCGCAGCCTTTTAAGTGGTCGGCCTCATTGACCTTTAAATAGCTGAAGAAAAGCTGTTTACTGGGAGCAGAACATCCGCCGGCGCCCGCTTGCATCTGCGAGCTGCGGACGTGATTGAGGCCCACGCTGTTGGTGGGCGGGGATTACAAATTTTTCAGTGCTACGGCTCGCGCCTAGGGAAAACCCAATAGCGATAGCCTTAAAAGGCTGCGTTCGCCGCCTATACTCATAGAATCTACAGTTACAATACGTAACTAACGTTATTTTTTTCTTTAGCCCAGGTAAGACGCTTCTGACGTTGTTTTTTGTTCAGGAGCGACTTGACAAGAGGAATACGACATTTAAAGCCCATTTCAACAATATGGAACCTTTTCACAATATTCAAATTTTCTGAGATTTTTGAATTTGGGCTTTTCATAAATTGTAAGCAATAATCTTCACAATTATAACAAATCAAGGCTTGGAATATCTCACTTTGCATGTAATGAGTCTACATAATGTATTAGTTTGGCCTTTTAAGTTGAATTACTGAAATAGATTAACTTTTGCACGTGGAGAGAACGTGCAGATCGGTAGTACATTTTAATATGCCTTTTACTTATGTCAGAATATAACATAATAAAAACACAAATCCAACACTGCATAGCGCACGTTATAGTGACTACAACCCGAACATGAATATTGATCAAACGAATCGAATGAATTAATATTCAGAAACGGCAATAATACCACGGCAGGCCAGCATACAAAAACCCGGTCTAAACAGAGCTTCTACACAAGGCGGAGTCTTGCGGCCCGATTCCAGCGGACGCGTTACGGCCGCGGCACGGTCACCGCAGCTGATCGCTGCCACTCTAAATCAATGAGACCATTTCCACCGGGCGCGCTGCGAAACGTCTCAGCGCTATCATTCTCCGCAGCGCTATCATTCCGTACCACTTCTATCTTTGACACGAGCCGTTGCTGAACCGGGTCAATTTCAACAGAGCAGATCGAGCCGGGCAGGAAGTGAAAAAGTAAAATCCATGGAGAATCCGGTCAATTTTCTAAATAAAACACAATGCTCATGTCGCATATCACAACTTCACATCAAAATGATTACGTCATGACCGGTGGCACCAGGTCAGCAGTCAATCAATCAAAAGGTCTCAGAGGGTCGGCAACATGGACGACGAGAGACTCATTGTCGAAGTTCAGCAACATGAAGTCATTTATTTACCAAATAATCATTTTCATAAGGACAATGGCCGGAGGGACAAAGCGTGGCATTTAATTGCAGTAGTTTTGGGAGTGGAAGGTGAGTACATTAGGTTAAGGATTATCGCGTGATCTTGCGTGAATACGGCTGGCTCACAAGGAAGTGCTGCGCTGCTGTAACGCGCCCGGTGGAAATGCACGCAGGGCAGAAGTCGCAGCCGTTCCGTGGCCATAACGCGTCCGGTGGAATCCCGGCGTTATATAGCCTACCTATATAAAATTATTAAGTGGAGAGAACTTGCGAATCTGTAGTATTTTAATATGCCTTATACTCATGTCATATCACATAGGCAGATGTAGGATAATAACAAAATAAAATCACAAATCCACAGCTCACGTTATAAAGTGACTACAACCCATAGGCCTACATGAATATAACTGGATCAAACGAATCGAATGAATATTCAGAAAAAACGTTCAGAAACAACAATAATGCCACGGCGGGCCAGCATACAAAAAACCCAGTCTTTCCGGAGCTTCTACACAAGGCAGAGTCTCCTAGGTTTCGAGTTGAAAAACTTGATTATGTCATCATAATCCGAACTGTCGATGAGTTGTCTTTCAAAAGACAAAAGTGTCAAGTTGTTAAGGCGTCCAGTAGAGCTGTAGCGACGCTTCAACGTCAAAAATTTGTCGACGCCAAATTTCTCCGTCGACGATTTTCACCATACGAGAAAAAATAATTGAAAAATGGACGAAAGTCAAAATAAAGGAAAATGTCCGCGCGCGAAATCCTCAAAAGTATGGAAATACTTCAAGATGAGTCCTAAACGGAAAGGTGTTGTGATTTGCACTCTTTGCCAAATGGATATGGCATATCACAAGAGCACGAAGGCTATGTTGGAGCATCTCAAACGGAGGCACCGCATTGTCACTCGTGATGGAGACGATTGCAAGTAAGTACCAACGTTGGTTAAATTAATTTCATGTTTGTGTGGTGTGTTGTGTGGCTTGGGCTCTGCCCGGTGCGGTTTGTTCGCGCTGGGTTGGTGGTGTCACGTTAAAATTGTACCGGGGGCGAAAATTGTACCGGCCTACGTCATCCATAATAATCCATTCCAAACCTGCCTGGCAACAGACGATCTCGTCGGGCGATCGCGTCGAATGACGTGGAAGGTTCTGAACATTCGCGAAACTCGTTCATTGAGTGCGACAAGACAGATAACACTTATTTTACAAATTACATTTATTAGCGTTCCTAACTTTATATTTGTATTGTATTGCATTGTAACCAGATCAAAATTGTTATGTGCACCCCTGGCCATTTCCATGTTACAAAACAACACAGACAGAGACACAGCTGCTGCGTTAGGCTAGCCATGATGATCAAATGCATTGTTGGACATAACATTACTTTTAAAAGTAGCCACGATAGCATTCAAATAAACTAATCATAGACAAGCACTGCAATGAGGTTAAGAGTAGATTTAAAATGCCCCACTGTCATAGCTGTTGTTCTAATATGCATTGCTTTTGTTTTTATCTAGGACAAAGCAAAGAACCTCGCCGTCCTACCTTGGGAAAGAGACACAATGCACCCCACAGAAGGCAGCTGAACTGAGCAAAAAGATCTTGAGAGTAAGTAATTATTAGCTCACTGTTGTTTGCTTTGAGCATCTTTTAGGATGGAAAGGCTGTGTCCATTTTTTGTGTCCTATATTTATTAGCTAGGTTATGGGTGTTTCTTCAGTTAACTTGGCCCTTTTCTTTGTGTCCTTGTTTAGATTTTCTAATAATTAATCTTCTTACATTGTAAGCAACATATGGCTCTATGAAAGGTGCTGTGTTCATGTTGTTATTAATAATCATTTTCTTTGTCTTACAGGTGATCGTCAAAGACATGAGGCCTTTGTCTCTTGTTGAGGGTGAAGCCTTCATAGACATGATTGAATATGCCTGCCCAGGCTTCAAATGTCCCTCTAGGTAGTGGTTCACAAAGCAGTTGGAGAAGGCATATCAACATACTCTTGAAGATCTGAAGAAAGACCTAAAGAAGAGGTCCTCAAAAATCACACTCACCACAGATGCCTGGACAAGTATTGCCACAGAGGCATACCTCGGAGTGACCTGCCACTACATCAACGACAACTGGGAGATGGTCTCATTTGTTTTGTGCACGAAGCCCCTTGAGGACCGACACACTGCAGAAAATATTGCTCGCTGGATTGAAGAGGTTGCCGAGAAGTTTGACTTCTCTCTCCTTGATGATGTCCTGGCGATTGTCCACGATAATGCAGCTAATGTGCTCAAAGCCCTTAGAATCCTTGAAGAGAGGCAGGGCGTTGCCTCACTTCGATGTGCTGGCCATACCACCCAGTTGATCGTCAACCATGCTCTGAAAGAGCCCTGCATCAACAAGGCACTTGGGGCAGCAAGGAGCCTCGCCGGGTACTTCCATAGCAGCGATGTTGCCACCCTGAAGTTGAAACTCAAACAAGAGCAAATGGGCACAGCTCAACACAAGTTGACCCAGGATGTAGCTGTTAGATGGAATAGTTCTTACTATATGATCAAACGCCTCCTTGAGCAGCGGTGGCCTGTAACCGCAACCCTCTCCGACCCAGAGGTCACCAATGCAGCAAAGCACTACCTGGATATGAAACCTGACCAGTGGAGCCTCCTGGAGGAGCTACAGCAAGCACTTGAGCCCTTTGAGCAAGCCACCGTCTACCTGAGTGGAGAAGCATACGTCACAGTCTCTGTCCTGCCTCCGCTAGTGAAAGCCCTACAGAAGTCCACGCAGACAGTCTTTGAGTCCGCTTCCGTCACCACCTTCCAAACAGCAGCCGCAGCAGAGATTGCTTCAAGGTTAGTTTGATTATCCAGCTCTTTAAATCTCTTATAGTGAACTAACTGAATATTTTAATTAAGCTTTCCGAGTTTGCATTTTTCAATGTTTTCCCATTGGCATTCTATCATGTAGAGCTATTGATTCTAGTTATCTTTCTCTCTAAGCACCTTGAATTTCTTGAAAGTGTGCAAATCAAATCCAATATTTTTCAGATGGAAGATTGAGGCTACATATAATGAAGACGGGAAAAATGTGTGCAACTTCGCCGCGGCCCTTGATCCGAGATTCCGAAAACTCAAGTTCCTGTCCACAGAAGACAGCCTGAAGGTGAAACTCAAACTTCAGACCCTTGCACTTGAAGCCAGACGAGTGCAAGTGAGGGAAGAGCCTGAAGAAGATGACAGTGACCAGCCAGATCATTCCAGACAGAAGCCAAAGACTGTTCTGGACATGTTGCTTGGCACAGATGATGAGGAGGAGCTGGAAGATGAAGACCCAGGCCAAGACGGAAGGGATGATGCTGTCAGGAATGAGCTGCTTGCATACTTTAGGGAGAAACAGATTCCAAAGGACAAAAACCCACTCCAGTGGTGGAAGGAAAATGAAACAAAGTTCCCTGCCCTGGCTGTTGTGGCGAAATCCTATCTGGCTGCCCCTGCAACATCCACACCTTCGGAACGTCTGTTCTCAGCAGCAGGGTCCATCGTGAGCAAAAAAAGAGCAAGCCTCACCAAAGAGCACGTGGACATGCTCACATTCCTCCACAGTAATTCAGAGTAGGTAGCTAAAGATTGGTGAGGGAGGAGAGAAGTGGATGAAAGTGGACAGTGCTATATTGCAAAAACTTCATTAGCATGTAAGCTAGTAGAATAGCAGTTAAGAGTCAGTTTGATTGTGCATCAGGTTTTATGTTGGTTTTTGAGAGATTTATGTTTGGAAGATAGCAAACTATTTTATTTATTTTATTTTGTGTAAAGCAGAAGGTTTTTTGCTGTGCAAAACTGTTGTTATAATAAAGTATATTATTAAGAATCTTTTGGTATTTATTTGAGATACATTATGTTTTTTATTAATCGAGCAACAGAAAAATAGATAATCGTCCAATTAGTCATTCGATTATCGATAATATAATCGCCCGATTAATCGTTTAATAAATAATCGTTTACCCCCAGCCTTAGCGTCCAGTCAGCATGGATGATCTCAAGGCAGTGGAAGGCAGTGTTATGATGGTCCTTAAAACACTGTTCATGTTGAGGAAAATTTCAGCAGGGCAGCTGTCCAGTACTTCCATCAATGTAGGAAAGTTTTCCCGATCCATTTTCCGTCTGTGTTGAATGAATACAGCACGTTCAGCATCTGCGATCTCAATGCCATACAATGCACATGGACCATTTAGAAAAAAGAAAATCGCCAAAAGTGGCAGATCCAGGTGCGAAAGAGGCCGCTGCTCATTAATCCATGTGTCGTCCATAAAGCGACAGTTTAACTCTGTTATCTGCCTGTTGCGTTCGTCAAGAAAGTAGTTCAATCCGGGTCGCTTTTAACTGACTTTATTTGTTAAAGTATTTCGATATTGTAACTATGAAGCAAAAGGGGGGGAATGGTATTTAACACGCGTGGAGAGAAATACCGCAGAGCTACTTCAAGCCCGGGGCTTTCGACGGGGCTGCCATATGTCTCTGACCTCAAATCTGACTTCCGCTCTGGTTGTATCAAGTAGGCGTGGCCTATGTGACGTATTGGCTCAGTTATTGCAGCTTACATGTTCGATCCTGCTTCCTTGTGGCCATTTGGGGGTAATGCAGCTTATGTGTTCGATCCTGCTTCCTTGTGGCTCTGTGGGGGCCGCTTATGTGCTTAAAATACGTAACAGTCAAGAATACAGTTCCACAGCGCCCTTAAATCCTCATTACTCCTGACAGCCGACGTTTTTCCAACGTTGTGGTCATAGTTGCCAAGTCTGCTTATAATACGCGACTTTGGGCTTGTCGCTGGTTGCGTTTTTTTGTGCTTATTTTTAGAAACTTGGTTGCTTAAAGCCAAAAATAATACGCGACTCATGCTTCACATTTTTGTAGGCTGGTGAATGTGGAGGTGGATCACTCTTTATGAGAATAAACAGCAGGGAGACGGTCGGATGACTTTCTCAAGCGGTACTTTACTTTACTTTTCAACTCACAAGTTGTGAGTCACAACAACCACAACACCTCCTTGTTCGGACCCATCACGTGACTGAACTAACTATTTAGACTTGAGGTAAACCTGAGGGAATTAGAGAGGCAGATTCGACAGAATATCCTGACTGTGTTAAATATGTAAACATGTATGTATGTAAATATGTAAGTAATAATTGTGTAACATAAATATGTAAATGTTACACAAATGTATTGACTAAAAATTGTAAATACATTTCTAGCAAATTAACATTATTATGGATTATTACACAGCTCTTCTCAATGCTGTGGACGGCTCCATTCAATTGCATGGGCCTTCCCAACGTTCAGCTGTAAATTATTTTTGTTTATGCTCCGTTCACTTGCATAGGCACTTCACAACTTCCGGCGGTGAATTATATTTGATAATTCACCGTTGCCAAGTAACCACCTCTCTCTCTCTCTCTCTCTCTCTCTCTCTCTCTCCACACAAATGTGTGTCTTGTACAATGATTTTTAGATTTCTTCTTTGTAAAACTTGAAAAATAAAGTAAGTTTTGGCTTTGGAAAGGTAATTTTTTTCACTCATTATACAAATAGGCTATGCTTTTAAGGCTGTGACAGGTTAAAGCGGCTTTGGGCGCCTTTTTAGGCATTGGGCTTCTTTTTGATGTGAGAGTTGCTTATTTGCCTCGCGAGAGTTGGCAACACTGGTTGTGGTGACAAGAACTGACACGTGAATCTTTGAAGGCAGCTTGGGCCGATTGCTCTGTCAGTTAGCATTGCGCTAGCTGTGCTGCGCTTTAAAACCGTACTCCTTAAAACGGAGGTTTTGGAGTTTAACACGCAGCTGCGCACGAGGTTGAACGTGATTGCTGTGTAACGACTCGTACAGGATCAGCTGATTCCTAGCTGACTCGGTTTAAACTGCTTGGAAACCGGAAGTACTCTGATTTCTAGTATACCCCAGAGCAGATGCAGTCTTAACTTCATGGTGTATGCATTTTGTGCTATAATTACGAACAAAAACTTAATGGGAATGTAAAATGACGTTTAATATAATAAAAACGCTTATATTGTTGACATAGATTATGAAATAGTCTAGGCTACTTTTTGTAGAAATCTGAGTCTGGAATCTGCCCTCACCTACGTCTATCAATTACTTGTCATTGTTTTCTCTTGGTTTGTGTATGCAAACTCAATTACTTAATTAATTGAAGACAAACTAATAGGCCTATGTGAGTAATTAGGGTAATGTCACGCCTTTCAATTCTCGGAGAAGCAGAGTTAGGACCATTTTAGTTAAGCATTGACCTTTTTATGTTTCGTTGAATGGTGCGATCCTCCGTGCGTTCATTTATTTTTTTTACATACAAATAATCTGTTCTTTGTAGAGCTTTAGTTGGGCACTTTAAGCAACTCCTATATACGTCACTCGCCTAGATGAGTCCATGTCCATGCAAGTGAACGGAGCGTTCCCTCTTTGTCATAACTATCAAACCAAACATCCTTCACATTCACCGAGCGAACATTACGAAAGTAAAATGCACATTTCTCGCAAAAAATGTTTCCATAAACGCATTTAATGGCGTAACTATGTTACTATTTCCACACAGAATAAAGAAAGATGTCGGCCGTATGCTTCTGTCCAAGCTCACTACTCTCTGCCAGTGACGTCGGGTCAAGCTCAACGCTGATTGGGCAACGCGGCTAATCGTCATGTGTATGAGCGTAAAAAGTCAAATTTTTTGAACTCTTGAAATGTACGCGATATACGCGCATAAATATACGCGCGTAAAATGTTGCTTAAACGCGTGTAAACCAATGGTTCCCTATGGAAAAAATGGCGATTTTATACGCAAAGTACGCGAGATACGCGTCTGGTGTGGCCGCACCTTAAGACGTCACGTGACTTCTTGCATCACCAACGAGTTTAAACCCGTGTTAATCTCTAAAAAGTGGCTAAGCTAGCGACAGAGCAATCGGCCCAGTAAATTCACGAGAAGCAACCACGTCCCAGTTAGTTATCTCATGTTTTTCCATCAGTTCTTCTGTCACCCTTCGAATCCTCGCAGAAAGTTGCATATGTAGCTTTCAGTGTTTCAGTCTGTCACCCAAAGTGTTGAGCTCTGCAGGCCCTTGGTGGCAAAATCGCTGTTTTCAAAAGTCACAAGTTGCATCTGCTGCCGGAGCTGCTCTGCTTTTATTTTCATTTTGTCCACTGGTTTCGGGAAAGCCAGCCAGAGCCTCCAGTAATACATCAAGCAACTGCAATATCTTATGCACTGACCCCGATTTTGAACTCCACCTGGTGTCACATGAGCGCTCCAGCTCCATAGCCTGCTGGTTGGGATGCATTTCCTTTTGTATCTCCATCAAGCAAGAGCGCCGGTGGGTCCCGGTAAAACAGCTGTAATATATTAATAATGTCCAAAAATGTGCTCACATGTCTGAACGCATTAGCAGCGGTGCAAAGCACTAAGTTAAGCCGGTGCGAGTTGCAGTGTACATAGATGGCTTTTGGAAATGTTTCTTTCAAAATAACCTGAACCCCTCCCCTGTGCCCCGACATGACCGATGCTCCATCGAAACAGAACCCGACACAGAGAGCAGGATCCAATTCTAGTGGTTCAAGCACCTCCAGAATTTTCTCTGATATTCCTTTTGCGGACAAGTCTGGGGTCGCAACAAAGCCCACTGCCCGCTCTTTGATGACACCTCCGTGAAGGAATCGCACACACACAGCAACCAGCTCACGTTTAGCTAAGTTTTTGTACTCATCTGCAAGTATGGCAAAATATTGTTGAAGAGCTCTAGGAAATGACCTCTTTTAAGTGCCTTCTCAGTTTCCCTGTGGCTTCTCAGTGGTATTTCTAGCTTGGCACATAACATGGCAATATCAAGAACAACTTTAACATGCTCCCGGTTTCGTTCCACAAATGACTGTCCGGTGCATGGCTGTCGCTGTATGATTTTAGTTTAGTTTGTGCAAAAGCATGCGACTTCCTTGATTCGTGTTTGTCGTAGGCCTCTCTGAGACGTTGCCAGTTCCTGTAGCCATCTCTGATAGAAGTAAACTGCGTGCTGCATATCCGTAAAATGCCTACACGCCCTGCAAAAGACTGTCCCGCTCTTTGCTGTATTCCATCCATTTGAATTTCTCATACCACCTTATGTTAATGAGCGTGATTTCCCACTTATGACAGTAGCTGGAAATGTTGCCAGCTTTGGTTGAGTGGCGGGTTCCTCCAGGGCAGAGATCCGATGGAGTCCCGCCGATGGTTGTCTCTCTGGATGCCAGTGGCGGTGGGGGTGGCGGCTGCGGCTGTTATGCTTACATTTAGGGATGGGCCCATCCCTAAATAGATAGTCGATTCTATCGACGATAGATGGATTCCATCGTCGATCGTCTCAAGTTGCTGATAAAAAGGCGATCATTTTTTTTTAATAATTAATTTTTAATTTTTCTATGTTTTTATTTTTCGAAAAACAGCGCTGTGGTAGCTATTTTTACAACTTAAAAAGCCCCGCAAATTGTAATTGAAATTAACTGGCACAGGTGGAAAACATACTATGTAGCGCTGACCTGCCGTATTCACTCACTGCTGCGAGAGGAGAGGGGAGGGGCTGGAAACCTACCGGTCTGCTCGCACGGCGAAATGACATGACTACCCGCTGCACCATTTCCGGGTCACAGCTGTGGTACATGAGCTGTGTTCGAAATTGTTCCCCATTCACTCACTCACTATTCCCTATAGTGTTCATGATATAGTGCACTACATAGGGAACGAACAAACTACGCTGAACATTTCTAAACGTCATTTGCGTCAGTAAATGCGCCGGTTATTTGTGCGACGCAGACAGATGCGCCCACATCATGTAAACAAACCGTGCACTCTCGTAGAAAGGTGGAGGTTGCAATGATGTTGAATGTTACATTTCCTTGAACAAGGTTTCTCTTATTAATTTTGAATGTTACATTTTCGACGTTAAATCCCAAATAAATTGTTGACATTTCGAAACGAAAGCCGGAGACTCCATCATTAAATGTATTCGTTTTCGCAGTTATTCAGCTTTTTCTTCTCCTCCGGAAAAACACGAACACATTGCATTGTGGTATACGGGAGTAACACGTAGGGAACAACATATGTACACTAATATTTTGGGTATTTCAAGCTCATTTCATTAGTGAGAATTCGAACATCACCACAAAATGGCGAGCACCATATATAGTGCACTATATCCGCGATAGGGAACGATTTCGAGCACAGCTCAACTAAAAAAACAACTCATTGGATGAACTCAATTAAATTGTGGGCAGGATTTCCATCCAATAAATATGATACCCTAACCTAAAACAAGTCCATCGATTCAATACAATGTATTTGAGTTCATCTACCAATTTCTTTTTAAGTTGGTCCATCTGAAACTAAATTCATCTATCTAATGAAATTAGATTGAGTTACCACTACATATTTGTAACAAAGAGAGGTAAATAAAAGTTATTTTATTAAAGTAGTTAAAATAAATTGTGTTTGTTCAACCTAAAAATATATGGGTTCATTGGAAATGAATTATTCAAAAATCCCCCCTCCCCTTCTACCCCCTACCCCAATATAACATACATGAGACATTAGCTGTTTGAGGTTCTTTTATTAAAACCCAACAGGATCATTAGTGCAGCCAAAAGATTACTTTTTTCGAACAAGACCTCAAAATAAGCAAGTAGTAGTAATAGTAATTCCTCAATAAGGTCCTCAAAAGGTCAATAGAGCTCTGAATACAACATGCTCAAAATACAACTGTGCTCATGCACGCAAACATTTGGACAACAATTGGACTACAATAAAAGCTAAAGTAGTAAATATATATTGATTGAAGTATTTGTTCCTTCAGGATTCATTAGATAAAGGAGAACTCTGGCGATTTTTACCCCCATCATTGTTTTCCTGAGGGTCGCCCCATGTTGAGGGAGGCTAAAAACCAGACGAAAATTTAGTCGACCAAGCCAGAGATCTGCACTGGCTGCCGGCGTTACGGAATAGCTATAACACTAACCTATGGGGGCAAGCTTTATCCGCTTTTGGGGCTTCTAAATACAATCAGAAAACTATACCAAGACCTATGTAACATTGCCCCCATAGGTTAGTGTTATAGCTATTCCGTAGGTTTTTAGCTTCCCTCAACATGGGGTGACCCTCAGGAAAACAATAATGGAGTTAAAAATCACCAGGGGTCTCATTTATAAAACTGTGAGTAGGATCGTTACTAAAAATGTGCGTGCGCCCAGAAGCCAAGTTTTGCGTGCGCCAAAACATATTCGGATTTATAAAACACTGCGTACGCACACCTGTACGCAATCTTTGCTTTATAAATCACATACTGACTACAATTGTGCGCAGCTGAATCAATTTCACGTTCCGCCCTCTACACGCCCCTTTTTAACCATAAATGGTCGATGCAAATGACCTCATGAATGCGATCTGCATATAAAACAGACTCAGAAGCCGGTATTATGTCTTGTTGGAAACAATGGCAGGACAGAGAAAAGCCTAAAAAAGAAACTTCACGGAGGTTGAGGTGGAGACACTTGTGGGTGAGGTGGAGGCCCGAAAAGAAATTTTGTTTGGCGGTCACGGGATCGGGATCACCAACATTAAAAAACAGAATGAGTGGCAACATGTTGCTGCGGCAGTGAACGCTGTCAGTGGTACGGAGCGCACAGTACCTGAATTGAAAAAGAAGTGGTCCGACATAAAGGCACATTTTTATTTCCTCACGCACAGCACATGTTTATAATTAATTGCTCAAATCTTACTGGTCGTATAGTGAAGATCGTTAATTACAGGTGGGTGCAAAGCAGAGGCTGTCCTCACACCGCCAGAGCGTGACTGCAACTGGAGGAGGACCCAGTACTCCTGACCTAACACCAATTGACACGAAAGTTGGATCCATAATTGGCACCGCAAGCGTGAGTGGCATCGTGTCCGAACGGGAAGGAGACACTGACAACACAGAAGAACAAGGTAAAGCTGATGTCTGTTTTTTATAGATTTATTATCGATCATGTAGGCCTAGTGCAAGCTATTTTGCTTGTGCGTCCTCCAGAGTCAGCGGTCGGTGGGGAGGAGGACGATGATGCCGGCGAGGGCCCCTGGCCGCAGGTCATCCGGCTGCCCCCACCCCCAGCACCAAGCGTCAGTCCGCTGGTCGGGTGCTCACAGACGCAGTTCTGCAGCTACAGAGGGAAACGATAGCTGCAGTCAACAACTTGCCTGAGAAGATGAGGCAGATTCGAAATGTTATCACCGAAATTGCCACAATATTAAAAGATACTGTGAAAAAATGAACCTTGAGTCGTCTTCATTTCATAAACGCCGCATGACATCCGCACGTACTCTTGCACCCTGTTGAAATCCGACTTGCCTCGGAGGGGGCTGGGCCTCCGGGTCAAGCTCGGGGGGAGGGAGGTCGGGGGGGAGAGGGATGCCGTTCCTCTGGGACAAATTGTGCAGCACGCCGCAAGCCCTTATAATGCGGCACACTTTGGCAGGCTGGTATAAAAGCCTCCCCCCCGACGCATCCAGAGCGCGCCACCGGCACTTCAGGAGGCCGATTGCGCGCTCCACCACTGAACGAGCACGGCCATGGACCTCATTATATCGTTGTTCCTCGGCGCTTTGCGCGTTCAAAACTGGGGTGAGGAGCCAGCGTCCCAGGGGGTATCCACTGTCCCCTGCAATGCAGAAAATCATTAGTTATGTCAAGAACCACAATGTTACATTCCTCTTTAAAAAAAATAAACTCACCTAGAAGCCAGCCATCCCGCCCCAAGCCTGCCTGTAGTCTGTTCCCTACACTACTGTGCGTCAGAATAAAGGAATCATGTGTTGCACCAGGCCAACGTGCCACTATGTTTGTAAAGTTCATATGGGCATCACATCAGGGCTTCAGACTAACTTTTTCCTTGGGTGCACTGGTGCCTAAAGTTTTAATTTGGGTGCACCAGCACGTATTTATGGTGCACCCAAGTTTTGAGTTGTTGAGGGGGGGGGGGGGGGGGGGGGGGGGGGGGGGGGGGGGGGGGGGGGGGGGGGGGGGGGGGGGGGGGGGGGGGGAAGGGGCGTTGAACCGTGCCTGCCTTGCGCTGAGTTGTTGACCAGGGGGGGGGCAACTGCACCGGTTGCACCGTCGATATTTACGCCATTGATTAATAATATTTTGACCATTGAATAAATGCCTTAAATAAATGCCGAATCTGTATCTCTCATAAAGAATATCGTCAGACAATGCCAAGGGATCGGTTCTGTCCCGAAAAACCCTCTGTCTCCGGAGAGACGCCTGTACGATAAGTGCGCCGTGGTCCATGGGAACACCCACAAATGGTGACGCCATTATCGGAGTAGGGGCTAGGGGTTCTGTGTTCCGCTAGGAAGCTGCGCACGCCGATATAAGTAGCCTATCTCCGGGTAGACTCGCTGAAAAGCTGCTCCCGACCAGGTTTGGTTGCGAGCGTAAGTCAACAATGGTGATACAGCGACGCTTAAAGAGATCGACTTTCATGGTACAGCTAACCCAGGCTTTCAGCTCAACATACCTCGCTAACCCTCTAATCGAGCTTCGTAGTACAGGCCCCTGGATTGGGCTTTGCGGGTTTGTTTACCGGCGTTGCTATTGTTACCGGTCTTGCGTGTTCCAACGGTTTATTAGGTATCTAATAAATCGCTGTCTAATCAATATTATAATATTATTATTATTATCTATTACAATATTATGAATAGACTGCTCTGTAAAAAAATAAAATAATAATAATTATACCAGATACATTTTCAGTCGCACCGGTGCGCCCAAACAAAATATTTGGTCGCACTACCCCGAATTCTAGGCGCACTCTAGAGCCCTGTCACATATAACTTGAACATTAATAGTGTGCACGTGCTTGCGGTTGACGTAAGCAAACTCATGTTCAGATGGAGCCCTTATAGCAATATGAGGGCAGTCAATTGCGCCGATTACGTTTGGGAAATCGGACATTGCTGCAAATTGCCTTTTAATCTCGGCCTGTTCTTCCACTGTGTAGGAAAACCTTATGTATCGACTGCCCATATGTATGATGCCATTTAAAACGCTGGGCATTAGGGCACTGAGGGATGGCTGTGATATACCGGATCTGCAGGGTGGAAAACAAAACAAAATTAGCACAATTATGCTTAAATGTGAAAGCACGTTGTAAGATGCAGCTATATGAAACACTTACCTGTCTGCCAATTGGAAACAGCTGGTTGCAAGGAACCCCAAAGTGGTGAGGACCTGCGTCTGCACCGGGATTGCGTGGTTCCTACGTGTTGCCCTTTCCAATGCTGGACCCAGTTCAGCACATAGATCCAAGAGCATAGCTCTAGGGAATCTGAAACGGCTCATTAGCCAGTCATCATCATGGGCCAATAAATCGTTATGGTCCCTGAAGACCCTCTCCCTCCGAATCATGCCATTAGCATGGTCCTCCAGCAGTGCCATGGTGCAGCATTACGCACTGGGCTCACCGCTGTATTTATAGGGTTACGCTAATAAGACTGACCGAGAACAGCTTGGTTAATCAGTTTGTAATCACCCACGTAAAATGTTCTTGAATATAACCCCTTTTGAATGCCTGATTTGTCATGAAAAGCATCAAGAGGAACGGACTATAATATAACAATTGTGATGAGGGTCTGGCTTGATTTTCCACACTTGGGATTTAATTGATATTTGATTATGATTATGTGTTTACAGTGTCACATAAAAATATTATGTTATTGACACATGTTGGACAGATGCTTTATTCCATGCAGTCGCGCCGTCCTCTCCTCCTGCGATCCGGGAGTGGACAGTATTGAGTGACTATTAAATAGGCCTATAGAGAATTTTAATTTTAATTTTGATTCTAAGGAGATGTTGCTGGAGCTATAACTGAGAAATAACGCAATTGGCTAAAATTATTCTGATTAGGCCATACTATGATTTAACACATGATACGGGTTGAAATTCAACTTATGAAGGGGGATGATAAAACATAATCGTCCTACTCCCTCTACATTTCTTCAGTCTGACTTCAGTTCACCACCACACCATCTGTGTCGCCAAATCTCCTTTTCCTCCAAACCATGCGTACGCATGGGTCAGAGTTTGCTTAGTTAGGGCTGCGCACATTCTCCCGCCAAGTTAGTTTTTTATAGATCACAACCTTGGGGTGAAAAGTCACGTACGCAACTTTCAGCCCCCTTTTGTGCGTACGCAACGGTTATAAATGAGACCCCAGAGCTCTCCTTAGACAATGGTGAACCTTTGTCACTGTGAATATTTTTTTTTACTTTTTCTTTTGAACTTATGTTCCAACCGGAAGCCTTAAATTACAGAAATGTATAACAGTATATATGCAGTGAATGAAGTGTCAGTCCCAGTCAGTGACGAAACTTTGATTTCAGAGGTGGGGGGGACACAAATATTTTTTATAAAACTCTTCAGTTCACTGTGTTTTCTAGTAGTTCTTCTAGTTTTCTGTTGCTACTTTTAAGTTTACTGTTCCCTTTTTTGGTTTGTCTGGTTGTAAAGCATGTAGCAAAACATTATCACCCAATTCTGTGTTTCACCTTGTTAGTCAACTTCACTCCATCTCAGTAGCACCAATTTTACACTTATTTTTGGAATATATGGTAAACAGACCTCATTTACATAGCACTACCCAGTGGTGGGCAGGTCAAACTGGCAGGAATATCACAGGTGGGGAGAAATTGAATAAAATGTCCATAATTCAGTGTAAGTAGTCAAGTGATCAAATTTATTTAAAATGAATGTAACACAGAACCACTGTCATTTTAGGCAGTTATAGTAGTTTCTCGTCTTGTTAAGCCTTACAGGATGATCGTGGCAATTAAGGTGTGAAAGGGTGTATATTTATAATTACACGGTTTGTCTGATAACACTGTATTTGTTATCTCTTTGTTTCTTTCACACAGTGGCGAGGTTAACAGATCCACCAGCCTCAGTTAGTATATTTGCGGCTTCTCAGCTACATGAAGCTTCCAAACACATGTACATTTTCCAGAAATTTTCACGCCTTTTTTTAACAACAATACATTTTATATATCAGCACTTTCAATAAAACTCAAATACACTTTACAAGATTACTGAGAGCTTTGTAATTGATGAGGAGGATCTTGAAGTGGACGTGCTGCTTTATTGGGAGCCAGTGAAGGTGTCGCAGGATGGTGTAACGCATTTCTTTGAGTAACTTACACTTTGACTTTGAAAGAAGTCTCTTATGTCCACTTTTCTTTTTTTAGACATCCTGGCTGCGCCTAATTACCAAACACACACACACACACCGATTCAAACGTTAATGTAAATGAAACCTCTGATATTACAATCCTTCCAGCTGACGTGGCCCAGGCAGAACAAACGCCAAACTTACAGCGGAAGATTAACACGGCCTCCTCCCCAACTGGCAGACCGGTGTGCGTACTGGTGCTGTTTATAACCTGATGGAGTGACAGCGGGGACGGCCAATCACACAAGGAATGCAGAGCCAATGGAGGAGCTTGTGGGCAGGTCTAAACGAAAGCAAACTGGCTTCAGCTCGAGCGGCCGTTTCCGCTTGGTCCTAGTGCCTGACGAGTCTCTGTTTACCATAGCGTAACATGGTTTCCGGACGGTGAAAACTGCAGGGGACCAGAACGGCCTTTTGAAAAAGCGCAGGGGACATGTCCCCTGTGTCCCCCCCCCCAAATTACGTCCGTGGTCCCAGTGTTCTTGGTCACCCGTTCCTCCTTTCACATGAACAGCTTGATTTTCAACTACTGTATTTTCTTGTTGAGCCTGTCTCCATCAAGATTCACGAGTATTTTCTGGACAAACTCAAAAGTGTATTTCAGCTTGTCTGGGAAACTGAGATCCAGAGCATAGATCAGCCCAAACAGCATGATGAAAGCCATTGTAGCACTTTTTGGAGGACTTTCACTCCTTCAATGACTACTCTGATGTCATCTGGCTCCTCAAACTGACGGACTGTGTGAATGCCGATGACTGTCGACAATGTCGTTCTCTGCATCCTCAGCAGCAGATGGCTGAAAAACAAAAATACACAACATTCTTTTTATATAAAAACAGTTTTCTATGTAAAGCCAAGTTCGAAATAACATAAACCTCAAACAAACAGGAATGATGAATATTGATGTATTGATGAATACAGTGAATATCGCAGATGTCTATGCTGTCGATTAAGAACATGGCAAATATAGGTGCAGGGGCGAGTGCTGAGAGTCGACTTGTGTACACGAGAGCTGAGGAACATTTAAAGTGATTTTTTTTTTTAAGATAATCTCATTTTGTGTGCAATTTCTCTTCTGTGTTGCTGTTTTCACATTCAGCTATCTGCTGTGTTTAACCGTCATTTTAACTTTGAGCATCCCAGCCTCAATCTGAAAATATTCTAGTAATGAATTCATAAATACAAAATGTCCCTTTTTTCAGATGGGTCTTATCTAACATTCTATCATTTGGAGTCAAGTCTTTTTTGATTCGGGTGAGTCCATATCAACAAAACAAAAAAAGGCTTGAAATGTGTTGGATTATTTGTATTGAACTAAATTTTACTTAAAAAAAATTCCAAGATATAATTTTTAAGATGCACATGTATTAAAGGAGTGGTGTAATGAAATGAAATAGAGGTACATCTTTGTGCATGTTATCAGATTTGACCAGCCTCAAAGTTCGTCTGCAGCGACACTCCACAGTGTGCAAAGAATCTATTCAAACTTAATTTTTGAAATATATGGAGGATATGTTTGTGGAAACGGACCATGATACAACTATAACAAATATATTTTTATTACATTGAATGCAGACATAATGTGTGCATTAGAAATACTTGTGAACATTTAAAAAAAAAATTGTATATATGTATATTGAGAAATATTTTACTGAAACAATCTCAGTTGTCATTTACATATAAATCGCAAAGTACATGTTTATATTGCAACTGATCTGATTCATTAGTAGTGTGGGGAAGTAGGTGTGAACACCGCTATGTAATACACGGGAAACGGAAACTTACCAGGTATTCTTTGAAGAGGGAGTCGGGACTTCATTGAGATATATTATCAGGCTTTTAAGGACACACTCCCTCCTGATTTCGATGTCGTCACGCTAAAACACAAGCCACAAAATAGGAGGACACTTAGCCAAATACAGGTGCAATGGTGGAACAAGAAGTAGAGCAGGTTATTGAAGTGCAAAGGCTTGTTTGTCAAGAGCCTCCTATGATACCAATACCCCACAAATGCACTTACACTTGCTTTACAAGGTGGTTGGCTGTTGGCGCGTATCAATAAATACCCACACTACTAAAATTACATTTTGTTGAATGCTTGTTCATATTATTGCAATGAAGTACTATCTTAATATTTATCTAGTATTTCTAAATGAGCAACTACTGTATATACAATAAGATCCTAAAATAAATCCCACAGCACAATAGAATTGTCTTCTTTGCATCATTACAAACCTCATCTTTGATCGCCAGGATCCTTTTTATCTTCTGTCCTTTCACACCTCCTTGGCTCTCAAAGATTAGGAAGAGTTCTGCAAACTTTGTTTGCAGAGGTTCTGTTGTGATCCGCAGGAACTCTTCATTCACCTTGAGAATATTTTGAGAAGTAAAAATAAATTGCCATTAATTGATTGATTGTTATAAATCACTCTCAGAAAGGCATGTGGGGCTATCACCAAATTATAATTAAAATGTTGCAGCCACTTATTACCGTGCCATAAAAAGTCAACAAGAAACTAATTTGAGTTGTTCGTCTCACCCCTGCATACAAATGTACTGATGTACTTACTCCACTTTCCTGGAACAGGGCTGGCCATCTGTCTTTGAAGTCGCCAATCATTGGCCTCTCCTCCACAATGTCGAGGCGTCTATGTGAGAAGGTTTTCTCCATTTTTGCCTTTTATCACCACTTCATTGTCACGCTTTTTCAGTTCTGATAATAAAGCAATTCTCTCCCTCTCCAAGCTTTCTGCAGTTTCACCTTTTGGGTGCAGAGGTATGTAGTTCACCCCAGCCTTTCTTGGTTTTTTTATGTTGGCTGCAGCTTTGTCCTTGCCTTTTCTTTTGTGCTTCAATGAGTTCACACGTATTTCAGGATGTCCCAGTCGCCCCAGTTTTGTTCGATAGTTTTGCGCTTTATACTTCAGCGATTGTTTCCAACCCCAAAAACCGGTCCTGGATCCCAGCTGTCCCAAAGAGGATGAGCCCTTGTCGAAGCTTCTGCTACCTCCTCACACTGATAGTCTTTAGGGTATTTTGTGTACTTTATGATTTCTTCAGCTAGGCCATCAAGAATGACTGATTTCAGCTTTGGGCCAGGGTCGTGCCATTCGTCTCAAACTCTGCATTCTTCTGCTGTAGTTCATATTCAGCCTCGAATGTAAACTTGGGGACAACAAAAAACCTAGGCCAGGAGGATAATCCTGAGAACTGAACTTCTGGGGATGAGCATGGTGTTGACGTGTACATGGTATCGTCACTGCAGGATGACTCTAAGGACGAAAGTGTTTTTTGAAGATCTGGGACAGTGGAACTTGAGGTTTCACCAGGTAAGTGTAAAGGGTATAATGTAACATAGGGCTCCTCAGGTTCCAGGATTGCAGCGCATATTACTTTCACTGTGCTTTTGTTTTGAATTTCTGAAACTGAACTGAGGTTAATTTAGATCGCGATTTTGATTTACTCGAGAACAGCTCGATACATATCTGTACATTACTTCAGATTTGAACATATTCTATTTAACTATTTTGTGTATTTTTTAAGGCGAAATTTCAAAGGTCCCTCAGTTACAAGGTGTTTTTTGGGAGAGACATGCTGAATAAATACATCATGTTTTCAAACTCAAAAAATAATCATGATTTCAATATTGACCAAAATAATCGTGGTTATGATTTTTCCCATAATCAAGCAGCCCTACAAGTGTGCTATATTTCAGAGGTTTCCAAGACTCGGTGTGTAACACTTCGACTAATCTTTTAGCCCAATTATTACGATAGAAACACGAGTTTCTTAATTTGAGAACCAAGCACATTGATTGTGTTCGTTTGAGACCACTTAATAATAATACACATAACGAGGATATAGCTCAGGGAATTACATTAACCCATATATTTTCAAACTGTTCATATTTCCATATACATTCACCAAACAACCCTCAAATAAACCCACAGTCCAGATTCCCCAAAAGTCTTTTCCGCCGATGTGATCTGATAACCGCGTTAATAAGCGGCCTCCATTTGCGTGCCCCTTGCGCACACTCGCGCGTTCTCCCTCTAGTTCAAAGCAAACAAAAAAGAATATCCAAACGAAATCCCCGATGTCCCCGAACAAAACTCCGCCAGCAACTGTCTCTTACGTCCGGGGAAAAAATAGGCAAAGAAAAACAAGATGACCCAGGTCGTAACAAAAACCTCCAGCAAAAAATATAAATCGCTCTTACCGACGTATCCAAAGAGTCGGCAAGAGTTGTCGACTTTGTCCAGTGGTTCTTACAGCTTTTCCACTATTAAGCTTTCTCAGTTGGACTGGCGTTTGTTAGAGGTCCCTCTCAGACTCCCTCCATTCATTCATTACGCCCCTCCATTCATTCATTTCCTTGTATTTAAAACCTCTCGAACCTCATCCCGTCAGCTGACAGGCACGTCAGCTGATTAGCGGAACACCGATCCCCCGGTCAGAAAACAATAACAGTCATAAATATAAAATAAATACATATAAATATAAGGCCACAGGTACATATTAAGGTAGGAACATTACTTTAGGATCACCACATTATACCTGTGAATTCTTTACATTTTGAAACCAGGTAATATTTTTACAGTGTATCCTAAAATATTAAATATGTGGCCTAGTGTCACATAGACCCCCCCTCCAGCCGGAGGCTACTCAGGTAAGACACCAAAATATTTTTTAAAATTTACCACATTTACTGTATCCTCTTTTTGTGGGTTGTTCCACCCTACCCTTTAGTTTACAGGCCCCAATTTTTTTGTAATTTTAGCTGGCCCTTCCCACCTAGGCGCTAGCTTAGCAGAGAATTTATCACTGGCCCTAGAGAGAGGATGGGACCTGACCCAGACTAGGTCACCCTGCTGAAAGTGCGCATCTTTTCTGCGGGCATTATAATACCTAGCTTGTCTAAGTTGGTGCACCCCCACTCTCCGTTGGACCTCCTCTAGCATTTTCTGTTGTCTCTCCACCAGGTTGTAGGCCTCTCGCTGTGCAGGTGATGGTGACTTGTAGATGAGCCGTTCCAGTGGGCCTTTGAGGTTCCTGCCCAAAGCCAGCTCAGCAGGGGTTTGTCCAGTGCTCTCCTGTTGTGCTGTGTTGAGGGCGAAACGGAACTCTGACAGCCAATGGTCCCAGGTGTTGTGGTGTTTGCCGACATATGATGCAATCATGGCTTTAATGGTCCGGTTGAATCGTTCTGTCAGATTGGTTTGTGGATGATAACTGGTTGTGAGTTTCTGAACAACCCCCCATGTGTTGCAGAGGTTAGTGAGAAGTTTTGAAGTAAACTGTGGACCTCGGTCCGAAACCATGTATTGCGGCACCCCCCACCGGGTGAAGATTTCCTCTCTGAGGATTTTGACCAGACGGGGTGTCTTGCTGTCCCTCAAGGGAAACATTTCCACCCATTTAGAGCAATAGTCGACCACCACCAGGAGGTAACAGTTGGCTTTCTTACTTCTAGGTAATGGCCCCATGAGGTCAACACCCAGCATCACTCCCGGTTTTTCAACTACTGTGCTCTGCAGTAGTCCTGATGGCTTGGCGTTATCCGCTTTGTACTGCTGACAGGGTATACAGGACTTGACATGTGCCCACACATCTTTGCGGACATTCGGCCACCAGGCTACTCCCAACACCTTTAATAGAGTCTTCAGCTGACCCAGGTGACCACCAAGGGGATTATCATGAAAGTACCTCAGAAATTCGGACACCAGGGATTGTGGAACGACCATCTGGTACTTCTGTCCCTGGTCCCGTACAGGAACTCTTCTGTACAACACCCCTTGTTGGACCACAAAGCCAATGCGAGTTAAAGGCACATCTGTCTGGGCACTGTCCTGCTTCAGCTCACACACCCGTTGGTCCTTCTCTTGTTCCTCTGCTATCTCTGCCAGGGTAGTAGGCAACACAGAGTGGATTTTGGTGGAGACAGCCCAGCACGGTGATGGGTGAATTGAGAGAGGTTCGTGAGCCCGGGACAACGCATCTGGTGCTGAATTGAGACAGCCCTTTCGGTAATGTACCTTGAAATGGAACTGCTGTAATCGTAGGGTCCACCGGGTCAGACGGGAGCTAGTCTTTGGGCAATTGAACGCCCACGACAGTGCAGCATGATCAGTGTAGACGGAGAACTCCACTCCTTCTAAGTAGTGCCTCCACTTTTCAACCGCCCATACCACTGCCAGGCACTCCTTTTCCGAAGTGGAATAATTGCACTCTGGACCTCGGAGTCCCCTGGAGGCATAGGCTATCACCTGCTCCCCTTCTGGTGTGTTCTGGGACAAGATGGCGCCAAGGCCCACGTCACTAGCATCTGTTAGCACCTGGAATGGTAAGGATAGATCAGGCTGTGCCAGCACTGGTGGATTCTGCAAGGCCTCCTTTAAGGCATCCAGACTGGCCTGGCATTCACTGGTCCATAGCCACTCCACTCCTTTCCTCTTGAGATGGTTAAGCGGGGCTGCAAGGTCGGCAAACCGGGGAATGAATTTATGATACCAGCCAGCCAGTCCAAGAAAGCGCTGCAGAGCCTTTAAGTCCTTGGGAGTAGGGAAGTCAGCCACAGCCTGTGTTTTAGCTGGGTCCACCTTCACCCCTCTGTCTGAGACAATGTGGCCAAGAAACTTAAGTTCCTGTTTGAAAAAGTGGCACTTCTTCATGTTAAGGCTGAGGTTTGCTTCTTGCAGCCTTTGGAAGACTGCAGCCAGATCCTGTATGTGGTTGTGGCGGGAATGAGAGTACACAATGATGTCGTCTATGTACACAAAACACATCTTTCCTCTCAAATTCCCTAGGACCCGCTCCATTAGCCTTTGAAAGCTCGCAGCAGCATTTCGGAGACCGAACGGCATGGATTTGAACTGGAACAGCCCTAGTGATGTTATAAATGCAGTCTTAGGCTTGCTTTCTTTTGTCATTGCCATCTGCCAATATCCCGATTGCAAATCCAATGAACTGAACCAAGAGGCTCCCTCCAATGATTCAAGAATGTCGTGTATGATGGGCATTGGATATGCATCAGGCAAGGTCTTGGCATTCACTCTCCTGTAGTCTACGCAAAACCTATAGGATCCATCAGGTTTGTTGACGAGAACCACAGGTGAGGACCAGGCAGATTGTGATGGTTCGATGATGTTCTCAGCCAGCATTTTCTCCACATGTTCTTCTACTATTCTCTTCTTCAGAGGAGATACCCGATATGCCTTGCTCCGGACAGGAACTTCATCTTGCAGGAAGATGGCATGCTTCTCCACCTCAGTTTTTCCCAGCTTCCCAGAGGTAACCGTCGGCCAGTTCTCCATAAGTTGCTGAAGCCCTTCAGGCCAGTCAGAATCATGCCTGGGAGATGGGGTTTCTGTTGTAGAGGAGACCCAACACTTATGGTAAGTACCCGGTGGCAGGGCATAGTAGAGGTGTACCCCCTCTAGAGAGCTAAGACTGTTGTTGTTCCACCCAGTAGTGGTGAGAGGTTGTCGTTTAAAGATATGATAGGTGTAGCCTCTATCTGTCTTTAGTCCATAACTGTTCTTAGCCAGATGAATGAGAACACCGGTAGTAGCTAGGAAGTCTAGGCCTAGAATCACAGGGAAAGCAAGGTGACGGTCATCCATCACGTGTACTTCAGCAGGCCATTGTTTGCCATGCCAATCGAGGCAAATAGTTTTCTTCCCCAGGGCTTGGTGTGTGGTCCCGTCTGCCATGACGAACCTCTGTCTCTCTGCTGGTAGGAAGTTTTCATCTGCTGCTGTCACCTGTCGCCATAGACTCTGCTTCATCAATGTGAAAGTGCTGCCTGTGTCTACTACCGCGTCTCCCTGCATGCCTCTGATGGTAATGGGAACTAACAGTAGACCCTGTTGATCTTTATCTCTGTGTGTTTGATGTTGAACTACCGTTAATTCAGCTTCTCCATGCTTGCTCCTTTTATCTGATGTTTTTTTTTCTTGTCTATCTGAACTAGCATGCACCTTCTGCCAGTACTCCTTGGCTCCAGAGCAGTCCTTCTCCACCATAGAGCCCACCTTCACCAGTTGTGCCACGGTTGTCACCGTCCCACGGAGGCACCCCGCTATTTTAGGATTGCTATTATTCAAGATACGCCTTACAATCTCATCTTCAGGCATGTCCTGCTTCCATTTCAGACATAAATCCTGGTAGTCATAGGCGAAATCTCGGAGGCACTGGTCTGGCTTCTGAACGGTGGTTCTCAACTTCTCATCCACTTCACTCAAGTAATCTGTGGATAGGAAAGCTGCTAGAAAGGCTTCTCTGAATGAGATCCAATCATGTACCTGACTCTTGGTAGCTTTCCACCAACTGAGTGCTGAGCCCTTTAAAACTGAGGATAGCGCACCCATTAGCTCATGAGAAGTAATGGGTCTCATTTCTAGAAAGTTTTCACACCGTTCGATAAACCGCAAGACATCAGAGGATTCACTGCTAGGGCCGAATGTGGGAAATTCCAGGTTCACAGGGGGCTTGTGGTACATTGGAGAGGCAACAGACTTCATACGGCCAGGAGGTGTTGCAACATACTGACCAGCTTGGGTAGCCATTGGGCTAGCTTGGGTAACCATTGGGCTAGCTTGGGTAGCTATTGGGCTTACATTAGTGGAGACTGCTATAGTTCTCAGTGGTACGGGAGTGCTAGTGGGCCTTAGCCCGTGCACTTGTTTTCTCCATTGTTCATCTCTTCGAAGAAGGCAATTGTACACTGTCCTCTCCAACTTTCCTATACCATCACACGAGAACTTTTCTAGTTGAGTCAGGTTTTCTTCCACCCACCCTCTAAAACTCAACTCCCTATTTACAGCACTTGTTACAGACTCCCTAAATTCAGCTTTTAACTGTTCCACTTGGTTTTGTAGGCTATTGATGTTATTTGCCAATTCCTCACTCTCTGTCTGTGTTTCCTGTGTAACCGTTTCTTCCCAAACAGCCCCCCTGTTATCCTCACCAACACTTCGACTAATCTTTTAGCCCAATTATTACGATAGAAACACGAGTTTCTTAATTTGAGAACCAAGCACATTGATTGTGTTCGTTTGAGACCACTTAATAATAATACACATAACGAGGATATAGCTCAGGGAATTACATTAACCCATATATTTTCAAACTGTTCATATTTCCATATACATTCACCAAACAACCCTCAAATAAACCCACAGTCCAGATTCCCCAAAAGTCTTTTCCGCCGATGTGATCTGATAACCGCGTTAATAAGCGGCCTCCATTTGCGTGCCCCTTGCGCACACTCGCGCGTTCTCCCTCTAGTTCAAAGCAAACAAAAAAGAATATCCAAACGAAATCCCCGATGTCCCCGAACAAAAACTCCGCCAGCAACTGTCTCTTACGTCCGGGGAAAAAATAGGCAAAGAAAAACAAGATGACCCAGGTCGTAACAAAAACCTCCAGCAAAAAATATAAATCGCTCTTACCGACGTATCCAAAGAGTCGGCAAGAGTTGTCGACTTTGTCCAGTGGTTCTTACAGCTTTTCCACTATTAAGCTTTCTCAGTTGGACTGGCGTTTGTTAGAGGTCCCTCTCAGACTCCCTCCATTCATTCATTACGCCCCTCCATTCATTCATTTCCTTGTATTTAAAACCTCTCGAACCTCATCCCGTCAGCTGACAGGCACGTCAGCTGATTAGCGGAACACCGATCCCCCGGTCAGAAAACAATAACAGTCATAAATATAAAATAAATACATATAAATATAAGGCCACAGGTACATATTAAGGTAGGAACATTACTTTAGGATCACCACATTATACCTGTGAATTCTTTACATATTGAAACCAGGTAATATTTTTACAGTGTATCCTAAAATATTAAATATGTGGCCTAGTGTCACAAGTGTTCAGACAGTGGCACTAACCTTTGACAATGACAAATCTTTCAGAGTTACCATGCGCAAACCTCCGACCATATACTCCACAAGGGGATATGGGTCTTCCAAGTTACCAAGCTCAATGAGGCCAACCTCTGTAGTGGTTGAAGCAGAAAGTTCAAATGCACCAAAATGTTCCCTATACCAGGCACATTCTTCCTGATGACAGTTGACTGATCTTGTGAAATGCAGGCAGTCCATCTGCAGATCAATGTACAATATGCATCCCCTCACTGTAATGTATACCTCTGCAGGACACATTCTTTGCCATATTAATCTCAGTCGTATCTGGGTATCTCTGCTTCAGTACAGACACAACTCCCTCATTAAGGATATCAACGGGTATACGTGAGACATCTGACCTCCAAGGAGGACCTCTTAAGAATGGAGGAATGAGTGTGATAGGAGAGCATGAACTGGTGTTTAATAGCTAGTGAACGAGGTATGTTCTTAAAGCAGTTTGAATGGCGGGCAACTTGTTTTAAAGAAGCTATGTTTAGCCTCAAATCTCATCGTCCACAGTGAAATTAGAGGTCCGAAGCAACGTATCATATGAGGATAGTGCTCTAGGTAGTGATGTTTTGGAAGGAGTTTAACATGTGGAAAGAGTTCAAGATAGCGCTGTCTGTGATCGAAGATTTTGACCTCTAAGGCCCCGTTTACACGAAGGGAAAACGCAGATATTTCCACGCGGTTTGGCCTCTCATTTACACGAAAACGCTGTTTTTTTCACAGAAAACGATCATTTCTAAAAACTCCGGCCAAAGTGGAGATTTCTGAAAACGCCGGTTATGTGTTGTTGTGTCAACGGGGGGAAACAGGGTTTTAGGTTCTGAAGCGTCACATTATGCGCCAGGAAATGCTTAACGTCATATGAGCGCCCTATGTTTACAGTTTGTTTGTTACAGGAAGACGCTCGTGTTATTAGTTGTTGTTGATTCTGCGGATTCTTATTGGCTTGCATGGCTTTAATTGCGCTCAACAGCGTATTTATGCGTTTTGATGTAAACGACAACTATTTTGAAAATGATGTGTGCACAATGTTATTTTTGAAAACGGAGGGGGGGAAATATTCGTTTCTATAAATACCCTGCTACGTATAAACGTGGCCTAAATATGCAACTGTCTCTTCCGTGTGAACAGGTGCCACAACCAACTCAACTATGTCCTTCAGATGAAGAATTACCTGCCATGCTGGCTCATTTTCTGGCACAATTTGTCCAATAATGAATGGAAGCAGTCTCAGTACATTCCAATTTCCGTGTGCATTGCCACCTATACTGTTGCGTGAAGTGAAAGACTGTGGTATAGCATGGGGGCGATTCGTTTTGTCCCCCCATTTGTACGGAAATGTCAGGATCAATGTGTTGAGGTGATTGAAAGTAAAATATTTTTTGGAGATCAACATAGAAATACAGCGAGCAAGTTCCACTGGCACAACACCTTCAAAGTCATGTAAAACGTCAGGTGGATAACCAGTGCTAACATGAAAATGTGAAAGGTGCTTGGTTATAACACACTGTCTTTTGACACCATGGCAGATGGAGCTGACTGGACATGAGCATCATGGACATCTCTGGTTCGAAGTTGAAAAGCACCCGACTTGACACCTTTAGTCTGAAATTCTGATTTGTCTCCTGTACAAAACCTGCAGAAAAACTCTCAACGAATTGTGGTATCCGGGAATGAAGAATGCGCCGGGATTCAGTGAAACACGTGGCAACGGATGGTTTAAGCCGACTTTCGGCGTTTATTTCAATAAGCAAAGAGGATAAGGGTGCGCTTGGGTCTCCGTGAGCCTCAAGCCTCTGCAGTCCATGCGTCTCTCTGCCTCTGCCGTCCATGCTTGTCTCTGCCTCTCTTGTAGTGGCTCCGGGCCTTTCTCCTCCCCGCCGCCAGGTGTCCCCCATCCCGCTGATTGGGGGGAAGGACCCGGTGCTCTCCGTCGCCGGCTGGTGGGTGGGGGTGGTACACCCCGTCCTTCACGGTTCCGCGGGCCCGTTCAGGCCGAGGCTTCAGGGGCGGGATGCCACAGAATCCACCTATCCCATGGGCTCCAAGATTGTCGTATATTACACACTGTACAGAACCTTTAACAAACTGGCCCAGCTGAGAAAGAAAAACACTGTGCTGCTCTAATGTCTTCAACTCTTGCAAGAGAGGCTCAAACACTTTGTCATACCCATAGACTTTTAAATCATCCGATTTGCACAGAAGAGCTAAATAGATCGAAGTGAGTCTTGAGTTGGAACCTGGTGGCAAATTACCCAAAACCCAATAGACAGCGCAAAGTTTGCTTCTTCCGAGACGTGCCAAGTGGATTGCAAACTTCAAAATCATCAACGTAAAGATTTAATGCTATTCTCAAACCTGCAGTTCTGTATTCTTGGAAACTAGCTAATATTTGGTCTTGCGTATTCTGAATTTTGAGATGTTCAGACACGTCTTCATGGGAGAGCAACTGCTGCAAAGACTGTAAAAGAGGGATGTACTGAAATGACCTATTTCTCTGAGCATCTAGGATATACTCAACTGGTTGTATAACACCAAAATGAGAGGTATAAAACTGTACGTTTATATGCAGTTGCTAGAGGGCCATCCTTTGCAATCGCTAAGGCCAACGGATTAGTTTTGCATAAAACCGCAGCAAGCTCGTCAGCTACTGACTCTTCAACTGGCAGTTTATAACTCTGAACTACATCAAGAACAGTAGCTTTTGTGACAGGTACAGTTAGTTTACTTGGGATGAAGTGAAGCTCAGAAAGGACCTCATCAACAACCGCCTTTGGAATATGAATAATATTTTCAAACTTCAACAAAATACGAGCAGTTTTTTTCCTCAATAACATGTGGCAGGTGTAACTCTGCAGCCTCGCCAGAAGTTAAAGTCTCATGTTCGGGATTTATGTCCTCAGAACCAGTTGGCACATCTTCTGATTTGTCTGACTGATCTAACTTGTGTGCTTGTATCGAGGACATTAGCTTTAAAGTCTTTTAGTGAATACTGGTTGTGTTTCCTGTTTTTGTGTGTATTGAATGTACTATAAATGTTTGTTTGAAATGTGCATTCTCGAAACACACATGGAATGGTTTCATAATGCCTGAGATGTACATTTATGGTTTGAAAAAAATCTCTCACTGTTGAGTCCTTTACATGAGCACACATGACATTTAAATGCATGTCCTTCTGCTGCATTTAAAGGTTGCTGATTAGGATGATTTTTATAAGTGTGATTTAATAGTTTACTCCACGTATTAAATGTACATGGGCAATCTGTGTGTTGACAGGGATATCTATAACTACCTCGAAGATGCCCATGTGCCTGCCTAAAATGCTGCAGCAATAAGTACCTGGTAGCTAACTCCAAACTGCACTCCTTACACGTCCACATTCATAATCCTGTAGAGAAAAATAAAAACATTAGATATTGAACAAATGACAATAAAATAAGCTTGTGTCATCAATTAACAATCAGTTCATAACTTACTATCACTAAGAGGTTGCCAAAGGTAGCTTGGTAAGACTGGAAAACTGCAAATAAGAGGGATAAATCATGACAGCATGTCAAACACATTTATTCTGTTTTTTTAAGTAAATATTATATCATGTGCATTAGGAACAGGATATATGTTTAACAACACTTTGTTATTTGTGTTTGATATTTTTCAAAAATATTGTCACTCATGACTGCAAATGACTTCATAGTTTATACATGAGTGACAATTTCATGAAAATTGAATACTTCTATAGTTTTGTGAATTTTAATTACACTTTCATTATAATTAGGGTTAAAACAGCATTTGTTTCCATCCATATTTGTTCATAATATGTGTATAGGTACAGACAGACAGACAGACAGACAGACAGACAGACAGACCATCACGCGATTTCGTGCTCATGCGCACAAACGTTAATCTGTTTGTGCGCACTAAAATCTTTTTTAGTGCTGCACAGAACGAAATGTAAACCAATGCATTCTGAATGGGAGCGTTTTCCGACAATTAACGTCGTTTTTGAGGAGGTCTGCTTAAAAATCAGAAATGTTGACATATATATAACTAGATAATATATATACAGATATATAACTACAGGGTGCACTGTACTATCTGCGCTCACCCCTTCTGAAGCTTCGCTCTCTCTCTCTCTCTCTCTGTCCCTCCCTTTCTCTCTCTCGTTTTGTTTTGTGAAGCACGTCAACCGCGGAGAACGCTCCCATTCACAATGCATTGGTTTACATTTCGTTCTGTGTAGCAATAAAAAAGTCGGACAATCATAATCTGGGACACGATTCAATAGATTAATAACGTTTGTGTGCATGAGCACGAAATCGCGTGATACCGGGTTGCACACACACACACACAATTTTGACTATTGGTCCTATCCGTTCAAAATACCGGAATTGTAATAAAATTGCTCTACAGTGAAAAAACAAGCAGATTCTCACCTAGCCTAACGGAAAATAGTCTATACGTTAAACCGTTATATTCCTGCAGAGGTTACTCGTTTTATTTTCCCTCTGAGCCATGTGCTGACTGACACTGAGCATGTCCGGCATGTCTGTGGACTCGGCGACGTTCGCACCCATTATTCAGGATACATAAATTGGCCTTAAAGCTTTAAATTAGAGCTGTCAAGCGATTAAAATATTTAATCGTGATTAATCGCATTAATGTCATAGTTAACTATTATTAATCGCGATTAATCGCAAATTCTTTTTCTATGCTAAATATCCCTTGATTTTTTTGTCCCATAATTCTTTTCATTTTAATTCTCTTATCAACATGATGAAGTGCATCGGCTTGCCTTGTGCAAATGATTTTCTATTGATAACAACATTGGCATATACTGATCAAAACAGGACGATACAAAAAAAGAGCCTATAGTGCAAATAAACGACTGCTTTGAACAAATGTCATTTGAACATAGCAGTCAGGCTACTGCTTCTTTGTTTTGAGCAAAAAAAAATTTTTTTTTTTTTTTTTTTTTTTAATAAAAAAATTACGTTAATCGCGCGATAAAAAATTTAACGCCGTTAAATTTGGTTTGCGTTAACGCCGTTAATAACGCGTTTAACTGACAGCTCTACTTTAAATCAATGAGAGCCCCTTATAAACTAGATAACTGGACAGAACTAATGAGTACGAGAGGAGTTTCTGAATATTATTATTTTTTGGTAGCTACTGTAAATATTTTAAATTATAAATGTATTCAAGAAAAAAAACATATATTGTATGAGAAAAGGGTTATTAAAAAAAACTTTATTTTTTTTCCTGTTGTGTTCACAGCAGTTTGCTGTGTTTTTTCCACCTCCTGGGTCTGCCACTCCTCCTGTCTGTCTCACTTCACACCTGGACCTATTCTGCAATCATGCTCACCTGGTCTTCATCTCCAATCAACTCCCCTTCATAAACCCTTGGATTCCCTGCTGTCGGTGCCAGATCGTACTACGCACTACTGTGGTAATGATACACGCCTGGCTCTAGTATTAGTGTTACCTCGCTCTCACTCTCTCGTCTTTTGTAGTTTTTTGTCCACGACTCAACTCTGTTTTCCTCTGCCTGCAGTTATCCGGATCCCTCACTCCAGTTCGCCTGCTTCGCTCCTTCCCCGGCAACCTCATCCAATACCCGCCTCCTCGCCTCATTCAATAAACCCTTTTTTCCTTCAACTCAACTTCGTCTCCGTCTGCTCTTGGGTTCAGCATCGTTTAACCATAACATTTCCATGAATCTGATTGGGTGGGCCTGTACCAACCAAGCCCACCCGTAAATCCACCCCTGGTTGGATAGAGCTGGGGTCTGATAGGAGCTGGTACGGCAGCATAATGCAGGGCTCTCAAGTCTCACGCATTTGGCGTGAGACACACGCAATCAACCCATGCACACACCACACTTTCTCACACAAAGAAATTACCAGGATAGCACCCACCAATTTGGGCTGCTATTTAACATTGGAACAGGTAGGAATCAAATGGGTTTCTGAGACACTTTAAAAAAAATGTGTGGAGGAATTTCAAAATCCTCCAGGATTTTATTAACCCATTTAAGCCGGGAAAGCATTGCCGCTGTTCTACCTTTAAAGCCGGGGGCGCTGTTGCGTCATTCTACCTTTAAGGACGGGAAAGCGTTTGCGTCGTTTTTCTAATATATTCGGTTTTTGCCCAAAGTGTCGGCCTCTGGGCCAATGAAATGCATCAGAATAGGCACATATAGGTGTCAACTTGTTCCTCGTGAGTTCAGAAATTTATTCAAGCTATGGCGGAATTTGAGAATGAAGACTCTGACGGTAGCGATTTCGAGGAGTTTCTCGGCTTTGAAGATGTTGATGAGGCCGAGTACTCTGATGACGAATACGAACCGATTGACTGGGAATTATGGTTGAGGCACATGTTCGTGAATGACGACGAGGAAGAAGAAGATGATTTAGGAGGGGGGTTTGAGGGTTTCCAGACCAACTGGAAGACGGACAACTACCATCGAAATCGACGGAGTGCCTTCAACAGGACACCAGGGGTGAAGCTCGATTTGCCTCAAGATGCCACACCGCTACAGGCATTTGAGAAGATTTTTAAGGAGGAACTTTGGACACATCTCGTCACAGAGACGAACAGATATAGAGACCAGGTCGAACAAACACCGACCAGAGCGAAGACGGCAAGGTGGTCTCCGGTAACTGTGCCGGAGATGAAGACCTTTATTGGTATCTGTATGGGAATGGGGCTGCTTGTGTTGCCGGTGCGAAGAGATTACTGGCGACAGAGTAAGAATCTCTTTCGGATGCAATTCGCAAGAAATATGTCCCGGGACAGATTTGCGGCCATCTGGAGGTAAGGACAATAGTAATACTTATTGATTGTGATGATGCTGTAATAAGAAATTACGACAGTTTATATGTAAGAGATGTATTACTGTCCCGGAGATGCGTAAAGCACCCGGGTGCGTAAAACCAGATAAGCTTCTCTGGAATTTCACACCTGACTGCGATCTCCAGAACAATAAGGCCTAGGCTACTATACATTCCCAAATTATAGCCTGTATCTTTTAATTACGCTACTTCTTAGGATGGAATGCAATTGTATTTGTATTATGCATAATACTTTTATTCAGTAGTCATCACATACAAGTGCATGTAATTTAAAACAGACAGTTTTTTTGCATAGTATTTTTATTCAATCACATACAAGTATAAATAGCAGCTTACAGTCCAATGTAATTAACAATATAGACAGAATATTATGTTACAACGCACAGCAATTATGATAATATTTTAAATTATGCTTTCATCCAAGGTAACTTTGTTTGATATTGTGCTTTCATCTAAGATCTGTGTCTATTTCTGCATTTTCAGGTATCTACACCTCCAGGACAACCAGGCAGCAGTCAACAGAGATGACAAGATGTGGAAAATGCGCTGGTTCCTAGATTGCCTCCTGGCTCAATTCCAGGCACTTTATGAGGTGGATGGCAACGTGTCTGTGGATGAGAGCATGATTAAATTCAAAGGGCGTCTCTCCTTCAGGCAGTACCTCCCCATGAAGCCTACAAAGTGGGGTATCAAGGTGTGGGTAATGGCTGAGAGCGCCACTGGATATGTGACCAACTTCCAGGTCTATGCTGGTCGTGAAGGGTCAGGAGAGAAGGGCCTGGCACATCGTGTGGTTATGGATTTAGCCAGACCATATTACGGCTCTCACCTGTCCATCTAAATGGACAATTTTTACACCGGGGTAGGTCTCTTGGAGGAGATGAGGACCCATGCCGCTTGTGGCACTGTTCGTGCCAACCGGAAGGGACTCCCAAAGAGTGAGCTGCTTCGAAAGAAAGCCTCACTCAACAAGCACGAATACAGGGTCGCTCAGATGGACGACCTCACATTTTGCATTTGGCAGGACACAAAGACGGTCATGGTGTTGTCCAACCACCATGACCCAACTGAGACGGGGACCGTAAACAGGAGAAAGGATGGAGCCAACCGCGTCCCGGTGGTAGTGCCAGCTTGCCTAGCAGACTACCAAAAGTACATGAAAGGTTTGTTTGACTTTTGTTGCTCTTTTGAGTGCAAATGTGTGTGTCATGTGTGAGTGTAATGTCTGTCAACTGAGTGTCGTGTGTGTTCCAGGCGTCGATCTGCTGGATCAGATGGTTGGCTACTACGGGTTCCAACATAGATCGAAGAAGTGGTGGAGGAGGGTCTTCTTCTTTCTCCTGTCCGTGTCCTGCCACAATGCCTACATAGCTGTGAGGTCTGTTGGAGGAACAGCCTTCAGAACCAGATACAAAGGATTCAAGAACTGGATGGAGGACCTGGCAGAGCAGCTCATCTCACCACTGAGAACAAGGGCTGTTCCTGTGACTCCTCCTCCTTTTCATCCTCCTCCTGCTTCTCCATCTTCTCCTTTTTCTCCTCCTCCTGCTTCTCCATCTTCTCCTTTTTCTCCTCCTCCTGCTTCTCCATCTTCTCCTTCCTCTCCAATTGCTGGACTATCAGGAAGAAGATTCTTCTCTCCTTCTCCATCTCCTCCTGTTTCCCCATCTCCATCTGCAGGAAGAAGATTCTTCCCTCCTTCTCCATCCCCTCCTCCGCCTTCATCTCCATCTCCAGCTGGAGGAGACACACCTACTCCACAGCATGACTTTGGTAAAATTTATGAAAAAAGAAAACAGTGCAGGGAGTGTCAGCTTGTCCCTGACGATGAGAAGGAAGGTGGGCCAACTGTTTACGGTTGCAAACAGTGCAACCTGCCACTGCACATGGAATGCTTTGGCAAGCACTACCGCCGGTACCTGTGAGGCAGACTGTTTACAGTTTTAGTCCCAGTCTGTTCCCCTTCCCATGTTTGTTATTATATACTTTATTACTTTCTTATACTTATTTCACTTTTTTATACTTTATTTTTTTTACTGTTTTGTGCTGTTCCTGCACTTTTACATATGTTTTTACTTTTTTATTTACTTTTCTACCTGTATGTAAATATTGTAAATATTTGTAAATAAAAACTCAAATAACCCATGAAAGCAACAGGTGTCAGCTCTCAAATACTTTTTGAATTGTGTTCCTATCTGTTTCAGGGGCTGAGAAATCAGTAATTTAGTAGGCGTTGACACAATTGCTGAATTTCTAGAAAAACTTCAGGTTTTGGGGGCTTTTCTGAAATCGCCTATAGGTTTTACAGGCATTTTTTCCAGGCGGTTTAGGCCTAAATGGGTTAAAGCCTCATACATGTTCACATTGAATTTGCGTTGTGTTTCTCTGGGTCGTTCCCAAACTAGTTGGGCTACGCCGTCCCCTACTCAGTTCTGTTCGCTTTGCATTGGTGGAAGTGAGTAAGGGGAGTGGTTAAGTAGAGCCTTCAGATTGGACAGTTTGACTTACTTAGTTACCGTCATGTTTTGTGTTTATTTCTTTACCATTATTGTTTTATAGGGACAAACATTACCTAATTTCTCCTACAGGGGATTGACACAGTTCTATTGAACAGAAAGAAACACTTGGTCATATTTTACACACTTTACCACAGCATTGGCCTACTGAATGCCACAGATACTGTATATTTTAAGCATTGGACTGAATGGCACATAAATATATAAATATGTTTTTGCACGTTTGCAATGTTTAAAAGTTTAGGGGAAAGTATATGCCTCTATTGGTGTTGCTTAAGCCAATAGCCATTTGAGGCATCGTTGTTTCTGAATATTAGTGTTAAGGGCCAATAATGCTTACTATCATACATAGTGGTACATTTCTCAGATCAGAATTGAAATTTGCAAAACAGTAAGTGCATTTCTCAAAACAATTCGTACAAATAGCAAATCACTATGGATTTCATGCAAAAGCCAGTCTCTTGCTCAAAATCTTAGTTTGTTTCTCAAAAGTAAATATGTGTCAATGAACATGTCAGTGGCATCACAATGACAAGTACTTGTGTCATTGTGTATGGATAAGACAGTCAAATTGCTTAGTCATGTTGTCAATATAACAGTGTACTCTGGAGGGATGTTCTGATGTCAACTATGGCTTATGTTTTGAAGACAATTATTGCAAATTACAATTTGCAATAATTGTAATTAACCCTTAGTGTATGTGGGAGATTGATTGCAAGAGATTGGAAAAGATTCACATTTACGCTTTGACTGTTTGTACTATAATTTGTTAGAAATTATAGTATATTATAAAATTGCTAGAAATGTGAACATAGGAAAATCTCCTTAAGGTAAACTGTACATGCATTGCTGTAGGAATTACAGTGCAGTCTTCCTACACCTCCTGACGTTCCTGTCTGTTGGGCCACAAATTCTCACGCAGCCTCACTCCTCTTCCTCTTCTTCTCTCTGGCTGTTGACCCTGTCCAAATCCTTGTCCTTCTATTGTCAGACAATGTAACATTGTGTAACATTTCTCCAGCTATATATATACTTGCCAGTTCATGGTTCAGGAGATGCACCTTTGAGCTATTTCAGTAAACTGGTTGATCGTTGGTTGATCTAACACTTCACAGATTTCCCTTCTTTAGAGAAAGTCCAGATTCACCTGGTATCAATTTACCAATTCAGGACGGATTTAGAAAAAAAGTCTAATGGAAATGTATAGAATTATGCTTGACATATTATGACAACTTGTTCAACCATTTTGCATGTAAAGAAATGAACTAATGCCTGAATGTTGTGGGTTTGAGACAATTCAATAGAGACCCATTACAATACATTTTGATCAACATGACATAAGCAAATGATAATTTGGGAAAGAGCAGAGAATTGTACATAATCATTTGCATGAATGTACCAAAGCACTTGCAACTTGTTCAAATAAATTAGAAACTGCTTTTTTCATGTAGACAGGTGACACAATGATGTGAAGATTTAACAGGTAGTTTTGAGAATTTCAATTCTGATCTGAGAAATGTACCAAAGCGTCTGAGAAAAACTAATCACCATTTCTGTGGACACATTTGTATACAGTCACATGTTAATATACCCCCCCCCCCCCCTTGAGAGCCCTGACAATGGAGAAAATGTGTTCACCTCATGACAGTTGGTAAATGTGTCAGGGCTGGCCTTCAGAAACTGATAAATTACCACGGCGACAGCCTTCGGTGTCACGGCGTTGTGGCCAGGCTTTGTGTAAACGTCAGGGTGGGGGAGGCGTGAGTTTTCCCTGCCATTTCATGCCTCCCTTTTTCCTCCTCTTTTGTTTCCTTCATCTGTCTCTGTGCTCTTATCCCTATTGTGGCCGTTCTGCACTTCTCTCAAGGGTCTAGAGTGAGAGTAGCTACAAGTACTTAGGCTTTGAAATTGATTACCAACTCAAATTTCAGATATGTAAAAATAATAACGGCGGATGTTATTTTTACTACTTTCAGGTAGACTGTATTATTTTAGAATTGTTTTACCAAAGAGTCCTTCACAGTGTATTGTCCTTTGGCTTAGTCTGTGTATTTGGGAACATGCGCTAAAAAGACCAAGCTAAATTGCAGCATTTGGTAAAGACAGCGAGCAAAATTTGTGTATTTAGTCAGACGTCAGTCACTCAGCTATGGTCAGATCTTATTGTGAATAAAGATGAGCAGCTACTTAGTGATCCTACCCACCCCTTATATAGGAGGTTCCAACTCAGCAATTGTGGCAGCAGTAGGCTGCTTCAAAGGTCAATTAGAACCAAAAGGTTTACCGTGTAATTTGTCCCCTCTGCTATTACTTTTTAATGAAAGACACAGGTCAAGATAATGAATTTTATTTTCAACTCTTGCAACACTGTTTTTCTTTTATCGTTTTTAATTGAATTTGGAATGTTGTTTTAGGCCTGTGTGTTTCAAGCCTGCTACTGATTGACGGAAGCGTAAGTGGGTCAGGTTGTATGTTGTATTCATAACTATTTGTTCCTAAATGTGTGTGTGCGTGGGGAGGGGTACCTACTTGTTTGCCTATGTGTCTTAATTGTGCTGCACTTTACACATTTCCCAACTCTGTTTGGGAAATTGATGATTGAACATGGTTGGACTATCTGCTTTCCTTTATGGTTATAATATGAAATGCAGTTCATTTGTATGCAGTCATGTCACCCTGGAGCTTTTGTATAACGTAACCCACATATTCAACTCAAGCGGAGCCCGGGAACTTTGATACAAACCACAGAGGATTTGGGGATTGATCTCGGCACGTGCCGGATTTGCTAATGGCCCAGGGACAGATGCAGGCTTTCAGGTATGCACAGGTCATTAGCTTCTGGGTGACCGTAGCACAGGGATTGAGTCAGGCTGTGCATTAATAAGAGCTGTGTGTTCTGTCCAGAAGTGTGCCGGTTGTATTCCCTCTTGCATGGCGGTGTTAATATCAACCGCTTGGGATTTTATACTTTCATGGATAAGTCCTTAAATGGATGGATGGGAAGTGTGAATGGGGTTTGAACAGGCTTATATCCGTGTTTGTTTGAGGCACGTACAGAGACTGAATATGTCAGAGTAGACCTATGGCTGTGTGTGCCGTATCTGTTTGTATTTGCTTGTAAATTGAAGAGTAGCTTCTGTCGTTACATCTGCATGCGACAGAACGCACGCGATGTGCAGACTCACAAACCGTTTTTACCCCCAGTCCTTCAGGCATCTCAACCATTAATAACGCTTACCCTGCTGATCACTGTGATGGAAAATCTACATGTTACGTTTTTCTTTATGCACTTAGGTTTAGTTTACTATTCCGTGTATGGTCTTGCCATCCTGCTCTCTTTCAGGGTCGTCTAAAATGTAAACCTTTGTGGTTGGTGAGGTAATCTGTTCTCACTATCTGTTCCCGTGTTATCTTCTGTTGGTTTGGGCCTGTTCCTCAACCCCTGGGGAGCGTCGGGAAACAAAGGGTTACATTGCACGGCCGCGACCCCTTTTATGACATCCTAAGGAACTTCAATCGATAGATTACCATCTGGTTAACAAAGGTTATTGGGGGACAGCTGCCCTCAAGAACCCAATCTAAGTGTATAAGAACTCCTGACTTTAGCCACTCAGTGGACTTCTCCTTGCGAACCTTTAGAGAGAAGTGAGATGCAGGGCAAACTCCCATCTGAGGCCTCAGATTATTGTATTGAATGCCTGTTTTGTTGTTTGTTGATGCATGTTGTGATATATCTTCGTTCATACCTTTTTTACAAACATATATGACCAGCAATTGCCTGCAAGTATTGTGTGCTTTTTGCATCTAAATATCATCTTCTTTAGACGCAATATCTGATAGAGAAATTGCCACGACATCAAATTGATAACGTGAACATTTCTTTACAATCAATGTACATCACCTTAAATGTATGGATATATTCATCGGCACATCCAATTGAGGCAAGTTCCACTAAATTATATTCAATATTTATATACCTCATTGTATTAAATAACTGCTTTGGACTTTAGTTAAGTTAACATGTTCACATTCTTTTGAACTGTCGATAGTGTTCTTGTATTTATTATTTTTTTAATTATATATATATTAACATATATATTATGTTAAACTTCTTGCAAAATCTTTTTACAAATAATGCCTCCTACGCATTGTTTGCCTGCCAAGCTGAAATTAATTTCAATGTACAGAATGACCCTTTCTGCACAAATGACAATAAATCACTTTGACACACCCCCGTTATAGATGTGTATGCGTACCATCCTGCCCTGCGGAGTGTCCCTCAACAACGTCCTGTGTGGCATGCTAGACACGGCATGGTATTGTGTGCGTGTCCTGTCGAGTTAGCCTCTCATCACTATCCAATAAGCAACAGTTCAGCTCACTGTGTGGCACACCGCCAGCAGTAGTAGCCTGAACAGGTGATATTCACCTTTCATTTATTCAGTCCAGCTCATCCAACAAAGAGCAATTGGAGTTTTTACATTAAAGAAGAATAAAAAAAACGGGAATAAAAAAGATAACGCGTGATTTCCATCCCCACCGGGCGCGCCGCAGAATGTCTCAGTGTCCCAGGAGCGGCGAGCCGTGCCGCAGCGCCATCATTCCGTAGCAGTTCTATTTCTGACGCGAGCCGTTGCTGAACTGCGTCAATTCCCAGAGAGCAGATCGAGCCGGGCAGGAAGTGAAATAGCAAAAGCCACAGAGCATCCGGTCAATTTTCAAAATAAAACACAATACTCAGCTCATGTAGCCTATCACAACTTTATCAACATTACGTCACGACCGGTGGCACCAGGTCAGCAGTCAATCAATCAAAGGGTCAGAGGGTCGGCAACATGGACGACGAGAGACTGAGGCCCCGTTTACACGAAGGGAAAACGCAGATATTTTCACGCGGTTTGGCCTCTGATTTACACGAAAACGCAGTTTTTGTCACAGAAAACGATCATTTCTAAAAACTCCGGCCAAAGTGGATATTTCTGAAAACGCCGGTTATGTGTTGTCGTGTCATTGGGGAGAAACAGGGTTTTAGGTTCTGAAGCGTCACATTATGCGCCATGAAATGCTTAACGTCATATGAGCGCCCTATATGTTAACAGTTTGTTTGGCTATCATGGATGCTGTTAACTCATTTTTACTTTTGTGCAAACTCTTTTAGCCTCTTTGCATTTGCAAATGCAACTAATATACTATATCGAGGAGCAGAGGCGAAGGAGTGCTCGGAGGTCAGCATTTGTACTGCAGCTTTCCCTTTCAAGACGTTTGCACATTGCCTGCCAACGTCGCCGCCGCCAATTTTGGATCCGACCTGGGCGAACTGCAGTCTGGTGGGAAAACTTCGAGAAAGAAGTCGTCCTCCCGGAGGAATGGCATGAGAACTTCCGAATGTCGCGGTCATCTCTACTGTCGCTTTCCGCGTTACTGCGTCCCTTAATAGAAGGTCAGACTACTGTCATGCGGTCTCCGGTCAGTGTAGAGAAAAAAGTTGCCCTCACCCTATACTATTTAGCTGATGAGGGTATACTACGTAAGACGGCAAACACATTCGGTCTATCTAGATCGGCCGTTTCAATAATAATCAGAAAGGTGTGTAGTTCGATAACTGTCCACTTGGGTCCTAAATATATGACACTGCCGAAAACCGAAGCTGCTGTCCAGCAACTTGTGCAGGGATTTGAAGAAGCTCATGGCCTCCCTCAGTGCCTAGCTGCTGTGGATGGGCGCATGTAGAGATAAAGCAACCACCAGCCAATTCCACTGATTACATAAATAGGAAAGGGAGGTTTAACTTAAACATTCAAGCCACCTGCGATTACAAATATGCCTTCATGGACGTGGTAGTGAAATGGCCTGGGAGCACGCACGACACCCGTATTCTTGCAAACTCCACACTTAACACGCTCTTCAAAGTTGGAAGCATCCCTTCCTGTCCAAGGCAAATCATTGAAGATGAAGAGGCCATACCGGTTTACATACTAGGCGACCCTGCATATCCACTGCTCCCATATCTTCTGAAAGAATATGTCAACGGGGGAAGCACTGTCCAGGAGCAGTACTTTGGACTATCTTTGGGCCAAGCAAGGATGGTGATAGAATGTGCGTTTGGGAGACTAAAAGCCCGGTTCGGAGCCCTGAGAAGGGCCATGGACATTAATCTGACTGATCTTCCCTTTGTGATTTATGCATGTTTCGTCCTGCACAATTACTGTGAGGCTTCCAAGGACACGGTAGACGACAACAGTGTTGCTGAGGCAATTCAACACCACAGGGAAAACCAGCCAGACACACAACCAGCTGCCAGAGGAGACTGCATGACAGAGGGGAAGAGGGTCAGGAGAATCCTCACTCAATTCCTGGATCCATAAAAGGGACAATCTTCTCTCCATTGTGTGTGCGTGTTCGTGGGGTTCGTGATATATCACAGTATGACAGGTTAAAGTTGTCATTGTCATAGTTTACAATATTTATTTTATTTACTATGTTCATCACAGACCTAAAAACTGTGTGCTCCTTACATGCCAGTACTTAAGCAGTATGTTTTGGCTACATTTCAAGGTGTTAAGCATTTAAATGTGCAACATGTTAAAGCAAATATGTTTAGTTTTCTGTACTTTACATTGTACATGTTTACAAGTCACTTGGACGTAATGTATTGACATTGCCAAGTGTAAATATTAGTTGTTTGGTAGAATGCCATTATCCAAATACAGAATGAGAAATTCTAAATGGTCCTGTGTGAATGCTTTCTATAATAGGTTGATCTGGTTTGACAAATATTGAATAATCACAGACACGCGTATTCATTTTTCTGACATTTTACTTCTGAAGAGACACTTGACAGACACAAAATCTAATTGCCTGTGTCATTAATCCAGAAAAGCAGACAAGCATAGTTGTGCAAATAAGTGGCATCTGTAGTGCAAATTGGCAAATAAATAAATAAATATTTCAAGTAAACTTAGAGGAATTCACAAAAGTAGTGCAAATAAGCTGCCCCTACAGTACTGCTGTGCAAGCAAAAGTCACTTTCAAGTAAAAAAACAAAAAATACTTCAAGAGCCCTTAACTCAAGGCTACCTATATATAACCCATTTTAAAACTCTTGGTTCTTGCTCAGGGTAACATTTCAAACTAAAAAACCAAGTCCCCAATATACAATAACGATAAACGAAAAAAATCAATTAAATCTTTTTATATTAGTATCCCTAATCTTCGTTAAGGGCTTGGGTATATGAAAACTGACCATGCATGCCCTCAACAGGTGTGTGTGTTAAATCAGTAATGTTGACGGTGCTGAGTGGCACTGCATTGGGTGGTCTGCTGTCAGCCGACGAGTTGGATGGGAATGAGTGCTAAATTTGTGTGTGTAGTTGTGGCGTGTGTGCATATACTGGTCCATAAGGACCTCTTCCCTCAAATGGGAGTCTGTTGTCATGGTGGCGGCGCCGGTTGAGGCAAACGAGCGACGGACTCCTCAACAACATAGCAGTAGGGATTATGGCAAGAATAGCAAAGAGGGATTATGGCAAAGAGGGATTATGGCAAGAAAATAGAGGCACAGCTGAGCAGCAATGACCCACGCAGAATGTGGAAGGGACTACACACCATCACTGATTTCAAAGAGACCTCTAGCTGTTCAGCTGATACTTCTGTCTCTTTACCTGACGAGCTGAACAGTTTCTACGCCCGCTTTGAAGTGAGCCACACCAGTCTCCTAGAGAGAACCTACTCAGAGGACACAGATAATACAGCCAGCGCTCTTGTCATCACAGAAGAGGATGTACGTGTGGTGTTCAAACGCATCAACATTCGAAAAGCGGCCGGGTCAGATGGGTTACCTGGCCGGGTGTTCAAAGTATGTGCGGACCAGCTGGCTGGTGTATTCACAAACATTTTCAACCTCTCCCTCTCCACGGGCATAGTGCCAACCTGCTTCAAGTCATCAGTAATCATTCCGGTACAAAAGAAGAGCAAGGTAATGCCCTGTTTACACCTACCCAATAGTGGGCCCCGATGGTGCCCGATGGCTAAATCAGCAGCTATCGTTATAACATCGGCAAATAGCGTGGTTGCATCGGGAAACACCGTTACTCTTCCCGGGAACATCGTTAGACAACGGGAAGAAACGGTAAGAAATGCTCAATGATCGGGCAACATCGGCAAAGAACGAACATGTTTGTTAATTTTGGGTCTATCGGGGTAGAATTGGTTACCAGGTGTTGCTATGGGCTAATCGGCTATAATCGGGAATAGAACGGGAGTATAACGTAAGACATCGCAAATCGTTCGGGAATTTTCCTGGGACATCGGCTATATTCGTTAATCTTCCGCGCTGTATCGTGTTTTATCTTCTTTATATCGGCAACCTCAACACACGAAAGACCCTCGAGAACCCTAGACAAATAACGATTGTGAGTGACCAGATTGTGTTAAGGAAGACCCTCAATCTGCCACTTGGGTATAAATAGGGGGTGATGGATGGATGTCCTACTTTTATAATTACAGGGTACTTCGCCCATTTAGAACCGGTGTTCTATTATTATAAAATCGCTATTGTAATATAAATAAATATATAAATAAATATCAGTCTAAACCAGTCTCCCCTTTGCTTCTCCCAAAATGACGCCAAATGACGTCAAATGACGCCAAACGCACTTCGGGTGTCTTCCCTGGCATAAATCGTTATGTTATCATTATAACATCGGGTATGTGTAAATGCTACCCCGATAAATTGACCCGATCATACATTTTTAGCCCGATGTCACCCGAATCACCCCGACTTCCACATCGGTGGTCCATCGGCCATTAGCGGCCATTAGCGGGATAGTGTAAACGGGGCATAACATGCCCAAACGACTGGCGTCCTGTTGCTCTCACCCCCATAGTGAGCAAATGCTTTGAAAAGCTCATCAAGGTGCTGATCTGCAGAATACTGCCACCAGCCCTGGACCCCCACCAATTTGCCTATCGGAAGAACAGATCGACAGATGACGCCATTGCCACAGCACTCCACATAGCCCTCGCCCACCTCGACAAGAGGAACACCTATGTGAGGATGCTGTTTGTTGATTATAGTTCGGCATTCAACACAATAGTCCCCTCCAGACTCGACAGGAAGCTCAGGGACCTAGGCATTGATCCCAGCCTATGCAACTGGATCCTTGACTTCCTGACGGATCGAAAACAGGTGGTGAAGATGGGTCCTAAGATCTCCGCCCCTCTGACCATCAGCACAGGAGCCCCCCAGGGCTGTGTCCTAAGCCCCCTCCTCTACTCCCTATACACCCACGACTGCGTGGCTACACACGGAACCAATGCAGTGATCAGGTTCGCCGATGACACGACAGTCTTGGGCCTGATCACTGATGGTGATGAGATGGCCTATAGCAGCGAGGTCGACTGTCTGGCTCAGTACAGCCAGGACAACAACCTCATTCTCAACACCGATAAAACCAAGGAGCTCGTAGTGGACTTCAGGAAGAAGAGACAGATTCAACACCCCATCTCCATCAATGGGTCTGCTGTGGAGAGGGTACACAGCATTAAGTTCCTGGGGGTCCACATCACCAGAGACCTCACCTGGGAGGAGCACACCAACCTGGTGGTGAAAAAAGTACAGCGGCGCCTATTTCACCTTAGGCGTCTGAAAAAGTTTGGCGTGGGGCCCAAGATCCTGGGGGCCTTCTTCAGAGGCACAACGGAGAGCATATTGACTGGATGCATCACTGCCTGGTACGGGAACTGCACTGCCCAAAGCCGCAAAATGCTGCAAAGGGTAGTGCGGACATCTGAGAGGATCATCGGATGTGAGCTTCCCCCCATCCAGGAAACCTACAAGGCCCGGTGTGTCAGGAAGGCCCTCCGACCCCAGCCACCCCAACCAGAAACTGTTTGAGCTACTGCCGCCAGGGAGGCGGTACCAAAGCCTAAGGGCCAAAACCCAGAGGATGACGGGCAGTTTTTTCCCCCAAGCAGTCAGACTCCTGGAAAAACACACTACCCCCCAACCATCCACACGCACACCACAACAACAGATTGGTTTTTAACCATCTATTGTATTTGTCCAGCATTTGTCTATTGCACAATAACCTGTGGCTGCTATCACTAACACTTGAACACACTACACTTCATACATTATTACACCTCATTACTTTTTAGTATTATTGATGCTGCTACTTACTTATTATTTATTTTTTTTACTTCGTTCCTTTTCATATGGTTTCTTATTCTTATTTATTTTATCTTTTACTGTTGCTGCTATGTGAATGTTGAGGAACCAAGCCTAAGATTTTTACTTGTGTACAATAAGATGTGATAAAAGTGATTCTGATTCTGTTATGTGGCGGTGTCTCCACAACTTGCCGCAGGACAGCAAACCCATCTGCAATTGATGATGTTAGCCTATCCAGGGTATTTGTTATTTTAGAGAAATTCTCAGATGTCTTTTCCGAGTTCTCAACAATTCCCACAAGTTTCTTCTTGACATTTTTGTCATCCTCAACGGCATTCAGCCACTGGGCCTCTGCGGGCAGCTTCCTCTTTAACCGTTCATGCCGGTGTCCCTTCAGTTTAGCCTTTACAGAGTAGACCACAGAAAATGTATTAAAACATGCTCATTTGCAGAAGTAAACCTATCCAAAAATAATCATCTTTGATATTACCATGATGAATGATGGCCTATATTTCCCTCAGCATAATTAATCTATGAACACGTACTTAACACTAAACGTCACGATTCATTGCCGTACTGTTGTAGCACGAGGACGACTGATGTGACTTCTCTTCATCTACTTTTTCATTTTTGCCTTTTACCACTACCACTTTCTATGTGTATGTTTACACACTAAGTGACACACTATTGTGACAGACATTTCCTTCAGGATGAATTCTTCTGATGAAGTATTTCCTATCTCATATTTCACATATACATGCACACAAGTCATTGAAACAAAGCCAACAATACATACATGACAATGATATGACAATAAATACATACCTGAATCAGGTCTCTCCTCTGCTTCACTGTGATGGCCACACTGCCATCAACATCTTCAACCTCTGCGTCCTCGACTTCCACCAAGGACGAAGCAGATGTGGCGGGGGAAGGAGGGACGGAATCCTCCAGTTCGTTGGTCTCGATGCCGGAGGCGATGGTCGTAGTGGCTGGGGAACCACCCCAAACCTGCTTGCACAGTTCAAAGTACAGGAGCACCACTCTTCCGTGGCCGCTCCTGCGTCCAGTGTCCATAGAATGTCTATATTTCCCTCTTCTTGCCTTAATTGTTGTTGTCAGATGGGCTCGCGTTATCTCCTCCTGCACATGAGGAAACTCCTTGTTTGACTCGGACGGGTATAGCTCCAAAAAATGCGCCAACATGTCGACCTATTTGGACTGGCAAGATTACCAGTCCACATTGTCTTGGGCTCTCCTTGCCTTGTAGTCTAAAGCGACCTTAAGGAGTAACTCCACTTCGCTGTCTGTCCACACGAATGAACCTCGCGCCATATTGTTTGTTTGAAAGGAACAGGAAGACGCTCGTGTTATTCGTTGTTGTTGATTCTGAGGATTCTGATTGGCTTGCATGGCTTTATCCTTCTCCCTACACTGCCGCCCATAGGTTTGGCGTAGTTATAATGGCGCTCGACGGCGTATTCATGCGTTTTGATGTAAACGACAACTTTTTTGAAAACGATGTTGTGTGCACAATGTTATTTTTGAAAAACGGACGGGGGGGGAAATATTCGTTTCTATAAATACCCTGCTACGTATAAACGTGGCCTGATTGTAGAAGTGGAGCAACATAAAATAATTTATGAAATAAATCAAGGACAATGTCAGAAAGGACAAAGCCTGGCATTTAATTGCAGTAGTTTTGGGAGTGGATGGTGAGTAAATTAGGTTAAGGATTATCGCGTGATCTTGCGTGAATACGGCTGGCTCGCAAGGCAGCGCTACGCTGCCGTTACGCGCCCGGTGGGGATTGACGCAGGGTAGAGGACGCAGCTGTTACGCGGCTCGTACGTCCCCGGTGGAAATCAGGTATAAGAGTACCATTAATACTGGAGCGATAAGCGGTATTAATATGAATAGTAGTACTATTAAGACCGTAACGATACCCCTCCCTACTAGACAGATACATGAGCTACCTAGAAGGGATAACCCAGCCCCTGGCGTTCTAGCACCAGTTCTTATCAGGGCTGGATGATGAGAGCAGATTTGAATGAGTGCAAAGCGACATGCAAGAAATCCTAGGAGCTCAGATATGGAATGTGGCAGAACAATGTGACTATTTAATTTGATCTTAGAAGAAGCAAGACAGCTGAGAGAGGAAGCAGTCTCTACTTTTGCACCATTCCGAAACGGAAGAATTATTTTTTAAATCAAACACTACAAATAATCGTACATTACTGTCTTCTATACTTTCATTTTCTCGAATATAAATCTAGTTCAAATAAAATGCAGCAAATATCTGAGCTGGCGCATAATTGAATGCTGTGATCACTTGACTGCACAGTTACATTACTTGAGATCCCGCTCTAACCTGTAAAATGTAAACACAAACTTGCAGTCAGAGCGTATAAAACAAAATGGAAAGATTTATTCGCCCGCCTGGCCCTGTCCCTCCAAAGACAGTTTCAAGAGGAACTGTGGCACAGGCACCAGAGACAAAGAACATACAACAAAAGTTTCCTTCAGTTTGGATTTACAAGTGTGATGGAAGGCAACGTTGAGAAGCAAAAATGTCTGCTGCGTAGTAAGGTCATGTCTGCCGAGAGTATGAAGCCGAACAAACTCAAAGACACTTTGAGACAACACACAAAGAGCATGTCGGCAAACCAAGGGCTTTTTTTTCGAAATTAAATTTGCCGAGCTGAATAAGCAGCGAGTGTATTTCAAAAAAAGGCTGTGACTACTAGTGAACGGGCCCTGAAAGCATCTCTTGAGGTGAGCTATCTCATTGCTAGAAATATGAAGCCGCATAGCATTGCTGAGACTTTAATATTGCCAGCTAGCATTGAAATGGTGAAAACAATGTGCGGGGAGGAAGAAGCTCAAAAAATAACTAAAATGCGCCCATCGCAGATATACTGCAACAGGTCGTAACCATGTTGAATTACATCAAGCCACATCCTCTGCGCACACGTCTGTTTGCAACACTGTGCGCCGACGTTGGCTCTGAATATGAAAACATACTATTTCACAGAGAGGCACGGACAGGGTGGTTGTCGAGAGGTAACGTGTTGGAGCGGTTTTTCAAGCTGAGAAACTAACAGTTGCTGTTTTCCATGGATGTTAAAAAATATGATTTTTGCTACTTTCTGTGCGGTCGCGAGAAACTTTTTTAATGTCAATGTGGGGCCCGAAAAAGGTTGGAACCGCGATGTATGACCACTGTTATGCCGCGTTTCCACTGCAGGGTGCGGAACGGTTCGGTTCGTAAAGGTGCAGTAGGGAGGGGGTGTATAGCCCAGCTCAGTTCCGAGGTCGAGTTTCCACCGCCGACAGTACCCTTTAAGGTAGGCCGGATGTCGATCGCCGCGGCAGCTACGTAAACATCGTAAACAACGTCTTCCTCCCCAAGAATGCAGACGAACGTCTCCACCTACTTGTTCGCCCAAGCAAGCGTTTTACGCGACATGTTAATTGTAAAGAATAATACCTCGAGGCTACTGTTTGTTTGTTTTTATCCCCACGTCGCCCGGAAGTGATGATTCTGTCGACCAATCAACGGAGGGGGTGTGTAGCTAGAACTTTCCGGGACCCTTTCAGGCGTCTCGTCTCGTTTTCAATACCCCAACGGAGGAGTACCGAAAACGAGGCCAAAACGGGTACAGCTAAGTACGGGTCACGCCCACTTTTGGCGGTGGAAACGCAACCCGTACCGCACCTTTGCGAACTGATCCGTTCCGCACCCTGCAGTGGAAACGCGGCATTACACTGTGCATAGACAGAGGGGTTAGAAACAGTGTTCACGTTAGCCTATAGCCGGACATTGGCCGATTGCACGCACGCATGGTCGGTATAATAAAATGTAAACGGCCCACATGTCTGAGAAAAAAAAGAAAGAAGTTTGCATTTATGTCTGAATTAATCAGTAGCATATGAAAACCAGTAGCGGTTCCCGGCTGAGCTCACCAGGGAGGCAAACACGAACGTGCATTCATGAACGCGCGCAGTGCACCCACACATGCATACACATGAATGCATACTTGTTCTTCCCCCCAACCTCTCTTTGAACCTCTGAGGCTGAATGGGCAGACAGTGGAGCAGGTAGAGGCCTTTAGATACCTGGGCACAGATATGGACACCCACCTGTCCTTCTCCCAGCACACAGACTCTGTGTACAAAAAGGCACAGCAACGCCTGTTCCTGCTGAGGAAACTCAGGAGCTTTGATGTCAAACAGGACATTTTAACAGCTGTCTATAAATCACTCATAGAATCTGTACTCACGTTCAACATCACATCCTGGTTCACCCTCACCTCTGTCAAAAACAAATCAAAGCTTTCCCGGATCGTCAATCAAGGAAGCAAAATAACTGGCAAAACTCAAATTCAATTATCAGTACTCCACAGCCAGGCAGTTAAAAGGAAAGCCCACCTCATTACACAGGATCCCACCTACCCCCTGCACAAGTCCTTCCAACTTCTGCCATCAGGCCGCCGGTATAGAGTACCCCTATCTAAGATAAACATACACAAAAACTCATTCATACCCATTGCCATAAACAGCTTAAATAAACAATGAACAATGGACTAAGGAACCCTGACGCACTGTCACTTTACACTTTACACATATCCACAGCTTTTATTTAGTTATTTTGACATTTTTTAATATTTATACTTGTTTTAAAGCGGGCCTATTATGCCCCTATTTACTGTTCATTATTTAATTTGTTTGACCTCATAGAATTGATTTACAACAATAAAGGGTTGTCTAGCACATTATTTTTTTCTCATACTTTATGAGTATTACAACCCCTATGTGAAACACCCTGTTGCTTAGAATTTTGAGGCATTTAGAATCTTGGTGCTGACAGGGTGCTGACGTCTCTTCAGGCACTCTGTCACTCTGTCTATGGCTTCAGTGCTACCTTACCAATTTGAGCCTGAGTTGGACCCCGAAAGCGATAATGGAGCAGACGACGCTAATGACGAGCGCGATTTTAGTCGTAGAATGGACCAGGACATTTCACAGTGGTAAGTTTTTGTTTATGCTATTATACACACACGCGATTTATCATGTATTTAGCGTAGCTTTTCAGACTTAGCTTGCGGCTAGTAGACCACTCGTACTCTTCAAGGGTCCGTAACAAGCTTTTTATGTCCCGACATGGCATATTGTTGACTACTTTTGGCCATCAAAATACACCGTTATAACATAACATCTCTACTACCTAGGTGCAACTGTGGGAATTGTGCCTCTATACCCAACGAAGTGAAGAACGTCTGCTGTAGAGTAATCCCAAAGGTAAAACTGATGAGCTTTAGGCTAAGCTAGTTTGTTGAGGACGATGTCATGTAATCTATCTATCATCTTCGGAGGATGTATATATATATATGTATAATATGTATACATATATATATGCTCAGAAGATGAGTAGCCTACCACTATCATCACAAAACCTTATAATTAACTTCTAGCAAACTATATTACATGTTTAGATCATCTCTACCATATAGCAACAGTAATATCAGTCCACTTGTAATGGAAAACGAGTAATCATCATTCTCACCTGTTAGCTGTAGTTCCAGCCAACTGTACCATGTTTGTTATGTGAATTCATTAGTGATACATTTTTTTGTAAATAACAATCCTACTCAAATAGATGTTGCTTCAGCAATACCAGTTACGAGAAATCTCACCTGTTCACTGTTGTCTCAGCCATGTGTTTACAATAGCAATCATTGTTATGTAGAACTAATCAGTGATTTAATTTTTTTTTTCAATAAAAGTATGACTGGAAAACAGATGTTGCTTCCTGAATCTGTATTGTCCTATGCAGTCATGTTGTACTCAGTGATGTCAAGGTCACTTTACACAGTAGTTATTTTGTCTTATTGTATTTATTAGGTACCAAGATGAATGAGCCAAGTGCCAGAATCAATAACCTGCATGACACAACATGCACACAAACACATACAGTCTACAAAATATCTACAATATCTACAAGTATGATTATGGACCTGTGAGGCACACAACAGATGAAGAGTAAGTCACTTTGGCTGTAAGCTCCCACTAAACAAAACCAAAGCAATATTATACTATTAATATTATTATGTGATTTGAATCAATTTACCATTAAAAGAAAAACAAACTATAAGGCCGCGAGCTACGGGGCCTTACCGTGCACCCTCACCTAACGAAGCCAACTATTTCTTTATGTTGAGCATGGTCAGACCGTTCAAAAAGATTTGGTTTCGTTTGGAGGTGGGGGCTGCCCAGTATAGGCCCAGCCTATAAGAGGTTATTGTTGAAAACAGTTTAACAGAAAGTTCCGCTCCTTGTCCCTTAGGCGTTTCAGGCATCTTGCCTATCGCAGCTTTGTAACCTGGTGTTGGGGATATTTAGGACATAGTTGTCGGGTCGTCATCCCGTCATGTGTGGTGCAGCGGATATGGCAGCAGTTCCCATCTGGTGACTTCGTAGGCTTCAGACCACCTCTTGATTGAAGCGGGAGACGTGACAGGCAACCAGCTCAGCCTTGGGAGTGTGTGTATATTCCGCTGAAAGGTCTGGAGGGATGGGGATAGTCTTCATTTCCTCTTCAAATGATGTTGGGTCCTCAAAAACCTCCATGAGCAGCCTCATGAGGTCATGTACATAGTCTGGAAGATATAGCATTAACATACTAATTAATGTAGCCATAACAATCTGTAAACTGATGTGCGTGTGTGTTTAAAGATTATATTTGACAAACTTACTGAATGTTGGATCTGTTTTCACGGCCTTCACAACACCTTCCCCACTCTTCGCCTGCCCTGCAGAAGTCGTAGCTTGCTCCTGTGATGCATTTTCATTGTGGTGCATTGATGCTAGATACAACTTATGGTAAAAAAAAAAAAAGCACCGCCATTAAACAACAGAGTGTGCCTGACAATCATTCCAATCAATGGCTTTCACAATTACGAGATGGTGTAAATTATTACCTGCACAACATTGAGGAGTCACTCTCCTCCTCTTCCTCCAACTCAAGCCGTGGTTTCTTGCTAGGTCACCAGCCTGGGCCCTTTATTGGTGTTGAAGTCAGCAGTGAGTGTGGCAAAAGAGAGGTTGTTCCGAAGTCTGCACTGACAGGAGAGACCTGTGTCTGCATGGCTACAAATAACAGAAACAAATCGTATTAGAAACTGGAAAATAATAATTTAGCAGTTTTTTCCTTGGTAATGGAGTAACACTGCAGAGTAAACCTTGGTTACCCATCACAAATGCAAGAAGCCATTTGCAAATATGAACCATATCCTATTTGGTTATGAAGTTATTTAGCCGATGCTTTTATCGAATTGTTAGTAGAAAGTAAGTATGTGATACATGAATGTATGCATAGCCCATATTCTAGCAACATCAGCAAGGGTGAATCTTCAAATAGATTACTGGACTGCAGATTCTAGGTAAACCAAAAAAAAATAACACATCCGAAAACACAGGAAAAGGATGCTCACAAAGTTTCGTATGGATTGCATACTAAGTCACTAAAAACTCTTAGTGGCTACATACCTTTGCTTCTTACGTGTGCCTTTAGCGATCCCATGGACAACTGTGTGCCGCCTAACGTCGACTTCAACCGTGCACTTTGTATTCCCACAGAATGCATTCCCACCGGCGAGTTTGTTTGGGTTCCCGTCGATATAATCTGAGGCGTGTCAGTCTGGCATCCGACGTGTTGAAAGGGGCGATTATGGGCACTGCAGTCCTGCTAAAATTATCACACATAAATCACGACGAAAAATGATTTTACACAGTACAAGCTAACAACATCTGAAACAGGAACTGTGACCATTTAACCCACCTTATAGTAACACCTCACATAAGGCTAAGGCTAGCTCTCATTTTACAGACAGTTTAGAATTGTAGTTTGAGATCCCGCAAAAGGTTTGTGGAAGATTAACCAGCCTCGCAACAAGACTAGCAGCTAGCTACAGAATGAATTATTTTAATGGTAGGAAATGGTAGGGTTAATTACCCGAACTTATATTACACACAACACAGCCACTTTTGTTATTATAGGTTTACTTACATGTTGAGAGTCATCTTCACGCAGGTTGCTGAAGCAGCCATCCGTGAAGTGGAGGCGACACAGAAAAAGGCTCGGTAAAGTCGGTGGAATAGGGTTAAAAATGAAATCTAGCCAACGGCTACGTGAAGGCTCTGCCTTTGGCAAACCATACAAGGGAGAGGTCCCTTCACCACCAAGAAAACACCTTCTAGCCAAATATATAATATATAAATAGTATTATGTCTTTCTGTCCATCTACTTCTCTACTCAAACTCTTGTTTTACGATCCATTCCCCGACCCCAGCGTGTCCAGGAACGCAGCAAAAGGTCATTGATGACGCTCTCCCATTGACTCCCAGCAAAAGTACATGCTTACGTCACCATGTACCGGAAGTAAAAGAAAGCCGCGGAGAAAATCCCAACGAGCCGTTTCTAGGTAGCTCGGTAACAGTGATTTGCGGTAGTCATTTACTCCCCCTTGCGGGAATTTTATGGTATTGTAACTTTGCCAACCATTTATATACCCCAAAACGTATGTAAAGCGCAATAGGAGAAGGAAAAAACGGAAAAGCATAATAGGCCCCCTTTAAGATCTATACACACTGTGTGTGCTCTCAGAGATCAATGTTGTATGAATGCCTATCGGTACATTTTCATGTTTTCATGTTTGTATGTCGAGCCTCGGCAAAGATGATTTTCTGTTACGACAGACAATAAAGTTTTCTGAATCTGAATCTGAATGTCACTCAGTGGCCACACTGTTGAACGCTGATTGGCTGTCATCACGCGAAATTCACTTCAAAGTTGAAATATTTCAACTCGAGTGAATTTGTCGTAGCACAAATCCTCGTGAACGCGCTCGCCTGTGCACGGCGAAAGTGTGGCGCGACAAATCAAAACTTGGATTTCTCTCGCGAAAAATTTGCCCGATACGCGTCTCTACGTTCACTTTGTATGGGATCTTGTCGCACCGTCACGTTTGGTGTGAATGCACAAATCTTTCCCGACTGGGCAAAGCTGGCCAAAATCACCAGTACAATCCCCGTGTCCAGTGTTCCTGCGGAACGAGCCTTTTCTCTCCAAAACAGGATTAAAACATCTATCAGAAACCGCCTAGCTGAGGAAAAGGTGACGAGGCTGATGCGCATATCGAGCCTTGGGCCGGGGTTGAAAGACTTCAACTTTTCGCGAGCAGCAGAGCACTTCCATGCCATGAAGTTGCGCCGAAAGTAGCCTGCAAAAATTGCAATCATCGAATTAATTATTTTTTACCCGTTTACCATTTTTGCAGAGAATGGCTGTTATGTTTTTTTTGCCTAGGCTAATTTAATAAATGGCATTTATTGAGGTAACTTAGTTTGTGTCGTTTGTCGTTTAAATGTGGACTTTGTGATTATTTAATTATTAGTGAATAAAAACCGGAAGATATTCCCAATGTCCGATATTCTGGAATAGTGTAGACATTTGTCCGCCCAAGAAAAAGTCTAGCGTGAACGCTGGTTAGAAACCAATAAATGAAAATAGGCTATTTATTTCAGGTAGCCTATTTTTAAGTTTAAAATCCCCCCAAAAAAATGAAAAAGAAAATCACGTTTCCAGCGCCCCCCTAAGTTGTGTGAACGCCCCCTTTGAGAAACCATGCACTACAGTTTGCATACCAGGAGAAAGTGGGCGTGGACAATGCCATCACATATCCACTGCACAGGGTGAATTCTCATTTGGACAAGGGGAAAGTGCTGTGAGAATCATGTTGTTTGATTTTTCCAGTGCATTAAATTCCATTCAACCCCTCAGACTGGGAGACAAGCTTTTGCAGATGGGTGTCACCTCGTATCCTGGTTCACAAACTATCTGACGGAGTGGCCACAGTTCGTCAGACTGAAGGACTGCCTCTCTGACACTGTGGTCAGTAGCACCGGAGCTCCACAAGGAACTGCGCTCTCTCCTGTCCTGTTCACCCTATACACGTCTGACTTCTGCTACAACAGAGTCATGCAGAAGATTTCAGACGATACTGCAATTGTGGGTTGTATCAGGGGTGGGCAGGAGGGGGAGTACAGGGGCCTGGAGGAGGAGTGTATGCAATGGTGCAAACTCAACCAACTACAACTCAACACTGCTAAGACCAAGGAGATGGTGGTGGATTTCTGTAGGTCCAAGGTTGTGTAACGGAGTAAATAAAATGAGCATGTAAATAATTAAATCCTGTATCATTTGGTCATGACTTTTATTTTGAAATTAATTTCGCTAACGTTGCATCCTGGGTATCCTGCAGGAGAAAATGCAGTATCTGCTGCAGGCAGGTTGAGCATGAAATGTGTCCGCATGAAATATTTATTGAAGTAATATCATTGTCACTTATCACTAGAAGGTTGTTTAATACATTATTCTGATATTTAGCATAGTATTGTTTATTTTATTTGATTTTCAATTGTCGTTTGCAGACATTGGTTGTCGTGCAATTTGAAATATTGTATTTATTTTGTCTAGGCCGACAAGGAAATGGTCAAACCCTGTCTTTTATGTTTGCTGACCCATTGTGCAGGTAACCGATAAGTTGTTTTAGGTGTATGTATGTATGTTTAAAATCCCACTTGTGGCGTTGCTAGCATTCGCATCATAGAATGTCTAGCCGGTCCCGCCATTATTGCGTTGTACATGCAATACCGCCGGTCGCAACATGAGGAGGGTTTACCTGTTTATGCGCGTTGTTTAGCGCGGCTCCGTTTTCTTATTTGTAAATATTAGTGCTGTCAAGCAATTAAAATATTTAATCGTGATTAATCGCATCAATGCCATAGCTAACTCACGATTAATCGCGATTAATCGCAAATGTTTTTTCTATGCTAAATATCCCTTGATTTCTTTGTCCCATTAATTGTTCTCATTTTAATGCTCTTATCAACATGGAGAAGTGCATCGGCCTGCCTTGTGCAAATGTTTTTTTATTGATAACAACATTGGCATATACTGATCAAAACAGGACGATACAAAAAAAAAAGCCTATAGTGCAATTAAACGATGAACATATAAACATACTGCCTTGAACATAGCAGTCAGGCTACTGCTTCTTTGTTTTGAGCCAAAGAAAAAAAAGAATAATACGTTTTTAAAAAAAATAAAAGAAATGCGTTAATCGCGCGATAAAATTGGTTTGCGTTAACGCCGTTAATAACACGTTTAACTGACAGCACTAGTAAATATATATTGTTTGTTTATGTTATATAACACATTATAATGAGCAGGAAAAGACAGTTGCTGTGTTCCAATATCCATACTATCCGTACTTACTAGCCTTAGTTTGAGTACGTACGGCGTTCCAATTCAGATCGGGCGAAAATAAGTGTACTGAATGGACCCGGATGACGTACTCAAAACGGTCAAATCGCGAAGAGTGGATCGATGTCCACTTTTCGTACTCAACGGCAGCCATCTTAGTTACATAGCGGAAGAGGGCGGAGCCAGGCTGAGCCAAAGTCGGTACATTTTCCACATAGCCTGCATTAATAGTCATTTTGTAGTTTTATAGCTTTTTATAGCTGCTAGACAAAGAGTTCACCGTTCAAAGCAGGATGTTTATTGCGGGGGAGGAGCCGCAGGGGCAGTGGTGATCGTAATTTCCGGTTAGTGCACCACAGAGTATTCGACTTGGAACAACACTGACATCTGTAAATTAGCGCACTTAGTGAGTACGGATAGTGTACTACGTTTAAGTGTACACATGTAAGTATGGATATTGGAACACAGCAAGTATCTGCTGCAGGCGGACCAGGAAATGCTCAAACTCTGTCTTTTATGTACCCATTGTGCAGGCAATAAAACCGCTGAGTGTCCGAGTCCATGCTTCAAGGAAAAACACAACGCCGGTTACACTCACTCTCCTGGGAGTCTCTATAGAGCTCGTAATTCACGCCCCTTCCGCTAGATCCCGATCGGGCCTCTAGGCTAGGAAAATTAAAATGGGATTTAAAGTAATTTTATTATTTCCTGGTCCAAGTCATTAAATGCCTTGGATTACACATGTTTTGTTTGTTTCTAAATAATTATTTTTCATGCTAAAAGTTTGACAGTATATTGTATGATTCTTCGGCTAACAGCTGTGGAAAAGACGTAACGAGAAAGACCATGTCGGCTATGTGACGTTACCTCATAACATATTCCCTCGACTTCTCCACTCACAGTGCTGATGCTGCATCTTCTGCCACGATCTATGGAGCCATCCATAGGAAACTTGTAGTGGTTTCGCCATGCTCAAGGCTTTTCTCCACTCTTTGAAAGAAGTGCACCAAAGACACAGCAATGTCCTGAGCGGGATCCCTGTGCGAGTGGGGACGTATATCATACGTGTCGAGAGCAGAGAAGAGTTGTAGTCCAAAAAGCGCTCACACAAAATGTCTATCCAGAGGGCAGTAGCTGGAAGAGCGACCTGGCGCACTTTCTTGCTCTCGCTTTATGGCTGGTCCGCTTGGCATAGATAGAGGCTACAGATGGGATGGCATGTCCTATGATTTTGGATGCTGTGTGCACCACCTTCTCCAACTGCTACCTCTCTGAAGAGGTGGAGTTGCTATACCAGACATTGATGGAGAAGACGAGCACACTTTCCACGGTTGCTCTTTAAAATGCAGCATTGCATCCCTAGTTACCCCAAACTTCCTGAGCTGGCGCAGAAAGAGAAGCCTCTGGTGGGCTTTGCTTATAATGAGGTTGGTGTTGACCTCCCACTTAAGGGGCTGACATAGGGTGGTGCCAAGAAATGTGAAACTTGACACACTCGACCGCCTGGTCATCAATGATCAGTGGGGATTGAACTAACCTGTTCTTTCTAAAATCTATAATAATTATTTTGTTAGCATTAAAAAATAGGTTGTTACTAATCAGTCCTGCTACTGTTCATCAGCATATTTGAATATTTTAACATTGTCAGAATGGGACACGCAGTCATTGGTGTGTAGAGAGAGTAGAGCAGAGAAGAGAGGAAACACCCCTGTGGGGCCCCAGTGTTGAGAGTAGTTGAATTAGAGTACAGTTTTCTCATTTTAACCACCTGCCTCCTGTCTGATAAAAAGTTTCAGATCCAGTGACAGAGGGATTTATTGATTCCCATCTGCTGGAGTTTACCAAATAATGTAATGGGTATAATAGTGTTAAAAGCAGAACTGTAGTCTATGCATAAAACTCTTGCATATGTAGCTTGGGCCTCCAGGTGCTGCAGGATGCTGTTAAGGCATAGAGACACAGCATCCTCTACAGAACTGATAGCACGGTAGGCGAATTGATAGCTGTCCATCTCAACACTGGTTAACTGTTTACAGACCAGCCGTTCAAAAACCTTCATTGCAATGGAGGTCAACAGGTCAATGACTACAGCAACAGGCCTGTAGTCATTCAGACAGCTGACATTTGATTTCTTAGGTACAGGGATGATTATAGAAGATTTAAAACATGCAGGGACTTTTCACTCACAAAGAGACGAGTTAAAAACATCTGTGAGTATGGAAGTAAGTCTCATCAGATTTGGAAATAAAAAGCCATTGAATTTTAAGCACTGAATATTTATGCATTGAAATAATGTATCTGGATTTTTTGCCTCCGAATTTAATTCTTTAGATTTTCAACAAATCATTTTCACCTTTATTTTTATGTTAAAAATTCAAAATCAAATATTCAGCGCTCCCTGGGGTCACCCTTTTCGGTGGGTCGCCGAATTCTGTGTAACACCCGCTCGCTCTCCTTGCTTGACCGCAATCTACCATCTAGGATCGATTGCTCTTCCTTGGGTCCCCGGATGTTAATGTTTTTATTTTCAAAATCCGATGAAACAGATTTACTTCCATAGTGAAGACAGAGGTTAGTTGATGGGCACAGCTATTAAGTGTAAAAGCAGACACACCGTCTGGCCCTGCTGCCTTCCTGACATTCCGTTTGCGGAGCAGGGCTTTGACCTCATGCTTCTTAACCCCAAATGGTGGGGTTACAGGGTCTGTTCTAAATGCAGGGGCTGGGTTAGATCGGGGGCAATCATATCTGAAGTTAAATTTGCTAAGCCTATCTGGGAGCAGGGGGTTTACATCTTGAACTGCCTGTTTATTCTTGTATCCAGTGGTCGTCTGTAGTCCCTGCCATACCCCTCTAGTAGCTCTAGCTTTTCATTTATCCTCAAGACTATCCCTGTATCTGACCTTTGCTTTCTTCACAGCACGTTCAAATTACAATTTGACAATCCCGGGCAAAAATAAAGGGCAACAATCCCTTTCTCCTCCATGTCGGCGGTAGTGCTCCACCGCCCGGCAGCGGGGCTCACGTGGGAGACAATCCCGGGCAACTATTGTGGGCAACAATCCCTTTCTCCTCCATGTCGGCGGTGATGCTCAACTGCCCCCACTACGAGTCTCGTTGTGGATGCTCAACTGCCCCCACTACGTGTCTTGTTGTGGAAGTACCGGGAGTCTGCAAACGGCAACAATACCTTTCTCCTCCATGTCGCTGCTCAGTCTGTACTTCAGAATGACTAGGAAGTGGAAGAACCAGAGACGTCGGGAGAACCTGACGCAGTCGTTTGAGATTAATAATATCATCCGGTGGCGCACAAAGCTTTTGGCCATGACAATATATATTATATTATATAGATATCTATATATTATTTAGGTATCGAGCTCCAGGACTCCCGCCGGAGCACCCAGTGTTCTAGAATACTTACAGAAAATAACCAAAAGCTGTGTGCGCCTCCGGATGTTATAATGAATCCGAGCCATTGTGATACATCCACTGTAAAACTAGCGCATGGTACCATGGTCGCAAGCTGCTCAGGGCCACACCCCAAACCTCCACCTAGACCCGCCTCTAAAAAACGGCACGTTTGTGGAAAGCCCATTGTGGGACTGGCCCATAGTGGCTGAAATTCTTCACCAAGGCTGATTTTCTTGAGCGTCTTAAAGTACTGTATTAGGGGCCCACTAACACCTATATAAAAGCATCCATAAAGTAGCATGCCATGGGACCTTTAGGCCCAATCCCATTTCTACCCCTTCTCCTTACCCCTTCAAAACAAGGGGGAGGGGGAAGGGGCAAGGGGTAGAAATGGGATTGGGCCTTAATCTCTTTGTTGAACAATGGCTTGTTATTACTGAAAACAACCACAGACTTCAATGGTATGCATGAGTTCTCTACAAAGTTGATGTAAGAGGTGACTGTGTCAGTAAAATCGTCTAAACCATCGCATGCTCCCCTAAAAACATTCAAGTCCATTGGTTCCATACAGTCACTTAACATGTCCGCAGCAGCAGGCGTCCATTGTCTAACTGTCATTGTGGATGGTTTAACAGTTTTTAATTGTTGACGGTACTGAGTCATTAAAAAGATCATGTTATGGTCCGATTGACCTAGAGGCGGCCGCGACACACCACGGAACTGCTGAGGGAGGGTGCAATAACATTGGTCCAGTGGTTTCTCACCTCGTATTAAGGTGTATCTGTTGTTTGTACCTGGGGAGTGATTTGTTCAAGTTGACGTGGTTGAAATCCCCCATTAACAGATCTGAGTCTGTGTGTGCTTTCTCAATATCCGTGACTTGGGCAACCAATTGCTGAATAGCAGATGTATCTCCAGCCTGCAGGGGGATGTATACAGCCACCAGGATAATGGATGCGAATTCCTTCGGTAAATAGAAGGGCCGACATTGGATTGTGAGGGCCTCCAGAGGGGTATTCCATCAACCATGACATCAACTAAAGGCAAAGCCGGGCTAATTTCGCCAAGCCTCGCTACTTTCAGCTAGAGTTGCATTCCATTAACGTGGCTTAAGGGATTCTCTGCTAAGTAACCATGGCAATTTATCCGACCAAACGTACCTGGTCGGTACCAGGCTAACTGACAGGTCCATCTGTCCATCTGTCGGAAACAAGTGTACCATCAGAAGGTTCCGCCAACCCTAGTCCTCACGATTTTGTCATATATGTACATATATGAAGTACAAACAGCGTGTATTTTCACTAAGGGTCTAAGATTAAATTATGCAAATAAAATAATTAAATGAATTGCTATCTATTGTTATCGTGGATATCTTCTCAATAATTTTTTTTATCTAATTCTATGTATTCTGTCATTGTTAATTAGCAGTTGGGTGAGTGATCTAGCATTTGCCCTGTGATTCGGGCGAAGCAAGTTCGCGGCCTGAGTACGTCCTTACATTTTTGTCGTTGGCTCATTTTGGTAATTTCCTTTGTATCAGAGGAATAAGTCCTAACAATTGACTTTTTACAGAATAAATATGTCTTACAATATCCCCAGAATCAAAATATCACTTGCAAAAACCCATGGTAAAGTTAATGTTAATATTAATGTTACTGATAGTGAAATGAAGACACTGCCCCATGGGAAATTGTCAGCCACATAAATTCCATTCAGGTGAGTTTCTCGGCAGGCAACCGAGACCACCTCTGCTGAGATAAATACTATGGTTAGTAGGGGTGTCAACAATAATCGATTTGGCGATGCATCGCAATGCGGGGCATGCACGATTCAGCATCGATGCGGCAACGTGCCATAATCGATTATGTCGCTGTTTATTTTCGGGCCTCGAGTGGACAATAGAGATGTGAAGTACATGCTAAGCGGCGGTGTTAGCTAGCCACAACAACAACAACTCTAGCCTTATTTCCACCGGGGACGTAAGTGCCGTGGAATGGCTGCGCCGCGGTCACCGCTGCTGATCGCTGCCACTCTAATCAATGAAACCATTTCCACCGGCTCAGCAGCGTACCAGAAGCGGCGTGCCGCGCCGCAGCACTACCATTCCGTAGCACTTCTATTTTTGACACAAGCCGTTGCTGAACCACGTCAATTTCAACAGAGCAGATCGAGCCGGGCAGGAAGTGAAAAAGTAAAAGCCGTAGAGCATCCGGTCAATTTTCAAAATAAAACACAATACTCTACTACATAACGTCATGACCAGTGGCACCAGGTCAGCAGTCAATCAATCAAAGGGTCGGTAACATGGACGACAAGAGACTGATTGTCGAAGTGGAGCAACATAAAATAATTTATGAAATATATCATCCTTTTTATAAGGACAATGTCAGAAAGGACAAAGCCTCGCATTTAATTGCAGTAGGTTTGGGAGTGGAAGGTGAAAAAATTATTGTGTGCAGTAGAATTTTGATGCATCGTAGAATCGAATCGTTACCTGGTGAATCGTAATCGAATCGTGAGAGCAGTGCCAATGCAGACCCCTAATTGTTAGTCAGTTTAGAAAATTCAAAGAAATGGAAAATAAAAGGCATGAAAAGTTGTTTGGTTTCTCCAGTAATCTTTCCTAAATTACTTATTAGGTGGGGATTGAACCCCAGACGACCGGGTGCAAGTCCGACACGTTACCTCGAGACAATCTCCCTGGATTCAAACCAACGGACATTATTGAATTTAAATATGTTATGCTTAATGCTACTTATTCGTTCAGAAGATCGGTGATTTTATTGCCAGGCAGCCTCCCTGTTTTTATTAACGTTTACGGTGTTCCTTTTTTGATTTATTATATGCTTGTACTTCTCACAGACCTCCACATGCAGCTTCTGTTCGCCTCTGGAAAAGATCCCGCTCGGTCCTTTTCAGACATTGGATCCATGATTCGACATTCACAGGGTTTAAATTGACGTCATAACTTCCGGGTAAACCGGAAGTGACCCCGAGTTTTTGTAATTATGTTTATTGCAGTTTTTGTATATTTTGGCTATGCCAAAATCTAGCAATAGTACACGGTTTACCGTGCTTATGTTCTAGCTTATAGAGGGGAGAATTGTAGCTGTTTAAAGCTGTTTAGGTAATTTAACTTGTAACACCCCTGTCTCACTGTATATTGGTATGCTCCAATTAGTAGGGGAGGAAGTGGCCTATTTAGGCTGACGCTCGTCAATGGTTCGGGAGAGCTGATGGTGGAAGGACGTATGTCTGATTATTGCTCTCAAAGTGACTTGCTTAAAGGTCCAGTATGCTGAAGTTCCAATTGAATATTTTTGTGACTCTAAAGCCCATTCAGTTTGTTTAGCGAAAAGTATTTTCTTTTAGTTGATTTTTGACTTATGGGCCTTAAATTGGGAAAAAACGAAAGATCTCATCTTTTTCCATCCTTCTCGTCGGCTCCTGAGTGATTTCCACCTAGTTCAAGACGCTCTAACACATCTACCCATGACAATTTGGTGGCAGTGGTTTTCGGGTACCAGTAGTCACGAGGGGCACTCAGTCAGCCAAGATGGAGGATGAAGACAGAGGGAGGGCAACCCCTAGAGATGGCTCAGCAACGGGGACGAGGCCAAAAGCAGCGACGTCCAAGCCTTCCAATCCAGTGGTAGAAGACCGGACAGATCGCCTAGAGAGGATCGTGAAGTCGGTGGTCGAGTATCAGAGGCGTCAACATGACCAGGCGGAGGCGGAGTTCTTTCGTCAGGACCAGAGGTGGAAAGCCATGGAGCATCAGTTCCAGCAGCTTCAGAGGATGGCGAGAGAGCCGGCGACGACGCAGGCAACAGGGCAGTCACTTGCTGATCTGCAGCACGTGCACCCGCCCAGCTCCCGCCCTTCTACAGCCTCGGATCCACTCTCCAACATGCCCTTTCTGGATTTACCAACTCCTCTCCCACGTCCTGGGCAGGAACCAGCGCCCGGAATGCACAGCTCACTGAACTCCACTTCTCTTGGCCTTGCCACCTCTCCAACCCTCCATAGGGGCTGGAGACCCCCTAAAATGGCTCCTTTGGAAGAGCATGAAGATGTTGAACATTACCTGACCACCTTTGAAAGACTCGCGACAGCGTGTCAGTGGCCCCTGGAGACTTGGGTATTGTGCCCTTGTTGAAAGGTAAAGCCAGAACTTCCTATGTGGCAATGACTTTTGATGACAGACAGGATTACGTAAAAGTAAAGTAAGCCATTTTCGATAAGTTCCACATTAAAGCAGAGACTTACCGCCAACGTTTCCGTTCGAAGACCATTTTGGAGGATGAGACGGCGAAATAGTTGTAGGCTCGGCTGAAGGACTTGTTCGGAAAATGGATTATTCCTGAGATACTGACCAAGGACCAGATTTGCGACCAGATGGTGCTGGAACAGTTCCTGGGCATGCTGAACACCGACCTACAGGTGTGGGTGAGAGAACACACCCCTCGCTCATCAGCTGAAGCAGCAGACCTGATGGAAACCTTTGTGACCGCCAGGCCTTCCAGAAGGAAGTATTCCTGGGCCCACCACAACATGCCTGGAGAAGACCATACCAAGCCTCTCCGGGCCAAGGTCCTACATCTTGGTCATAGTATTCCTTGGGCAGGCCTTCTAGGCAAGGAAAAGACAGAACAGGATCCTGAACCGATTTTATTGGCCGGGGTTCCAGAAGGATATTGCTGAATACTGCAGGTCTTGTCCAGAATGCCAACTGTCAGCTCACTCCAAGAGAGGGTTAAAGGCTCCCCTGATTAGCCTTCCCATTATTGATGTTCCATTCAGTCGCATTGCTATGGATGTGGTAGGTCCCCTGGAGGGAAGTAGGGCAGGCCACCAATACATTCTAGTCATTTGCGACTATGGAACACGGTACCCAGAGGCATTCCCCCTGAGAAACACCAAAGCTAGACAAGTTGCCAACTGTTTAATCCAGCTTTTCTCCCGGGTGGGGGTCCCGAAAGAAATCCTGACAGATCAGGGTAGTAACTTTACCAGCAAGTCAATGAGACAGGTATACTCCCTGTTAGGAATCCGGGGCATCAAAACCACACCCTATCACCCACAGACTGACGGCTTGGTCGAGAGGTTTAACCAGACCTTGAAGTCGATGCTGCGGAAGTTTGTGTCTGAGTCAGGAACTAACTGGGATCAGTGGCTCCCATATCTGCTATTCTCCTACAGAGAAGTACCGCAGGCATCCACCGGGTTCTCCCCCTTTGAGCTCCTGTATGGACGGGAGGTGAGAGGCCGGCTTGACATCCTCCGCGAGAGCTGGGAGGGGGACGCCTCTCATCAGCCAACCAACCTGGCGGGCTATGTCATCAAGATGCGGGAGAAGCTGGACCAGCTGAGTTCCATGGCCCACGAACAACTGGCCAAGGCCCAGACACGGCAGAAGACATGGTACGACAGGACAGCACGTAGCCGCACCTTCATGTCCGGACAGTAGGTGTTGCTTTTGTTGCCGTCATCCGAGAGCAGTCTGCTGGCGAAGTGGCAAGGTCCGTTCGAGGTGCTTCGCCGAGTTGGTGAGGTGACCTATGAAATTGCCACGCCAGGCAGACGTCGCTTGAAACAGACTTTCCATGTCAATCTGCTGAAAGAATGGAGAGACCGACCATCGTCTGACATCCAAGATCAATTGTGGGCGCGGACCGTGGAAGAGGAATAGGAACCATCAGAGCAGTACTTTCCTACTGCAGGCGGTGAGTCGACCTACCCCTCCGGCACCCATCTGACACCTGAACAGCAGGAGGACCTGCTGACCATCATCCCCCGAGGCCTGTTCATAGACCTGCCAGGACGAACCGATGTCATTACCCATGAAATCCGCCTGACAGCTCCAAGTCCCATCCGGCAGACCAACACCAGGGTTCCGGCGCGACTGATCCCCGCGCTAAAACAGGAAGTGAAGGCGATGCTGGAAATGGGGGTGATCGAGCCGTCGCAGAGCGAGTGGTGCAGTCCCGTGGTCCTTGTGCCCAAAAAGGACGGGGGGCTCCGCTTCTGTGTCGACTACTCTAAGCTGAATAACATCTCTGCATTCGACCCGTATTCCATGCCCCGTGTGGACGAGCTGGTGGAGCGTCTGAGGAAGGCTGAGTTCCTCAGCACCCTCGACCTGTGTAAGGGGTACTGGCAGGTACCACTCTCCCCCCAAGCACAGGAGCTGACAGCCCTCAGAGCTCCATCCGGCCTGTTCCAGTTCCGGGTCATGCCTTTTGGCCTACACGGCGCCGCAGCGAGCTTCCAGCGCATGATGGACGAGGTGCTTAACGGCGCTGAAGAATACGCTGCTGCGTACATTGACGACGTGGTCATCCATAGCAGTTCCTGGGAGGCTCATCTTCAACACCTGAGCGACATCTTCCAGCGGATCCATTTGGCCGGGCTGGTAGTCAACGCCAGTAAATGCCAGCTTGCCCGATCTGAAGTGTGCTACCTGGGCTATGTCCTGGATGGTGGCACCATCCGTCCTCAGGTCAGCAAGGTGGAGGCCATCCGCGGCTGCCAGCCACCGACAACCAAAAAGGGGTTGAGATCCTTCTTGGGGCTGGCTGGCTGGTATAGGCGTTTCATCCCCAACTTCTCCAGCCGAGCTGCTTGTTTGACTGACCTCACTCGGAAAACCAGTCCCAACAAGGTGGTCTAGACTCCCGAGTGTGAGGTCGCTTTCCGGGACCTGCAGGAGTGCTTGTGCTCTGAGCCAGTGCTCCAGCGCCCTGACTTTTCCTTGCCCTTCACAGTGCAGACGGATGCTTCAGGCCTAGGCCTAAGGGCTGTGTTGCTGCAAGGTGAGGGGGATAACATTGTGCACACATCGTTTTCAAAAAAGTTGTTATTTAAATCAACCCGCATAAATACGCTGTCGAGCGCCATTTATAACTATGCCAAACCTATGGGCGGCAGCGTAGGGAGAAGGATAAAGCCATGCAAGCCAATCAGAATCTTCTGAATCAACAACAACGAATAACACGAGCGACTTCATGTTCCTTTCAAAACAGTTTCATTAATTTTTCACAATTTACCGGCTCTCGTTTTGAAGAATAATCACCGCGCCATTCGTTTCAATGGGAATCCCGACGGTCTATACTTTCAACATAAAGTGTACATATTTATAATTTGAAATTCGTCCCAGCCTTTATACCACAGATACTATAGGGTATATAGCATATAACCGCGTTTTCTGATTACAGTTTAATGTAACAGTAAGCTGACAACATCGCTAATTAACACCGCAACTGCAAATTAACCACACGGAGATAACCATGGCAACCGGTCAAACAAATTTTCTTTTTGCGATCATTCTCCACGCGCATCCGCCGTGTTGATAAACAAATAATCCCCCTATATGGCGCGAGGTTCGTTCGTGTGAACAGACAGCGGGCGCTCACATGACGTTAAGCATTTGGCGCATAATGTGACGCTTGAGGACCTAAAACCCTGTTTCTCCCAGTTAACACGACAACACATAACCAGCGTTATCAGAAATCTCCACTTTGGCCGGAGTTTTTAGAAATAATCGTTTTCTGTGATTAAAAAATGGGTTTTCGTGTAAATGAGAGGCCAAACCGCTTGGAAATATCTGCGTTTTCCCTTCGTGTAAATGGGGTCTCAGTCAGCTAAATTGAAAAAATAAAAGTAGGCCTATTACAGATGCCAAGGCCATTTAGAGACCTCTGTGGAGTTTCTGAACTACACAGAGGTTTCTACTGGCCCCAAATTGAAAAGTATCTGTTTGATTGCAGAGAAGAGTGGGATGGGTCCTGCGAAAGGCATATACAGAAAGTTAAGCACCTAATCTTCCATCATCACAAAGGCCCTCGCATTGTTGCCATTTACTTTTTGACCTTGGGAATACCCTCAGTGTCATATCAATATGCATTGGTAGCTACTGACCTCTTTACCTAATATTGATGGGACATCCCAACTCATGCCCACATCTACGGCAGTTATCAATCCCATCATTCAGACCACTGAATGACAAGAAAACGTTGCCCTAACCACAGTCCTAATTTGAATATCTCTGGTTTAAGCTTTGTCAGTACTATAGCTGCAAGAAAAGCAGGACTACCCCATACCTCCCAGAGGGCGTCAGCCCCTGTGAAAGCTTGAACCAGACGCTACTCAACTTATACGGGACAGGAAAAGGAGCAACCCTCAATGCAAGTCAACCTTCTACCGGAACTGGTCGACTATTCCACAGGCTATATCCCGGCGAAGTCGTCCGCCCCTTCTCTGACACTTCAAATACTTTGCAACTTGGTCGATTTCTAACCGTTAATCTCATTTTCAAACATTTAACAAATCAAAACACTTTGATATTCAAATATTTATCTAAAAATAATATTTTCAGTTTCTTGTTTCACTGGTGCTAAAATGATTAATCAATTGGAAATATGATTTTCATGTATCGTTTGTGTGTAGGGACCCCTGTTTATATGGCCAGAGGCTGTGTACTTCCTTCATATCCGGTAAAAGCCAAATGCTAACGTACTGGAAAACCATCTTTTTCACATCATGCTATCTACACAAACTCTTAAGAGTGCTACGGTACAAGCCTTATCATTTTGTGAGCTTTACTAGATTAACTAGAAGTTAATGACTAACTTCACTAACATACTTTTCCTGGTTACTACAAGTGTCGACCCACCAACACACACACACACACACACACATTTACCTGACTGACTGTAACACTGACTTCATTCAACCATTTAAAACTTTTCAGAACAGCTAGGCTATTCTATATTTTATCTCAAATATATTCAAACTTAATTACTTTAGCTAATGTTTAATGCTCACTTTATTGGCTTCCAACCATCAAATTTTTTCAAATGTTGTGCGTGGTTATTCAATTTAGGTATTGTTTAAATCCCTTAACTTGATTTAAGCCATTTAACATTTCTTTCAGTCTTTTTTTTTTTATAAAAAAAAAAAATGTACCTCGCTTTGCACTACGGCACTTGCCACATTTTCTGTATGGGAAATTCATTTTCAAGTTTACTTAAAAGGCTCTTTATGGTTCCACGTTGAAGCAACGCAGGGGGGTAACGGACCCGTTACGTCCTTGCGGACCCTCCTTGCCTCCACCGCAAGGGCCTGACGTGCGCTTCCCAAAAATGTTAACCTTGTGTCAAGAAGAAGCAGCCGCAAGGGCTGTGATTGGTCCGCTAACTACATCATTTCGGGCAATACGCTTTGTATGTAAAAGATCAAAGGAAAAACATGTAACTTTTGCCTTTATAGCCGTAACCTTTTCTTTTTACTAGCTAATATTCTGTAGAAAGTCGAGACATTACGTATTCGGTCTAGATAGGCTTCGAATGTAATGGCCAGAATGGACAACGACGACCAACTAGCAGCCTATCTTCAATCTTTGTTGCATATTGTTGTACCATACCACAATCAAAACTCGTAGTAGTAGACCAATGTAAAGTAATAGCAAAGACCAACAATTTTTTCTCTCTTTACCAGGGACATGCATAGCGACACTTAAACCCGACACAGAACCATAAAGGTTCACGACTACGTCAAAGCGACTGCATGGTCATTGCGTTGCGTGAATGTGGCGCCAACATCGGCCCTTTAGCCTGCATCTATTGCTGACAGCTGACGTGCCACCTGAAGATTTCATTTTCTATTTTATATGAGCACTCCAAATAAATATTTTATTTTGTTTCACAGAAGTCATTGCTGTCGTCTATGTGAGGTTCATAACTGAGCTTATACAGTATATGTTTTGAATAATAATAATTCCTTTATTTTGTATAGCGCTTTTTAATAACCCAAAGACGCTTACAGTGACGGAGCCATAAACACAAAAAGGGAGATGACAATCAGGGGGGACAAGCGGAGGACAGCACAACAGAGACATTATCAAATGTTTTATGGTATTAAACATATTGAAAATGACAGCATCAATCCATAGACAGGAGCACTTGCTTGTCCTCCTAGAAAAAATTAGAAATTATCAAGGAGAGAGGAGGAAATACATCTTATTTTCTTTCCGTTGAATAAACATCTGAACTAAACAAAATTAAAAGGTTGTCATTAATATGTGTTTCACATTTTTAATAAGGCTCGGTGAGCATAAAACTAGAAAAAAAAGGTTTAAAAAATTATAATATAATTTTCCACTAAGAATGGCCCTGGAGTATTAAATGCTTAAATATTTGCAGAAGTGCAAAGTTTTGGGATTTCACAGCCCAATAAAAAAATCAAACCCTGCAGTCAGTTTGCTTATTTTATTATTCATTATCTCGTACTATTATTTACTTTAATTAAGGGAATGATTAATAATTCATTTTGAATGGCATGCTTTGTTTAAACGTGTGTAAATCCGTGTTTCTCTCGTCTCCAGCGAAAAGATCAGTAGGAGGTGATGAAGACCTCGATAGATTCCCATTACTGGATTTATCCTGGGGTTCAGCCGCTTCATACCAAGGCCCCGAGAAGCTTTCAGGTCCCGCTTCCTCAATATATAATCTTTTATACAGCCTTGTTTGAAAATCCATTACAGTACTTTCTTGGATTTTGGAAGATAGTAGATAGCCAAAAGGAGAGGCAGTCTATGAAAGCATGCAAGCCTCGAGCGCGTGGTCATGGCAGTTAACGCATGGGAACACAGGCCATTGTTGTATCTCAAGGCTGGTGTGCCTTGAGATACAACAATGTCTCCTCTATCTGTAAATGCCTTTTATTATCTGACCTCTCGGAGCAACACAGTGCTTTTCACACCAAAGTGGGGAGAGCAAAAAAGTTTCCAGAGAAATGTTTTTCATGTTTTGTACTGGAAGTAATTGTAAGTAAATGTGATGTTGATGGGACAATCATTTTTTAAACTTTAAAGAAAGAATATAGACGCCAAATAGTGATGGATTGGCCATCTGGCAATTGGGCGAATGCAAGAAGGGTTGCTCTAGTATGGGCCGCTTTGGCTGGTCTAAATATAAATATATATAAACCGGTATGACGCAGCCTCGGACGCTAAAACAAAATAATCAGGGCACCAAACGACTAAGGGGGTGGGGGGGAGGAAAGTGAAACATCAAAGAAGGCTCTTCTGGCCAAGGGGGAAAATAAGTCAGAACAGGAAGAGAAAAAAGTCGAGAGAAACAAACAAGTGGAAGAAGCCGAAGAATTACACCTGGACACTGAACTTGTGTAACTGACAATAAACATTTCCAGTAAAATGCATCTCGAAAAGAACCGCTTTGCCAGGGGAGTCTGGTGATGTAGCGGAAACAGCTACAGAGGGACTATGGCTGTTCATTTAATATACGGATTAGGCTTTTGTAAGATGCACTTTAGTTTTGCAGTGCTCTACTGTTGTATGCATGTGGCTGTACAGTGGGGTTTTTCCTGTTCTGATGACGATATTGAATATGCGCTGTGGCTTTGCAGTGGGCTTTTCATATTCTGATGAAGCTTATGTAATATGCACTGTGGCTCTGCATAGCTCTTTACATATTCTGATGACGCTTTTGTAATGTTATTCTTTGTGGCTGTGCGGTGCTATTAACATATTCTAATGAAGCCTTTGTAATGTTATTCACTGTGGATATGCGGTGCTCTTTACATATTCTGATGAAGCCCGTGTAATGTTATTAACTGTGGCTCTGCGGTGCTCTTTTCATATTATATATTTTGGTGGAGCTGTTGTGTTGTTATGTACTGCGCGTTAAGTCCAGCCTATGTAATTGTGCTGCATGTGCCTTTAGTATCAAGTCTTGGCTCCTAGTGTTCTGCAAACAAACAAAAAAACATTTCGATGGGGTTCAGCTTTGCCAGATGTATGTTCAATAATACAAGACAATCATTTGAACTTTCTGACACATGGTATAAGTAGCTGTAGCCGGTATAGGCTCATTTTAATTAAATGCCAAATGGTTCAGGATAGTGAAACATGGATCCTACGTCTGTGTTTATCTCTTCTTAAGTATTAGTATAGCTAGTTATTTTCTTGAACATGTAGGCTTTATTTTCAATGTTGGGACGTTTTAATTATGTTGAGTTTCGAGAGACTACCCTCTTCCATGCATCATATAACTACACCAGCATTTCTTAATTTGTTTTATCTGTAGACTGTGTCAAAAAGTATTAGGGCTCAATGAATGTGTTTTCTGAAATTAGGGATTTACGCCTAATTTTTCTTCTTGTTAGGACTCTTGCATGGTAAATCTTCTCAAATATTATCATTCTAAACCTTTGTTATGATGCTTTAACATTTCCCATCCAGCATGCTTGTGGGATTTGGGTTGGTTTGAACATTGGACTGGTCTGCGCAAATGCCAATTCTTTTTACTGGTCCCCTCCAACTAGGGTTATGTTGCTCGGCCTGACAATAGACAATACACACATATATTTGTTATGAATACATTTATAATCAACGAAAACACAGCAGAAGCAGACACATTTTAGATGACATGGGTAGACTCTTTCCCCTGAGATTATTGGTAAAAAATAATAGCACTTTTCTAACCCCAGTAGTGAAATTCATGCGGTGCAGCAGCTAAATGGATGAATGGTGCAATGAATGTAATCTATTACCAGCCTCAGTGGATAAAGTAACATTCAGCCTTGCAAAAAAGATTTAATTGAAGATTTTAATAGTCCTTTTGTGTGCATGTTCACGTGCATTGCCTGCGTTTGTGCGCCAATTGCTTGGTAATATCGGAGACAAAGTGAGCTTGGTTTACCTCTGCAGGACAACATGAGCAGGGATAGAATCTAAAACGCTCAACCAGCTCAACAGTATTGGCCATTAAAATAGATTGATTAATACAGACTGTGATCAGGTGCCTTAGTGCCTCGGATTTTAAGCCAAAGGATTTGCATCCTTGTTGAGGTTGCTCATTATGTGGCATCTCTGGACATGCAGATAATAATTATAATAATAATAATAATAAACACAGCAACCCTTTCATCAAACTTCAAACATAAATACTGGCTTTGATCAGTCCCCCCACCGACCGCACACACACTTTTTTTTAACTCAAGGTCGATTTGTCGACAACTGTGGTATTTATAATGAATTCCAGCAGGTATTCAAGGCTGTCTTGTACCTCTTTTCTGTACCAAGGTGACCGCTGACCTCAACCTCTTTTTTTACCAGGAAGTAGTGATGGCGGCAGAAGCCTCACCGGTCCTTTCAACCTTCATTGTAGGGGTCAGTGTCTTTGTGAATTGTCCCCCTAATGCACAAACACACCCCAACGGAACCCAGATGAGATTGTCCAAGGATTATTATCCAAAAGCTCTACTTGGCTTTCGATTGGGTGTCGGCTGCGTGTGAAATGTGGTGCGGAGGAACTACATTACCTGTCAGGGAGAGGGCTGTTGCTTGTTGTTGTCACAGCGCCAACAGCGTGACGGGAGACATTCGAGTGGGCTTTGACAATGTAGCACCTGTGTCGGGGCCTGACAGGCTTACGGTCAGCAGAGGGAGAAGGCAACATCAGACTTTACACAACACAACAGAGAAGGAGCATGAACGGTAGAGGGTAGAGAAGCCAACGCTCTGTGGGCGTTCCATCAACATGCTCAGCACTATTAGAGCAAACAGAGGTATGTTTGGTAACTTTTGTATATATTTTAAAAAAAAAGTAGAGTGAGCTGTCATTTAAGCCAATGGGGGCTATAATCGATTTGGATCATTCCATGTATTATGTTTTCATGAAAATGTCGTTTAGGTCGGACACGAGGTCTAAAGGAGTGAGGACATGGGAGACAGAGAGGACACCAACATTGGAGAGGTTACAAATACTTTTTAAATAGAGGGATATCTATAAAGTTCAGTTTTGAGTTTACTGGATATAGAAGAGATTATTATTTTATTTTATTGAATTTATTAGTTAACCTTATCAATAGCTCAGTCTATTTTGTAAACATACAGATAGGTTTCAATATTTTTTACTATTATTGAAAACCAACTGTACTATCTGTATCTTTGTTGTGTTCATGGTGAACAAAAAATGATTTCAATTACATAATTTTTGTATTAATTACCAATGCTTAATATATATGCTTAGATGCTTATAATACAGCAATATATTTCCTATAATCCAAACTAATGGTTAAGGCATGACAGAATTTCCTCGGCCCTCAAAGGCATTCGTAATTTCTCATGCGGCCCCAAATGAAAAGTGATCACCCGTGATGCACCAACCGAAGAGACATTACAGTCACGGTTTTAACTGCATGCTCTATATACCATAATTGCATTACATACATTATTTGATACACCAGCTAAAGATCTTATGTACAGCTTGAACAGATTTCCAGGAAGAACCTGTCATGGAGCCTACAGAGGCTGTTCATGTCTATGAATGATTACATGTTGAAGGAGTTGATTGGTTGACAGATCGAACGATTGGTCGACTTGTATTACGCCCATGCTACCACTTTTATTTTTAATCATATTTTGCCATTTCAAGACTTCTTAAGCCATCTTCTGTCAACAAAGATCCCACTTGCCTTCTGTGCTGCTTTCTGTCCCCAAAACTAACACTGATGGCATGTAGCGCCACCCAATCACTTTGACACAGGATTCCCCTGCTAGTTACCCCATAGGCCCTCTTATCATTGCGGCATTAAAAAAAGCCAATAATCCTCACCACCAGGGTAAGGGTGGTTCATTTAGAGTCAATCAGCTTCCATTGTTACAGTACTCCCCGAAACACCCTCCGCTTTGGAGAGCCATAATTTGCCAATGCAGTTCAGAACCCTACTACCCCTACCGCCGCCCTCAGGTTTGCTCTCCGAATAATAGATTAGCACTTAAAAGCTTGTGCCGCGGATATTGGAAGTTTGAGGGAAAGATTGGCAATCATGTTTGGCAATTAGTAAGCAATCCAGCAAGAGTCCCCTAGCAATGATGCAATCAGAAAAACATCAATACACACTATTACAATGAGTGGGTGTGCAATCTGGAAATATAGCCTTTGAAACATTTGTATTATGATGAGATACTAACATTATTTAAATTGTAGACAATTACACTGCTACATAGCTTAGAATAGCATGGAATGGAATAGAAAAGACATTCTTCGGGTTATGGAATGAGAGACCGACTGGATTATCTTTTTCTTTTTTTCTCCTTTCTGTATGCGTCAAACTACACGCAACACATAAAGGCTCCAGTACTGATGCGCACGCCCTCGCAACACCATTGAAAGCCAGATGCATTGTAGAGGTGTGTTGAGGGCACGGCGAGACCCTGATTGAAATCTAACAACCATGGGACGGATATCTGAAGGCAAAGATAGCCAGAAAAAGGGATATGGGGGGACCTCAAGGAAATTACAGACATAACAAAAGGCGGCTCAGTATTCCTGAGGCACGGAGATAATGGCATAAGAGAGGTGCGGGTACTCTGCAGCATTAGAGGGGGGAAATGAGTTGCTTGGATATACAAGATGAAAGACTACGCCTGGGGAAAGGAGCAACCTGCTGCTCCTAATTATGATTTTCTTTTCGTCTTAGTTTGTATTATTCTGCTTTATTCTTTCCCCGGGTAGTAATCTCAAACTCACATTGTGGCCTTTTGAAGGTTCCTAAACTTTCACATCCCTTGTTCTTAAGACCCCCCTCCCCTACTTTTAAGTTTTGTATCTATTAGAAAACATCAATCATTCGCCACTGAAGGATATGCATATTAATAAAAAAGACAAACAACATGAACAGGGAAACCTGAATGAATGGTGTGTGCGATGAGAATGCGGTGTGAACTAGAGATGCGCGGATGGGCTATTATTTCATCCGCAACCGCATCACAAAACGCTTGATCCGCCCGCCATCCATCCGCAACAATTTTTTTGGCCAATTTTCAAAACCGCACCCGCCCGCCATCCGCCTGCTGTTTTTAGGTATATGCGCTGCTGACGCGAGGCTAGAAAGTTCTTGCCTGTTCTTGAAAGGAGACTGATCCAATGCCGCAAAGATATTTAAAGGATAAAGTCCCTAGTATGAAAGCCTATTGGCTATGTTGTAGCCTATCCCCAGAATATTATCAGTGAAGTGACGTCTGTCTCCGATCGATGCACAGGGAGAAACTTTAAAATAGCCAAGCACATCGGCAAACCTGACCTTACCATAGGCTAGTAGGCCTACACTTTTTTATCATTGTAATAAAACGCAATTTGGTACACCATTTTAATGTGGTAATATAGCCTACTGTGTTTTTTTTGCAAAATGAAAGATACGAAGGAAACGCCGACTCGAGCCTATTAATGCCTTAAAATTTCACCGCATTGAAGGCTATATAGGCTACTTTAACAAGCCCAACACTTGCCTGCTTGCCTTGCAAATCAAAGTTTTCCGAATATTTTTCTTACCTTCTTTCTTAGGTGTTGATGTTACTGAGCTAGAAGTTTAACTTGTTCTGCACATCTCGCGCTGCCAATGCCTGATGTCACTTCTGAGTCAAATCACTCCATCATCTCTTTGAAATTCCATATTTAATTAAAATATTATTTTTTGTCACGTCATCCGCCCGATCCGCGGAGTCCGCGGTTGCAACCGCCAACCGCGCATCTCTAGTGTGAACCCAACAAAAAGGACCACACATGAAACCAAGAGGACCACCCAAGGAAATACGGTGTGAACCCACCAAAAGGACCATAGATGAAACCAAGAGGACCACATCCATAATGGACATGAGACGCTCCAGAAGGGCCCAGCATCAGCAATGCATCCCCCTGGGGTGTGGACCAAGTGTCTAGAACTGCCATGAAGCGTGGACCTAATAATAATAATAATAATAATACATTTTATTTATAATGCACTTTATATTCAAGAATCTCAAAGTGCTTCAGAGAAAAAAATACCAAAAAACTATTAAAAAGGGGGAACCTCAAAGAAAGTTTAGCTAAATGCTCTTTTAAAGAGATGGGTTTTGAGGTTCCGTTTAAAAAGAGCTGTAGTCTGTGGAGCCCTCAGGTGGTCAGGGAGGGCGTTCCATAGTCTAGGGGCAGCAGCAGAAAAGGCCCGATCACCCATGGTGCACAGCTTCGTATGTCGGGTTTGGAGGGTGTGAGTGGATCCTGAACGGAGTGTACGTGAGTTTGTCGGCGGGGTGAGGAGTTCCTGAAGGTAGAGGGGGGCAAGTCCGTGAAGGCACTGGTGGGTGAGGAGGGAGACCTTGTACTCAATTCTGAGTGAGACAGGGAGCCAGTGCAGTGATTTCAGGATGGGGGTGATGTGGTCATGCTTGCGCACCCTCATCAGGACCCTGGCAGCACTGTTTTGAATGTATTGGAGCCTCTGGATGCTCTTGCCAGGGATCCCAATGAGGAGTGCATTGCAGTAGTCCAACCTGGAGGAGACAAAGGCATGGACGAGCTTCTCTGCATCAGCCAGGGTGAGTGATTGGCGGAGTTTGGCGATGTTCCTGAGGTGGTATAAAGCTGTCTTACAGAGGCGTTTGATGTGGGTGTCAAAATTAAGTTGTGGGTCCATTTTAACACCGAGGTTGGTGACGGATGTGGAAAGGGGGATGTTTTTGCCAGAGAAGGTGATATTGGTGATGGTGGGGGAGCGGAGCTGATGTGGCGTGCCAACAAGGATGGCTTCCGTTTTATGGCTGTTAAGTTGTAGGAAGTTGAGCTTCATCCACGCCTCTATCTCCTCCAGGCAGGTGGTCAGTGTGGATGTTGGGAGAGGGGCAGAAGAAGTGGGGGTTGTCCTGATGTAGAGCTGTGTATCATCAGCATAGCAGTGGTAAGACAAGCAATGCCTGCTAATGACACTACCCAGGGGGAGCATGTACAGTGAGAACAGTGTGGGGCCCAACACCGAGCCCTGGGGGACACCGCAGGTGACGTTGTTGCAGGCGGTGAATTGCAGGCGGTGAAGGAGAATATTGTGGTCAACCGTATCAAAAGCAGCTGTTAAGTCCAGGAGGATGAGGAGAGATGGGGAGCCGGTGTCTGCTGCCATCAGGAGGTCATTTGTGACCCTGACCAAGGCTGTTTCTGTACTGTGGCCATAGCGGAAACCAGACTGGAATTTTTCAAACAAGTGATGTTGTATGAGGTGATCCTGGAGTTGTGCTGCAACTGTTTTTTCCAGAACTTTTGACAGAAATGGGAGATTTGAGATGGGCCTGTAGTTGGAGAGGACTTCTGGATCAAGGGTAGGTTTTTTTAATGTTGGTCTGATGACAGCAGTTTTTAATGCAGATGGGATATGGCCGGCCAGGAGGGAGTGGTTAATGATATTGGTGATGAGTGGAGAGACAGCAGAGATGTTGGCCTTCAGCAGAGCTGTAGGGAAGGGGTCTAGTGCACAGGTGGATGGCTTCATTTTCCTGATGACGTCCTCCACCTCTTCCTTTGTGATGCTGGAGAAGGAGCAGAGGGTCTGGACAGAGTCAATCGGTGGGTCAGCAGTTTGAAGGGGCAGGGCAGTAGTGATGGAGAAGTGTGAGCGGATGTTATTCACTTTTTGTTTAAAAAAGTTGATGTGCATGTTGCACCTCTCCGTGGTGACATCAGATTGGGATGGTAAAGGGGGTTTGAGAAGGTGACCTAGTGTCTAGCACTACCATGGAGCGTGGACCTAGTGCCTAGCAACACCACAGAGAGTGGACATTGTCACTAGAGCATGGATCTAGTTTCTAGCACTACCATGGAGCCCGACTGCTGACCCTTCTGCATTCCAAATCAGAAATTGTGTCCTCAAAATTAAAATAATTGATGAATCATTTACAAGTATACCACTAAACCACCAGGCAGCAAAAGAGAGCGAAAAATAGAATAGTTAACCTTTCTAAATATCTGAACTAATTAACTTGAGATTTTGTAAGCTTAGCTTTGCTTTGCTGTCAGGTTGCGTGCCCAGACAGGGAAACACCCACTGAGGTCTGGAGCCCAGACAGGCGATCTCACTGAGGTCTGGAGCTTGCACCAACGCTGGTCATGGACATTTGGCACAATGGAAGAAAACAAAAGGAACCAAACCAAGAGCAAAGCTGCTGGTGTGGAGAGGGAGACCAACTGGCTGATGTGGTACACCTTACAGCCTACCGGCCAAACCAGCACAGGTGCACCACCAACGGATCACCTACGGGCTCCCTTCTGGTCAACACAGGGGAACCAAGCATGGGGATCACAGCTGCTAATAATGAACATCACGCTCTTCAATTGATGTTCCATTGAAAGGCAGTATCAGAACACATTCCATGTTCTTCTGCATAATTCTGTTAGATATCGATGCTGAATAGGACGGATGCAGCAAACAAAAACGGGACATATTTATTTGAATAATTATATTGTATATCAAATCATGATGTTAAAATCAACATACTGTGACTGTCCCTGTCTAGTGTTGATGTGGTTGACCAGTTATGGTTTTTCCTATGTCCTTGAAGGTACCATCATCAGAGTGGATTGGGAGCACCTGGTTCAGGCGCTCCTTAAAGTATAAAAACCCAGACTCAACTCTGCTCTGGTCTCTCTCTGGCATTCGGCGGCGGCGGCGGCGGCGGCAGCGGCAGCAGCAGCAGCAGCAGCAGCAGCAGCAGCAGCAGCAGCAGCAGCAGCACATTCGCTTGTTTTTTTTTCTGCTTTGTTTTCACAATATAACTTCTGTTGTCTTAAGTTAATATAATAAATTCATTAGTTTATTGCCATCTTTTGTTCTATGTCGTATTTGCTATAGCCTAGGAGCCGGGTTATGACAAATTGGGGGCTCGTCCGGGTGTGTTTGTTCCCGTTTTTGCGTGATTATTTGTAAATGTAGTTGTAAATTTGGTATTTTGCTACAGTATATCATCCGGCGGTAGGGTGTTTGTTTAGAGCTACACTAGTCCAGTGTTCGAATTATCACTCCAGCTTCGGGGGGGTCAGCATTTTGAAACGGATGGTGTTGACGTCACATGTTTTTTTTTTTTTTTTTTTTTTAAGCGGCTCTGTACATAGGAAACTAGGTTATAAATATACGATAGTGCTATCCCTATCGTGGTGTTTTTTACATTAAGTCATTCAGCAGACGCTTTTGTCCAAAGCGACGTACAAAGGAGATGCTACAAGCAATAGAGCCCAGGGTTGCCAACAGTCACGCCCCTGGCGTGACTCTCACGCTTTCACCATCAATCTCACGCAGTCACGCACACGCAAGAAATGTCACGCCAAAATAAAAAATCCTCCCGTTCATTTTCTGCGGGAGCAGACTAACAGCTGTATCATCTGCCTACCTACAACGTGATCACGGCAGTATTCTCTGATCATTGATTCGCTGAAAACCACGCACATGATACTAAGTTGCGTTTGAAAAGGTCAGAGAGAGTTCAGAGCCAGAGTCGGAGCCCACTGAGCGTTTGGGGATTGGGGATTGGTCGGTCGCGACCGATTCGTTCACAACGAATGAATCCCGAACGGGAACGACAAGAACTTGTTCCCCAAAACAAGAAGAACTGGTTCTTTGATTCTTTTTTTTTTAACATAAAACAAAAATATGGTTACGTAAATAAAATATACAAACGAACAGAGCTTCGTCTCCCCGCCACCTTATATCGATTGAGGCTACAACGTTCTCAAAGATTCAGCCAATGAGAGGTAGCAATGGTGTTGCCATGGCACCTGGGTAAACAAATGACAAGGTGGTACCGTCGAATTTGCGCGCTTTCTCTGTCTGACGTATCTTGGGTCATACCATTCGACGTGGGGCCACTAATATATCCCCCTACATTTCCGAAAATAGACTTGACCTCCATCTGTTTATTGGATAAACGCATTTCCCAATCCCATGAGCCTTTTCTCCATTCTACGTCAATTCAAGAACAAACAAAGAAATGAAACTGCAGTTCGTATTTTTTATTTATGACCATGAAAGTTCTGTAATGCCTCAATTATGAAGAATTAAATGTAAAGTAAAATAAAAATTATAAAAATAAAACCATGAATGACATATAGAGAGTAAGCAAGTGGTATAAATATTAGTGGGACGTTTGCCTATACAAAATTGTATATCTTGTCGATTTTCACAGGGGGTAGAGCCTAGCCCAGGGTATATCTTGGAATACTTGAGAATCGGGCGAGTGGCACTTTTAAATTCCCCAAATGATTCAAGGTGGCCCAGATTGTACATTTTGAAAAAGCGTTTCCATTCTTTAACTTTTTTTCATAGATGAGGCTTTATACTAAACGAGGACTATTTTGTATGAATTTTTTTTTTAGGGTTAAGGGTCGTCCAAAAAATTAGCCGCTCACACTAATATTTTAGAGTCTCACTCCAGCCAAAGTCCCAAAGTTGGCAACCCTGAGAGCCTAGTGTAACAATAAATACTATTTCACACAAGAATCAACATGCAGAACTGTAAGCGCAAGTTAAGTAGCCTAATAGCTGAATAACGTTATGACAATCAAGGTAGAAACAGAGCACTGTCTTTAATAGCATCTAAGACAAGTGTAGTTAGCTAGCTATCCAAAAATGGTTTCTGACTAGGTTTATGAGTTGAATTCCGCTAGGTTGGTAACGTTAAGCATGAAAGATTAGGCTTTACGTTATAGATATGATACAGCTATCAGGTAGTTGCACCCATAGACATACAGGTTGCACCACTTCAGAAACTGTACGCCAAAGACACATTGGTAGGGCGGCCAGTTGCTAACGTGATGATGGACCAGAGGAGTTGAGTTTATTCTCGACATTTCGACTTTATTCTCGACATTTTGACTTTATTCTCGACATGTTGACTTTATTCTAGACTTGCAAATTAATATTTTTCCCCCTTATACCTGGCCCTAATACGCTTCCGTAAGAATGCGACTTCTGGCTCGCGGAAAAAAAAAATTGGTGGGATGGACCGGACGTATGAATCATTACACAGCCCCGACAAACAATGAATAGATATGAGCCAGTCAATACTTAATATAAAAACATTCCTTACCGTAGCTAGTGTTAGCCTGAGCTGAAAGAAGTTGGTTCACGGAAAGAACCACATTGACTTGTCTTTAACCCTCAGACAACAGTGCCATCTTCCTCTTTTTCCGCTCCCTTTTCACAGATTTGGTGTCTCCATTAATTTGCTAGTATTAGTCACGCATAATAACATTTCAAACACGCAGCAAATTACATTCAGCTTTCAATACTAGCATGGATGTGAAATGAGGGGATCCTCTTGCCTACGTCATAGTGCCACATGACTGTGCATCAATTCCTTCTCCTGTGTGTCATATAATCATTTTATTGTGTTTAAATATCTAAAATAAGTACATTTAAACATTTCTGTTGGTCAACATATAGATGTGTCATCTCTCAACGTATGTTCAAACACTCGCACACACTGCTGTGGTCATTGGTTATTCCAAACAGGTGTATCTGCAAAGAACACAACACAAAAACACATAAATTCTGTACCACGTTAACAAACATGAATCTTGTAAGATAATATGAACATATTTTATGAAACTAAACATGTTATCTTGAACAATCAATATCAGTGGTATAAAAACTTTAAAACATTGACCACACAGGCCTTGGTTGGCTTTGCTTGCCCTTCCTCCCTGGAACCCATGAGTTGGAGAGGCGATGCCCAGCCTTCACCCAGGACTCAACAAATGGTCTCAGGTCAATAATCTCTAATGGTGGCCCATTAATGTCCACAAAGAGTAGGGCTGCCAAACTGGTAACCCGGAGCCTGTTGCGGGCTTTCCTGTCAGTATCATTGAGTGCAGAAAAACCTCTCTCGCACTCAGCAGAGGTTGCCAGATATGTATTTTTCGCAATCAGGATTCTTTTTAGAGTACCCCCCTCCTTTTTTCAACTTGTAGTCGCGGTACTCTTCCACAGCCTCCCTGCTTGGCTCCCCAAGTAATTTTGCGAATCTGCTGACCTCTGCCTCCCCATACAGCACTAGGTCAGCAAGGTTTTCAGGCCAAGCAGACTTCTCAAGAGGCTCCAGCATTTTCACCAACTCATCAGCAGGCATGCGTGAGTTGAGGTTGTCTACAACCGACTGAATGAACTGCGGCTTGCTGATCTTGCCCGCCCCCTCCCCTATGAGGCTGACACCTTTGAACAAGCCTGCATTAATCGCTTGTTCGGCCTTGTTTGTGGACTTGCCACCCTATCTTTTGAGAGCAGTAAGGACTTCTACTGTCTGTGTTACAAATTGAAAGCTGTCGACAATTGATGTCTCCCTTCTTTGAAGTTTGAGTGACAGGCTCTGCAGCTCGCGAAGGACATCCTTCATTAGCTAGGTCATTCACAAAGTGGGCACTTGTGAAATACATAAGTAACCCAAGGTACTTCTTCCGGTTTCTGTCTGGCTGATCTTCACTTTCAGTTTTGAAAAATTTTGCAAGAGCAGGGTAGTTATGCCAGACAGCCCTGACTGCTTGCCACCCATCTAATGGTAAAGATTTGTCCAATTTTCAGGAGCTCAACATTCAAATCTCCAGCTGCCTCTGAGAGTAGTCTCAAGGCTTTGTGGGACTGACTGAAAAGGCTGTATAATTTAGATATATGTATTTCAAAATGACTGCAGTGTCCAACTGCTTTTAGACTGTCGGACACTGCCAACTCCAGCCTGTGAGCCAGGCAGTGGATGAACCTGACATTTGGGAAATCCACTTTTAGTCTAGAGATGACTCCAGATTTTGATCCTGTCAGGACAGAGGCACCGTCAGTGGCAACACTTAAAAGGTGTCTCTGTAGGTAATCATCGTCAAACCCAGCTACTCTAAGGCTTTCCCTTAAAGCTTCATAAATGGATCTGGCAACTCCACAAGGTCCAGGAAAACATTATCCACATCCCCATCCCCTGTCACATCGCATCTGATGTACATAATCATGTATGCCAGGCCAAATAACGTGCTCTCATCAATAGTGATGGACAGATTGGTGTTGTTTTATTTTATTTTAGTAACCATTTTTTTTTTCATTTTCGTGGCAATGTGCTGCACAATTTGGGCACAGGATTGGTCGGAACGGTGCACAGGTCCTACCTCAGCACCATTGAGCTCCTGGAGCGCCATTAAGGAAGGCATCTTCCTAAAAGCCAACCTTTCCTTGGCAACTACATATGCTGTTCGGAAAGCACTGATTGTTTCCCTCACCAAATTGGCATTGATGGTCAGCACATTTTTCGGCAGAATTTCTTTTTGCCTCTGGCTTTGAATTTCTAAGGCCCTCAGATGTAATGCACTATCTTTATGTTTGTAAATTTTCTTCGACAGTGTTTTTTTTACAACTGCTGCCTACCTCTGCATTTACCCACTCTGATGAAAAATGCATACCTGCAACTTTTGCTGAGAGTAACAAGGTCTTTGCCTCCCTGCATGCATGGCATCCTAGTTTGCCATATTTGCAATATAACCACAGATTCCTCTCCCTCCAGCCCTTCCGCTGTTCTCTCGTCCAGCAATCTGGTATCATCCCTGCCTCCTCATTTGCTCCAGCCACATTTGCCTTCAAAATATAAATCACATTACAGTACATTCATAAATACATAAATACACAAATACACATGTGATGGCACTTGCAGTTATCACACTCTAAAAACTTCTCACTTCTTGTTCATGTCCTGCTTGTATATGGTCCTGTCCCATGTCCCTTATCTTGCTCTGTCCCTGTTGCCTGCTCAACATCCTCCTGCTGCCCTATCCCTGATGCCCCATCCTCCTCAATTTCTATCCTTTCTGTCTGCTCATGGTCCTCCTCTGGTTGTCTCCCTTCTGCCTGCTGCTCCTGGCTGTGTTGTTCAGTGTTCTCTCCCTGGCTCTGCCTCCTCCCTGACTCCACAGTATCTGTTTCCTTCATAAATAACATTTTATAAGGTTGCAAGCAAGTGCAACATATGTCTTCTCTTAGTCACTTAACCTCTTCATTTGTTATGCATTGCTCAATACACTTCTTCTTTTAGAACCAAAAAAGTCCCTTATGTCGGTGGCTTTTCGTTTCTTGCTCATTGCTCTGTGAATGAAATATGAAAGAAATTACATATGATGACGTACTGTTCAAACAGAGGCTTTTGCGCACCTATGTAGTTGGACAGGTGCTTCGCAAGTTCGTTGTTGTATTAACGTTTGTTGGTGGAATGGACAGTAGGCAGGAACTGTCTTTTTTTAACACTTGAATTACATCTTCACTGGGATAATATCCTTTGCATTCGACTACAGATGTGTGCAAAAGCGTCAGATCAGAAGTCAGATTGCCGTCAGTGTACGGGATAATTTACACTTAGATTGACGAATACCATAACAAAGAGTTTAATTTTAAGGACAGCCTACACATCTAGCATCGTAAATAGATTAGCACCTAACCATTCCGGGGCGGCTGTTAATCAAACAACACAATATATGCAGAACTTAAAACACCAATTGGTATATATATATACTTTCTAATTTCTATATATATATACTTTCTATATACATCACAACTCCGTAGAAACTAGAAAACGTAGAAACCTTTACCTTGATACGAGTAGATCCCCTCACAGCTTAGACATTTCGGTCCATCAGTGTCCTGTTCGTCGGTGTTCTTGAAGTAGCGTCAAGTTTAAGTTAAAGTCAGACGACGAGTTCAAGTCGAGGTCAAGCCATAGAGAAGACGTTGAAAGACCGCTGAAGACGTGTTAATGGTACAGTCCATTCAAGGGGTGTTTGAATTTTAATGTCAGTATATTACTCATAGTAAACATCGAACGCATTTAAGAAATAAGAAGACACTTTTAAACACGCAATTTGAAGAATAAATATATTATTCTCGGTACCCCCCAAAGTTTCATTTTAATGCCATTTGGGGGGTATCAAGTCTCAATCGGGACAGTCAGACCCCCCCGGTACCCCCCGTAATTCGAACACTGCACTAGTGGTAGTGCTAGTGGTGTGCTCTGGTATGGATCCTTTGTTCTCCGATTTACCTGTGCAGGTGCACGCCTGTAAACTTTTTGTTTGCTTTTGTGGGAGAACGTAGAGGAAAGGACGCGATGTATGATAGCTTTGTTGAGTAAGTAGACTATTTCAGAAAGATTGTGTAGTGTTTCTTAGCTCAATTTGGACATTTGAGTATTTGTTTGCTTGACCGTTGTTTTGTGCTGCTATCAGCTGATCCGGATAACATTCGCAGGTTGCTTGTGCGCAGTCTGGTAAAATGGGGAGGATTTTTCCCTTGTAGGCTGTAGCGACGTATCCCTTTGGGTTCGTTGAGCTGGTGTGTAGTGTTGTGGTGAACGTGGGAGAAGCGTTGCTCGGGAGCATGTCCGTGGTTTCGGGAGGGTTGCTAGCTTGCTAGTCGCCTTCCTGATCCAGCGGTCAACAGTGCATAAATACCCACCACAACTAACCACATGAAGACTAGGGGGGAGATTAGTTAGCGGGTTGGGTTTAGATAGCAGGGAAACTCCAATCTTAAGAGGTTCATTCCTCTGGTGCGCACGAGTGAACGGCGTTGCGGCTATCTGGTCCTTTGGTGTTGGCCTTGTTTATTATACTACATATTTTGTAATTTCTCAAGTTGAAGCATTTATTGCCGACCCATCTCAGGAATCCCTGGATAAATGCACAAAAGAGCAGTTGCTCAAGGTTGCTGCACATTATTCAGTGGAGGTCGAAGGTGACAAACGTCTCATAGAGAACGATAAAGCGGCCATAAAAGATAAGTTAATTGAAGATGGAATAATGTCTGAGGCTAAGGTGAATTTTTCTCAATCCTCCTGCTGTGTCTTTTCAGACTCATGGGTTAACTTTTGAGCAACAAAGAGATATTCTGATGTTGCAGTTGGACCATGAAAAAATGAAACAAGAACTTTCCTTGACGTTAAAAATCATCTTTAAGTGGAGAGAATCCGTCATATCGGCAAAAGCAAAAAATTGATTTGGAGGGATATCGTTTGTCTCTGGTGAGGGTTGGCCTATTGTCCGGCGAGGCTGTGAGCGGGCAGCTGCCCAGGTCTTCTGATCGGTTAGACATTAATAACTTGCGCTTGTTGCCACGATTTAATGAAAAAGACCCAGACACTTTTTTCTTGCTATTTCAACGCGTAGCTAAGGCTAGGGATTGGCTTGATGCGGACTGTGCCCTCATGCTTCAGAGTGTTCTATCAGGAAAGGTGCAGGAGACATATTCATCTCTGACTGTGGAGGATAGCTCTAGCTATAACAAAATAAAAGCAGCCGTACTTAAGGCTTATGAATTTGTGCCGGAAGCATATCGCCGGCGTTTTAGGTCCTGGGAGAAGAAAAATGGCCAAACATACGCAGAGTTCGCCAGCGACTTGTCAGCTCAGTATAAGCGGATGGTTAAAGGGATACTTCACCCATTTAGAACCGGCGTTCTATCATTATAAAATAAATATATAAATAAATATCAGTCTAAACCAGTCTCCCCTTGGCCCATTTTTTCTCATTTAATTTTCTCCCGAAATGACGTCAAATGACGCGTTTGACGTCATTTCGGGAAAAACCTCTTGTCCCGCTAGAAGGGCCGAGGACTACAACACACTTTTGGTGGCAAATTTGCCGCCAATTTTTCCACCAATAAGGAACGAGAGGGGGCGGGAGCTCGCGTACTGAAGGGGAATGAGGGGGACGGGAGACCGACACAAACCTCTGACCATGGCAGAAGCAACAGCTGACTTTGAAAATATTTTGCTGCATTGTGATATTCAGGGCTATTTGTATGAGCCAGAATACAGCGAGGAAGATTTGAGACGAATAGAGGAGGAGGCTGCTGCGGCTGCAGCTGAACAAGCCTTGCCTGTTGCCGAGGAGCCGGATCGCGCCGGAGTGAACTGGTGGTGTACCTGTTTGCTCTGTTCACCTATGGAGACTCACAAAGAGTCCCTGTGCTGCAGCGAATTTCAGAGATGCCAGTTTCTTCGAGATGAAATGGCTGAATCTGGCGAGGACGGGGCCGTGTGTGTAACATCTCACACATATTTCCGGACCGAGAAAGTCAACTGGAAACGCCAGCCAAAGCCCGCCGGGAGAAACGGACGTCTGGGCACAGAGTAATTGTTTGTTTTTTTACTAACACATTGGCTACAATAGTTTTGAGTCCCGGGGAACGTGACAATGTAGTTATCCGAAAGTAGCCAACCTTATTGCCAGAGCATAGGCTACGTTACGTTAGCTTGAAGTCTGTGTAATGCTGTAGGCTACTCAAGGCATAATTTATCTTGCTTTGCTAATTTTGTTCTTTCTTTCTTAGACAGTATAGGCTAACATCTTACCGGCATTTCCTGGAGTGGATACTGCAAGGCGAGAGACTTGGGAGAGGCAATCGCCTTGTTTTGCCAGCGCGTGTTGTCCAGGCCATCAGGGCTAATTACCCAACACAAGATGGGCAGTACCGTGGCTACCGGGGGGGTATACCATGAAGATCGCTGAACATACCCAGGCTTTCTTGGGAAAACCTGGCTCGACAGAGCCGCAACTCGCAATCAGAGTTAAGTGGTACCACGAAGCTCACTTTTGATTAAATTAGTTGAACCAGGATTTCCGCTTTAGGTTCAATGCGCGTTCACATAAAAGGGGCGTTTATCGCGTCATTTGACTCACTTCTGCAAAATGGATTGAGCGAGAGCTGTGTATTTCACTCAAGACGAGCAATGCATCATCATGAATTCATACGAGGAATTTAAAATAGAAATTACAGCCAAGGACAACACGGTTGCCCATAATAAGGCTAGGGTTGCGTGCTGGCAAAAAATAGCCGACCGTGTTAATTCGTAAGTGAAAAGATTCTGCATATTGTCTAAAAAATATCATGTAGGCCTATCATCATGCCTTTTACCCCCATAGATGTGGTGCCAGCACGCAACTACGAACATGGGGCCAAGTCAATGTGGTAAGTTGTAAGCATCCATTTGAATAATTTCAGGTGAATCTAGCCTATGATTTGCATTGGCCTAGGCTCCAACCTTTAATCATGTTGATTACCTGTAGCAGATAAAAAGAAAACACAGATGAATACGACTGGGAGGGGGACCGCTCCACCGCCCTACACCATCTTGGAGGAGTTGGCTCTCGCCAACAACAAAGGTCGGCCAATGATGGCAGGAGTGGATGGGGGGGGATGTCGTCTGACCCTACTGCCTCCACATCGAATGCGTTTGTAATGAGTATGTATTCATGTATTGGCAATGGACATAAATAAATGTCTTGCTAATCAAATGTGAAATGATTGAGTAAATTAATCCTGTCATTTTTAGTTGAAGGTACAAACATTATTTTGGAGAAGCCGCCGACAATTAATCTCCAATCAGAGGTATATAACTATCAAAGCAGTGTCAGGTATTCTTCTAAATGTTAAAAAAAAATTAAAGAATGTCCTATAATAGGTTTCCCTGATTCTTGCAGGAGACACTGTCGGCCTGTGACTCCAGGGCGACTTTGGAGGTGATTTTTCGTAACAATTCTCACAGCTATAATATGAATTTGTAGATTAAAAAATGCCTATGCCTAATTGAGTCACTGACATAGCGGTTATGTAAGGGATAATGGACAACACGGCACTTGACTAACCAAGGTTAATGTACGTTGAACGTGGGGCCATCTTTGAACTTTCTAAAGATCCATCACAATGGGGAAACTCAACCGAGCAGTGCTGTAACTGTTTCACATGACTCTTCCTTTTGATCATTTATTCTATAGAGGGCAATGGCATTGAATGAGCCATCCACCTCCACCTCAACCTCAACCTTCTCGAGGGACAGACAAGGTTTTTATTTAGGTTATTCCTTTTGTAAGGTGCGCCACAAGGCTTTGACCATGGTAACTGAATTACGATTTTAACCCATAATTCCTTTAGATTGGAACAGACACTATAAGGGCGCTGTACAAGCGCAACTTGGAGCTGGACAACGAAATAAAAGTCTTGGTGAAAAAAAAATTGAAGATCGAGATCCAGCTCCTCGAGAGGGTAGGCTATTATTAGATTTTCTTTGGTGAAGCTCGACTGACTACTGAAATAATGTTCTTTTTCCTACTTTCACAGCAACTGCATGGCGATTCGACGGCTAATAAATAAAATAATTGAACACGAGCAAATGTTTTTCCGCCCATTGTATTTATTGAACAAAAGTAACAATGAAGTTATGAGATTATCAAATGGAATGACACATTAACATTCATTTAATAAGTATGGAAAGCGGGACAAGAGGTTTCTCCCGAAATGACGTCAAACGCGTAATTTGACGTCATTTCGGGAGAAAATTAGATGAGAAAAACTGGGCCAAGGGGTAACTGGTTTAGACTGATATTTATTTATATATTTATTTATATTACAATAGGGATTTTATAATGATAGAACGCCGGTTCTAAATGGGTGAAGTATCCCTTTAACCATCCGCTTATACTGAGCTGACAAGTCGCTGGCGAACTCTGCGTACGTTTGGCCATTTTTCTTCTCCCAGGACCTAAAACGCTGGCGATATGCTTCCGGCACAAATTCATAAGCCTTAAGTACGGCTGCTTTTATTTTGTTATAGCTAGAGCTATCCTCCACAGTCAGAGATGAATATGCCTCCTGCACCTTTCCTGATAGAACACTCTGAAGCATGAGGGCACAGTCCGCATCAAGCCAATCCCTAGCCTTAGCTACGCGTTCAAATAGCATTGGAAGCATATATGTAGCAAAATTCAAATGGCAAATGCAATCAATAAGTCAATCAATAAGTCATTACATTATGCAATTGACAATTCATTATGCAATTTAATAATGTAATTTGTAAATACGTTATTCAAAGTAAATACGTTATTCAAAGAACTCAACAAAAAAAAAATTTGAGTTCCTTTATTCAAATTGAAAAGCTATAGCGTCCCCGTGATTGCATTGCACATCACCACGCTCTGTGTGTTGCAAAATACAAATGACATTTCAATCCGCAAAACACTTTGCAAAAGATTATGCAAAACGCTTTGCAAAAGATTTTGCAAACCGCGCATAAGGGTGCCCAAACCGGTGTATCAGTGTGACCGTGATATCTGGTGACCATCAGCCGAATAGCGTCGCTTGTTGTCGTAGCTAGTGTTGGCTCGTTCGTTCGCGAACCGGTCCGAATGAACAAGTCTTTAGAACGAGTCTCTCTCGTTCGTTCGGTCGTCTCGTTCACCATTCGATTCACCGGAAACTCGACTAAACGAACGAACGAGATTCCGGTAGCACTAACTCCACTGAGTCTGACTGACTCAGCTGAGAACCGTGCAATGGCGTGCATTCCATGATGCGATTCACCGCTACCGGAAACTAGGCTGAATCGTGAACGACTCCTCCACGTTCAGTCGAGTTTCCGGTGAATCGATTCACCGGAAACTCGACTGAACTGGGAGGAGTCGTTCACGAATCGTATGTTCGTTCAGCCTGGTTTCCGGTAGCGGTAAATCGCATCATGGAATGGACCCCATTGCAAGGTTCTCAGCTGAGTCAGTCAGACTCAGTGGAGTTAGTGCTACTGGAAACTCGACTGAACGAATGAACGATTCGCGAACGACTCCTCGTGGCGAACTGAATCACTCGAACTGGGTCACGGAAACGAATCATTAAATCCACCATTAGTCGTAGCTACGGCAGCTGTTGGAATAGGTCCATGTTTGGAAATCGGGAAAAGACTCGTAGCTGTCCTTGCAATGCCTCTTAGATTTGTTTCAATAAAATGTAAGAACATACCAATCTCATTCGTATTTGGAGTCTAATTGGAAGAAATGGAATTGCCAAAATTAATGGAAAATTAGATTTTTTTTGTAATAAAGACGGGATTCGAACTCAGTCCAATTTTTCAAGCGTAGTTTGCTTACTGATACAGTGAAGTGTTAATATTATTGTGTTTGCTTAGTAGTGTTTAATAGTAATTAAGGGGGCTGTTTGTATATGGATAAAATAATAAAGGGAATCGACACTAATAATCAAGGAAACAAGTTTGGTTAAAGAACCTAGGGAACCTAAAGACTGTTATTGTATTAGGAAAGAAGCTGTTCCTGAATCTACTAGTCCTTGTTTTTAGACATTTGTAGCGTCTCCCTGAGGGAAAGAGTTCAAACAGTGAGTGACCAGTCTTTTATAATTTTGGTGGCTTTTGACTGCAGTCTTGTTTTGCCAATTTCCTCAAAAGAGGGAAAAGGAAAGCCAACTATCTTCTGTGCTGTGTTGATTGATTTTCTGTCCAGTGCAGAGCATCCAGCGTACCACACAGTCAAAGTACATCAAGATGCTCTCTATAGTGGAACGGTAGAAGAGCACCAACAGCTTCTCAGACAGCTGGTCCGAGATGAAAGTTCCCAAGAATTTGAAGTTTTGAACCCTCTCCAAAGTCCCCATTGATGTGCAGAGGGAGGGGTTCGGCCACACGCTTCCTGAAGTCTATGATGAGCTCTTTAGTTTTTGCTGTGTTGAGAGTGAGATTGTTTTCTTTGCACCATGTGACCAGTCCATAGACCTCTGCTCTGAAGACCGACTCAACTCCTCCTGAGATGAGTCAGACTAGGGAGATGTCGTCTGAAAACTTTATGAAGGTGTTGTTGGGGTGGGAGGGGTTGCAATCATTGGTATACAGTGAGTATAGCAGAGGACTCAACACACAGCCCTGAGGGGAGCCGGTGCTGAGAGTGATGGTGGTGGAATTGTGTGGTCCGAGTTTCACTGTTAGGGGCCTGTTGGTTAGGAAATCAATTATCCCGCAGCAGATGTGGGAGGAGAGTCCAAGGTCACTCAGCTTTCTGCTGAGGATGTCTGGGATGATTGTATCGAACACTGAGCTGTAGTCAACAAAGAGTAGCCTCCAAACTGATGTGGGTCTAAGGCCAATGGGAGACTGGTTTTGATGTATTTTAATACCAGCTTCTCAAAGCACTTCATAACTATAGGAGTGAGTGCCACAGATCTATAGTCATTCAGACTGCTGGGGGAGGGCTTTTTTGGGATCGGGATGATGGTGGATGTCTTCAGGCAGGAAAGAATGGCAGCTTTGGCAAGGGATGGTTGAAGATGTTGGTGAACATCTTCTTGGAGACTGCACATCTGGTGTTGGACTTCTGACCTTGAAGCGAGAAAATAAGCAGTTCATCTCCTCTGCTAGCGGGTCATCTGTGTTGGAGGGCGTAGAGTTGTTGCCTTTATAGTTTCTATCTTTCCCGATTTATTACCCTTTACCCATTTTAGCTCTGTACACGCTTATTTCACTATTTTCAAGGGCTGTAAAATTAACTCGTTAATTTCGATTCATTAATCACAGAATAAATAACGCGTTAAAAGAATTAACGCGTTTCTATAGTGCCCTTTGACCCGGTGAGTCATTTTCGTTGAAACAACGAAATTGACGCACCGGGTCGGCCCGCTGCTCGGCCCCATGAACGAAAAGTTCAAGTTTAAACTCCCAGACGGAACTGTAGATAGGAACACGTTATCTGCAATCTCTGTAGTAAGGAATTTTCCTGTCACCGGAGTTCATCAACCCTTAAATATCACCTCAACGCAAAACATTTGGTAGCAAGCTCGCAGGTACGAGCTGCCACAGCCCCTGAAGCTGGCGCTAGCAGGCAGCCTCGTCAATCCACATTTGACTGAGATGCATTGAATCTTGTGTGAGATGGAAATGTTATTAATTTGATCTTAAAATGCACCGTATGTCCGATTCATGTTTCTAACAAAACCGATTTTCTTTACCGTTCTAGTATTTCCGTAACCTTCTTGTTACTACCAAAATCAGATTTTCCTGACCGTTCTACTATGACCGTGTAGCCGAGCTAAATTTAATTTGATTGTTTTATTTTTTGGTCATGTTCCTACCTTTATTTTTTATTGTGAACTCCCCCAAAGATTGGTTCCTGCGTAAGTTGGTTCCACATTGTTGTTTTCTATGCCATGCCTTTTTGTTTCCCTGGGGAGTGGTTTGGCGTTGCACCGGTGTGTCTAGCCTCAGTGGGCGCTGATGCACGGAGCTGGTGAGTTGGGTTTGTGTCTCTCTCCCTTTTGATTTTTTGTAAAACTTTTGATTGTCGCCCTTGGACGGTTGTGGTGGTTCACACTGCTTTGCGTCGTGCTTTTGGGCACGCGGGAGAAATTCCCTGGTGTGTAGACAATTTTCAGTCATTGAACTGATGGAAGGGCGGACTTTGTTTGTTTAGCTTTTAGATGTTCCGTGAACTAGCTTGAGCCGGTGGCAGTTTGCTACAGGATTTCGTGGCCGCGTGAGATTTGGCATGGGCTACGGGGTTTCCTGGCCGCGTGGGATTCGGCATGTGAGGAGGATCGTTGCATGTCTTGTGTTGACGTTTTAAATGCAGTTGCATGATTCAGTATGTGTGGTCAATTGTTCGTTTCCTTTGTTTTGTAGAGTGGAGAGAGATATTCTGGATTGTGTGTGTCGCCCGTGTTATTTTGTCTCCTTTAAAAGGTATGCCTGTGATGTGTTGTTTATTGTATAACGTGAAAAGAGTGCAAGAGGAAAATGACAATTCTTTATTTATTACCTTAGTGTATATTTTATAGTTTTTTTAATTTAATTAATTTCTTTGAGATCGTTTTATGCTTTGTGTACAATTTTTATAATTTATCTACATGTATTCTTTATTAATCACAGGATATGTCTAGCTTGAGAAGGCGCTGATCCATGGAGCTGAATGGAGAGAGATATGCTGGATTGTGTGTGACGCCAGTGTTTTTTTGTCCTTTAAAATAAATAAACCTCCATAACTCGACTCCTGTGTGTGCCTCACTCAACGAATACAAGACATAACGTAGAAACCCATCAGTTACAAATGGTGCCGGGACCCAGATTCTTCAGATCAGCCTCTGCAGAGCAAGTAAGCGTATCGTACAGCAAACATTAAGGATCCGTTGATCGTGGAGACCTTTGTGTTACGGTTGCGGGTGCAGGCAGGCAGGTAGGACCCAGACGCAGACGGTTTAGGGAGAACAGCACTTTATTTATGCCTAAAGGCTAAGGTAAGGAACCAGGGAACTCAGGTGGGAACAGGGAACATGCAGGATGAACAACTACAATGATAGCACAAGGAACAAAGGAAAGACAAGGGCTTAAGTAACAAACACAACGAGGAACAGCTGAGACACATTAGGGGAGGGAACAGTAATCAACACAGGAGGGAAACGCAGGGAAACACACCAAAACACGACAGACCATGACAGTACCCCCCCCCTTAAGGGTCAACTCCCAGGTGACCCACGACAAGCAAAAAACGAAGAAAGTCAAACCCAAAACGGGTGGGTGGAGGGGCGCCAGGACGGGGGAATCAAAAAAAAATAGACTTGGGCAGAGCGGAGGGACGTCAGGCGGGCGGCCAGAAAACTGCCCCAGGGCATGGCAGGGAGCCTCAGGCGGACGGCCTGGGGGGCAAGCAGAGGCAGAGTGAAGGCGGAACCCTTCAAGAGGCCGGCGGCAAGGACGATGAGGGCTCAGTCCCTCAGGAGGCCTGCAGCGGCAAGGAGACCCCTCTGAAGGCCAGCAGTGGCGAAGGCGGAAACCTTCAGGAGGCCGGCGAAGGCGAGGTAGAGGGCGGGTCCCCTCAGGAGGAAGGCGAGGTGGAGGGCGGGTCCGCTCTGGAGGAAGGAGAGGTAGAGGGCGGGTCCGCTCTGGAGGAAGGAGAGGTAGAGGGCGGATCCCCTCTGGTGGAAGGCCAGGTAGAGGGCGGGTCCCCTCTGGTGGAAGGCCAGGAAGAGGGCGGGTCCCCTCTGCAGGAAGGCCAGGTAGAGGGCGGGTCCCCTCTGGAGGAAGGCCAGGTAGAGGGCGGACCCCCTCTGTAGGAAGGCCAGGTAGAGGGCTGGTCCCCTCTGGAGGTAGGCGAGGTAGAGGGCGGACACCCTCGGGAAGGTGGGACCCCTCAGGAAGGCCAGGTAGAGGGCTGGTCCCCTCTGGAGGAAGAGGGCGTGCCCCTTCCAAAAGGTTTGTAAGGCGGGACCCCTCTGGAAGGCCTTGAAGAGGAACCCCCCTCGGGAAGGAGTGGAGGAGGGCCCCCACAGGCAGGAGCGGAGGGCGTGCCTCCCCTGGACGGTCTGGAGGGCGGGCCCCCTCCGGCAGGAGCAGAGGCCGGTCCCCCTCTGGAAGGAGCAGGGGGCGGGCCCCCTCAGGCAGGAGCGGAGGGCGTGCCTCCCCTGGATGGTCTGGAGGGCAGGCCACCTCCGGCAGGAGCAGAGGGCGGACCTCCACAGGCAGGAGCGCAGGGCGGACCTCCTCAGGCCGGCGAAGAGGCCGGTCCCCCTCTGGAAGGCGAGGAGTGGGCTCAGGAACCGGACAGGGCTCGGGGACCGGAGTCAGTGCGGGTGCTGGAGTGCCAGGAGGAACCGGGTGGTACCCCAGATTCACCACCCCCACTCTGATTGTCCGCAAGGGAGGAGGCTGGTAGCTAGGGACCGGGGGCAGAGGCTGGTAGCGGGGGGCCGGGGGCAGAGGCCGGTAGGGGAGGACCGGGGACAGAGGCTGGTAGCTGGGGACCGGGGACAGAGGCTGGTAGCTGGGGACCGGGGACAGAGGCTGGTAGCGGGGAACCGGGGGCAGAGGCTGGTAGCGGGGAACCGGCGGCAGAGGCTGAGAGTAGGAGCGTGGAGGTTTAGGCCGGTCACAAAAGTCCGGTGGCACCAGCATGTAGCTCTCAGGCCAAAAGACTGTGGGGCTGAGCAGCTCAACTGCCCACTCGGGCAAGGCGTCCTCCAACTCGGGCCTTGAAGAGACAGCCCTGCGTGTACGCCCCACGATAGCCTCCTGCTCCTTCCTGCTGGGAATGTTCTCCCAAAAATCCATTGCTTTCATAATGAACCATAATAAATCCTCCAACTCACGGCTAAATTGATCGCCGCTGGGTCCAATGTTGGTGCTATCATTCTGTTACGGTTGCGGGTGCAGGCAGGCAGGTAGGACCCAGACGCAGACGGTTTAGGGAGAACAGCACTTTATTTATGCCTAAAGGCTAAGGCAAGGAACCAGGGAACTCAGGTGACACCAGGGAACACGCAGGACGACCAACCACAATGATAGCACAAGGAACAAAGGAAAGACAAGGGCTTAAGTAACAAACACAACGAGGAACAGCTGAGACACATTAGGGGAGGGAACAGTAATCAACACAGGAGGGAAACGCAGGGAAACACACCAAAACACGACAGACCATGACACTTTGATAAAAAGTGTTTTTTGTTTTTATTGTGGCTGCGTTTTTCCACAATTTATCATTATTTTTCCTCAAATACAATGTCTCTGTGCACGTGTCTCTGTACAGTTAGATATTATTTTAACATCATAGTTCCACTGTTATGTTCCACCATATTCAATGTGTTTGATTTATAATGAATTTTACACCATTTGGGAGGGGTAGAGGGTTGTTTCAAGCAGGGAATGCAGAGCAAACTAGGAAGCCAGGCATCAGCAGCCCTTGGTACAGATAATTGTATCCCTGTAGTAAGGCAGATGTTTTCCACTCCCGCCACTGCTAGTAATGACACTCTGGCACAACTGCGTGACCTTTTAGGGGAGCTAGGAACCCACATTGGTGTCACTGTTGTGAGTCGCATATTAGCCAGCCAAACGCCCACCCCCCATGACTCCCCCTCCACTCGAGCCCATGCCCTCCCCAGTTGATATGTCTCGACTGAACATCATGGTAAAGGCAGCTGTCAAGGAACCAGTGATGTATACAGGATATGGCTTGGACAAATATACAGTACGAGTGGATAGATGTGATGGACACCTGCATAAAAAGAACTGTCCAACTTCAGAGAAGGCCGATGAAATCCTCAGTCACCTTTTGGGATGAGCTAAGAGTATGGTCAAAGTGGGGCTGAAGAGTAGTGCTGATATCAACACACACCCTGAAGTGGTATACGACATACTCAGAGGATACTTCAGTGACTCTTCATTGTCCAGCTTACCGATGGCTGATTTCTATTCTACACACCCTGATGCAAATGGGAACCCAGTGGATTACTGGGTCCGGCTCAATACAGCATCTGCGTAAAAGTGAAGAAAAGATGGAGAACATGGCAAATTACTATGATGTTCATCAGGAACTCTCCGGTGTGTTCTGGTGTAAGCCGATCAGCAAATGGTCAGCCGTGGAAGTGCAAGAGGCTATCGATGAGCACCAGAGGGAGCATCAGGAAAGGAGGAGGCCCATTAAACCAGAGAAGTTAAAAATAGTGACAGCAGCTGCCACTGCCTGTTTACCTGTGTTTGAGAAGCTGACTGCAATGAGACCTGGAGTTCAAGAACCTCCTACACAGCCAAAGGTGAGTGCGGTCAACTCTTCAGAAGCAGGGGCCTTAGAACGAGTATTGAGCATGCTTGAAGGCGTTCTGGCCAGGGCAGCTTCACCGGTCCAACAGCTGCCCAGTGGACACGCCCCACTTCTTGCCGTGTATGTGGGGACAAAACTCACATCACACGTGAACACTGCATGAAAGAGAAGAGGTGCTCGGGTGCCTGGAACCTGGCCACGCAAGGAGAGATTGTACATGAGCCGTACCACGCCAAACCCAGGCAGAGAACCACACACCCAACCAGGGAAACTGAGTCGCTCTGAGTGCGTCATGTCAGACCCTCAAAACCAGAAAGACGTACGCTCAATATATGAAGAGAGCTGCAAGACTGCACCGAATGGCAGTGTCATGATTTTCCAGAATATACACAAGCTTTAGATGGCAGATGATCTATTCTACACTGATGTGCGGGTGAATGACCAAGTTTCTCTGCACGCAATGCTAGACACTGGTTCAATGGCTTGCACAATGAGTGAAGAAGCAGAGGAGGAGCTCCACAAGGCAGGGTTGTTGTCAGAGGGTGCTCATTCCAGCGAAGACATCTTTATGGTGGGTTGTGGTGGTGTGCATGTGCGGCCCAAGTGCATTCACCAGTTAAATTTTAAAATCTATGGACACGAAGCAATCGTGGCCACATTAGTCGTGCCAGGCCAGCGTGACCAAATGATAGTCGGCACCAATTTGCTGAAACACCTGCAACGCCAATTCAAGCAAGATCCCAGCTATTGGCTCGTGATTAGTAAAGCTGACTCCACTGGTGAACCAGGCATCGAACAGTTCTTGAGCATGCTCTCGGGCATAACAAGATGGAAAGGTGACATAATCCCAGACATCATTGGAACTGTGAAACTTACTAATGCTGTGACACTGATGCCTAAACAGGAGCACATAGTGTGGGGAAAAGCTTCCTGGAGCCCCAGGAAGTCCCACTCAAACCGGAAAAGCATCATGGTAGGGAGAACTGTGGCATCAATGAGTGGAGACAGGTTGGTTCCTGTGAAGGTCGTGAACCCAAGTGACAAGCCTGTAACACTGAGGAGGATGTTTCACCCATAGTCCACTTTGAGCTTGGAGTGGACTATGTCGCTGACACAGCTAAAAGCACAAGGCCAAAGAGTACGAGTAAACGGGATATAGACATCAACTCTGGTGAAGTCCCCTTATTGAAAGAGTCAACTCATGGAACTCATACTGCGGCATGGAGATGTGTTAGACCAGGCCAGGCCACAAGCTAGACTGTGGCCTGCCCAAAGACTTTGTACACAGGATCCATCTGATCAATGAGCACCCCTTCCGTCTAGCATACCGCCGTGCCTCACCAAGCCAATACTAGAAACTAAGAAGTCCTCTCTGATACGGAGGAGAAGAACATCATACGCAAGTCATCAAATGAGTGGGCCTCGCCATTAGTATTGGCTTGGAAGAAGAATGGAGAGCTACGCATCTGTGTGGACTACCGGTGGCTTAATGCACGCAAAGTGAAGGATGCCCATCCAGTACCCCACCAAGCTGACTTTTTGGCTGCGTTAGGGGGAAATGCCATATTCAGCGCCATGGACTTGACATCGGGGTTCTACAATGTCCCCATGTATGAACAGGACACTAAGTTTACTGCCTTCATTACACCAGTAGGCCTCCATGAGTTCAACCAACTACCCCAAGGCCTGTGCAACAGCCCGGCGAGTTCCATGCGCCTCATGATGAGTGTCTTTGGAGACCAAAACTTCTTGACCCTGCTGTGCTACCTCGACGATGTTTTGGTTTTTGCCCCAAATGAAAAAGAAGCCCTCAAAAGACTCAAAATGGTCTTTAAGCGGTTGAGAGGACATGGGCTTAAGTTGGCACCGAAGAAGTGCCATTTCCTTCAGCGAAGTGTCAAGTTCTTGGGCCACATCATTAACAAGAACGGAGTTGCCACTGATTCTGAAAAGATACAAGTCATCACAGGCATGAGTGAAGGGTATTTGATGATGGAGGATGGAGCCACACCTTCAGCAAAAAATAACAAGTCCTTCCTCGGTATGATAATGTATTACCAGAGATTCATGCAAAACTGTTCTAGTATGGCAAAGCCCCTGTTCTCCCTGATCGCTGCTGCCACTGGAAAGGCCAAGGCAAATGGGCTTCTCACTTCAAAAGGCTCAGCCCAGGTGATTGGACTCAAGAACAGAGCAACTCATTCAACCAACTAACGCATAGTTTCTCAACGGGGGCGTTCGCACAACTTAGGGGGGCGCTGGGACGTGATTTTCTTTTTCATTTTTTTGTGGGGATTTTAAACTTTCATGGTTTTAATTTTTTTGGGTGAAAAAATAGGCTACCTGAAATAAATAGCCTATTTTTATTTATTGGTATCTAACCCCTCTGTCTATGCGCAGTGTAACAGTGGTAATACATCGCGGTTCGGTCCTGCACACGCCTGGACTCCCGTTACATCAGCTATCGTCATGATCTCTATAGTAACGCTGATAAACATAACCCAAGTTCGCGGGTTAACAGTTCAATAACCGACACAACACAATCAAACATGGGCTATAGCCCGTTTTCCTGCTTCCTCATGCTGTTGTTCATTCCAGCTGCTGCGTTGTCTGGGCCGCTGTCATGGTGGTCTCAGTTATTGGGCCATTCATTCATTCACAGGGCACGGCGGGAGACTGCGGGAGTGCCGTGGCCACGCTCACGGTGCCCGCGGTGCCCACGGTTCCCGGGCCATTCATTCATTCGTTCACGGTGTACGGCGGGAGTCGCAAGAGTGTGGCTACGGTCACGGTGAATGAATGTTCAATCCAACCATCAACAATCTACCTCAACTCTTCTTTCTTGGCCAATAGATCTCGATCACTCTTCTCTTCTTGCCTCTCCTCTCTCCCCCCCCCCTCCCCCCTGTGTCACTCTGGAAGTTTAATTGGGTTTATTACATTGATGGACAGTGCTGTTAGCCAATCAGAGGTGAGACATTTGCATGACATGAATATTCATTATATTTATTGATATATTTTTCACCAAAACAGACTCAGAGGGCAGAGGCGCCAGAGGATCAGGGTAAGGTCAGGGGGGCGTTTGCTCAAAAAAGGTTAAGAACCACTGATTTAAACCTAAAACTCTCCGGCTTGAGACAGGGTACGCCACAACGCAACACATTCCATCTGCACAACCACGGCTCAGGTTCACCTGAGGCTATTTACTTTTTGTAGTTCTTATCCTGGCAGAGGCGTATATGGAAGACTGAGTCCTCCTTAAAGATCCATGGACAAGTCAGACTCTGTTGATTTTTAATCCCCCACTGTGACAGCCCGACCCCACATGGGAATTGTCAACAGGCTTTGTATAATTAATCATATCACAGATATCTGGTGTACTACAGCGCCTTACTGGGGCTGTAAAAGCCTCCAGAAGGTTAGTGCTTGGATTAGGGTGGATTTGGATTTGGATTTGGTGCTAGGGATTTGATTACCGGTTGAAGTAAAACACACAAACATACGCTCCCAAACGCACACACACACACACATACTCCCCCACCACCAACACACTCAATCATTCATTCACTCATTCCCTCACTCACTCTCATACAAACACTTCCAAACACACACACACACTCCCCCAACCCACACACTTGCGCACACACACCTCTACAGATAAACCCTGCAGAGCGGCATTGGTTTTAATGTACTTTTTTTAGACACAATTTGATACTGCAAAGCCTTCTTCTCATCTTTTGGACCAATTTTGTTTGGATGGCCACTGCATAATTCAACAAGCAACAGACTCAGAACAAAAAGTAAAAGAAGGAAGAACTCGAAGTTGGGGATTGGGAAAAGAAAAAAGAGTATGTAGGGGATTTGGGTGTTCATAAACATGGACGTTATAGTTAGTAAGGCTTTATAATTTGTGTGACCCTCTCAGAGCAGTGTTCTGTCTTTCTACATGCAGGGGAAATAGTTTGGTTGAATTTTCACATGAACAGGAAATCGAATAACAAAAGCACTTGGCATGGTGCTTTGTTATATATTTAAGTCCAGTGTGAACAGAACAGAATGTTCCTTCACACATTAGTTCCCTGCTAATGGGGACGCTGGCGAGTCTAACGCCGCTCTGTCTGGCTTGTTTTTAATTAGTATTTTTGATATTTTTCACGAATGCATTGAACTTTTTTATTTTTTTTGTCTATAGTAGTTTAGCTAAGTTTACTAGTTATATATAGTCACTTTTCGCTATTGTAAGTGTGCCAGTTTTCTTTATTTTTATGTGGAGTCGTACAGTCGCTTGACAGTTGGAGGACGCTGATGCCCTTTGGCCGCCGCTGCTCACCGGCTGCCGCTTCTCGCTCTGAACATCATTCTGAACATGATGGATATTGTTGGATATTCTTCTCTGGACAACCCACGCTCTGAGGGCAGAGGAGGGGGTGTTGCTACTGTTTACCATCAAGACTTCGAAACCACCCCACTCTCCATCCCTGCTGCCCCATCATTTGAAGACCTGCCTTTCAAACTTCCCGGCCCCAAACCTCTCATCATTTCAATCATTTACCGCCCCCCCAAACCCAACCCATCATTCCTACCAGATCTGTCTGAATTCATCACTGCACTATCTTCAATCTCGCCATCTGTTTTACTCATCTGCGATTTTAACCTCCACATTGTAAAAACGCTATGGACTTCCTGGACCTACTCAACTGCTTTAGCTTCACCCAAAACATCAACTTTCCCACCCACAACCGTGGGCACATCCTAGACCTGGTTTGCTCCACTGGCCTCCACATCCACAATGTCTCCAGCACCGACCTCTCCATCTCTGACCACCTGGCCATCTCACTTGTTATTGACTTTCCCGCCCCCGAACCCAAACAGTACTGTCGCTTCACCCACAGAACAGACACCAATCCTGTAAGACACACACACACACACATACACGCGCGCACACACACACACACACACACAGGTGAGATTAAAACCTCTATATCTGTCGGCGAAACGGGCCGCGTTTCGCCATTTCGATCAGGGTTTCCATGATCCATACATCACGTCTTTATAGGTTTGGCGCACAACCCCGTGTTAACCAACCCTGAGTTGATTCAACTGATGCTTAACCCGTGCGGTGGAACCGACAGCTCTGGTTTAGTTGGCACAGGGTCAATCAACCTAGAGTTCAGCGTTAACTCTGTTTGTAAACCTTCGTTTGTGGAATTCCCCACTGTAAATCCAGCCCCCATGGACCTCGTCAACATCTATGCGGAGGGACGTGCGGCGTCTGGCCTGCAGGGGGAGTATGAGCAGGTTGGGAGCGCACCGGATCAGCTGGGGGGATTGGGCCTGATTGCGGGCACCTGCTAGCAATCAGGCCAATCAGGGAGTGTGTATTTATGTGCCTGCTTTGTTTGTGGTAGGAAAGACCGGGAGCAGAGAGTGGGAGAGATCCAACGCGGTCCTCAGAAGAGATCACAGATCACGGAGCGCTGAACGAGAGGACTCTCCCGCACTCTGTTGATTTATAGTTTCAAGCATCTGTTCTGTTTTACTTTGTTTGAAATAAACGAGCTCCCAGTGAGGGACGACGAACTGTGGTCTCCGCATGCTCTCTAGCCTGTTACAGTGGAGCCCAATGTGGGGCGGGCGCAGACATTGACCAGTCACCGCTGGGAAGCGTGCTCAGGCATCTGGCCCAGATGGCGGAACGGCAGGGCCAGCTCCAGCTGATCCAGAGCGAGGTGCTCACAGAGCTGGCCCAATCCTTGGCGGCCGATCGGGCCGTCCTACTGGAGCTCCTCGCCTCCGGGGGAGGCGGCGAGGGACCCAGGGGAGCGGGACCCGTGGCCAACATCCACGTCCCAAAGATGGGGGAGGCGGACGATGCGGAGGCCTTCCTGGAGACCTTTCAGGGGGTGGCCGAGGTCTCTGGGTGGCCTCGTTAGGAGTGGGCTCACCGTCTCCTGCCGCTCCTGACGGAGGGAGGCCCAGCTTGCGGCCCACAGTCTGCCGGCCGGGGCCCAGCGGGACTATGGGACCATCGCCAGGGCCATCCGGGACCGGCTTGGCCTCTACCCGGAAGAACATCGTCGCCGGTTCCGGACGCTGGCGTTCACCGAGGGGGACTGTCCCTTCGCCTTTGCCAAGCAGCTGCGGGACCAGGCGAGGAGGTGGCTGGTTCCGGACCAGAACTCGGCAGAGGACGTGGTGGAGCAGGTGGCCCTGGAGAGGTCTGTTGAGGGTCTTCCGGCCAGGACCTCCGCCTGGGTCCGGTACCACCGGCCCGAGATCCTCTCCGCTGCGGTCGACCTGACGGAGAGCCACCAGCAGCCCCCACCTAAACGGCCCAGCGACCACCAACACCGGTCCCACGCACCGGTGCAGCTGCCCTACGGCGGGACAGGCCAAGTCCGGCGGCGAGTGGGGGGGTCCCCGTTCCGGAGCGGGCACATGAATCACCTCCCACCCCCACTCCGCAGACGGGTGCTCAGACGGCAGCGGAGGGGTGCAGGCGGCCTGGTCACTTCCAGCAGGATTGCCCTCTAATGAAGGTGGGCCAGGTCGTCCGCGTCACCGGTGCCCCGTCTCCTCCCCACAGTCCCGGCGAGGCGTACCGTATCCCGGTGAGGATACAACGGGGTATGTACCAGGCGCTTTTGGACTCGGGCTGCATGCAGACCATGATCCATCAGCGCCTGGTGCGGTCCGAGGCATTGGTGGAGGTGTCGAGCACTTCGGTGAGGTGTATACACGGGGTATGTGCACGAGTATCCTTTGGTCCCTATCGAAATTCGTTATGGGGGGAGAAAATGTAGTGTCAAGGCGGCGGTTAGCTCGAGCCTCACGCATCCCCTGATTCTTGGGTTGGATTGGATTGGATAGTATAATTGAATGCCCTCTTTCATATATATGATACCTCCACCACTGGGACATGGCAACAATTCTCCAAATCCATATGGGGAGGGGGGGGGTGATGCTTGTGGACAGTAGGGTTGTACACTAGACATAAATAGGAAGCAAACTCAGGAGAAGGAATGACCTCTCACAAATATATATTTAATAAATTGTTTCAAATAACCCTGCCTCGTTAAATCATTGAGCTTGGTGTTTTGCGTTCAAAAATAGGTTATAGAAGAAAACTAAACTGCAGAAAATAAAAACATCCAAGCTGCCTCTTAAGGATACCTTGGAATATCTGTCTATTTTTTAACCATCGGACCCTAGTTTACGACAAAAACAACACAATGGACGGCAGCTCCTTTGCCGCGTGCTTTTTAGAGCCATGTAAGGATTAGAGGGGCTGGTCGATAGCAACCACCATAGTAACCATGACGGTCAAGTGACTGGATGCAGCCCCGTTGAAAAAAATAGAATACCACCCTACACACTAAGGAGAATAATGATGAAATTATTATGACCATGAAGTCTTTATTTGCATGGGTTTACATTTCGTTTGGAAAAATCTGAGAAACACTCCCATTCAGAATGCACTGGTTTACATTTCGTTCTTTGGAGCACAGTTATTTTTATTTATTTATTTATTTTCAGTTGTTGTGGAGGTGCTTCAAAGATGCTAGATTTTTCTGCAATAATCCAAAATCCAATGGAAAAACCCGTTGGCTTTTTGTCAAGGGAAACCCAGGTCGACGCTCACTTCCGGGTTGGCCAACATACGTCATCCCTCCAACACTCTATACTGTAAAAACACATGTTCAAGTTGAATGATAATGCATGAATCTATTCATGCTATTCATGACAATTATTTTGGCCATGGTGGATCCAGATCTGTTCCGGAGCATTTCTGCACCTCGGGCAACAGCGCAGGGTTGCCAGGTCCTGCCTGCAAAAAATGTCCTGCCCACATACATTTCAAAATCCACCCAAAATGTCCTAGAAGCAGCCCAAGTTGTTGTTGTTTTAGCAGCGAAATGCATTGTGTGTGTGTGTGTGTGTGTGTGTGTGTGTGTGTGTGTGTGTGTGTGTGTGTGTGTGTGTGTGTGTGTGTGTGTGTGTGTGTGTGTGTGTGTGTGCGTGCGCGCGCACGGGGTAACACGCTATTTTATGTTGAAATGCGACGTAATCCAGTGTTCACGAAAACGTACACTGTCAACGTATGCTTTTGGCGACTGGGTTGGCTCTCAGATAAACGTGTTTCACGTCACAGGGTTTGGGAGGAAGGGGCGGGCCTTCTGAGAGGGGGTTCCGGGGGTTTCCTTCCGGGCGGGAGTTTTGGTTGTTGTAGTTTTCCGGTGGAGCTGTGCCTGCCTGTCCGATTGTGGAATCCAATAAACCTGCTATCAAGCTTACTTCGCTCAATACCTCGCCTGTGGTTATTACAATATCATTAAAAGTTACATAAAGTAACGGTTTAATAACACAAACGCAGGAAACACGTGAGCTGCTAGTTTAGCGAAAACAGCGTCCCTAGCAACCTGACGTCGTTGAAACATGCGAGCGAGACGATTAAATCTTCCTAATAACTATAAAACTAAAGATCAGACACAATCACTGACTGAAGATTATGCAAGTAAAAAGTATATTTCTCGCTAGAAATGTTATTAGAAACACGTTTAACGGTGAATCGATCCTAAAATATTGCATTTCCCATTCAGATAATAAAGATTAATAGAGATCATACACATTCACTGACTGAAGATTATTCAAGGAAAAAGTACATTTCTCACTAGAAATGTCATCAGAAACACGTTTAATGGTGAATCTGTCAAACAAATCAATCGACAAAAGTTGCATAACGTGACGGCATCACCGTTGATAGACATTGATTTCCTTTCGTCTATATCCGACGGTGAGGGATTAACATGAATGTCTAACTGGCGTTGAAAAACGACGAAAAAGGTGCCCATTTTTCGTCGGAAATTGACGCCAGGGATCCATGGCCATGCGTCACACATTTGACGAGTAGGGAGTGAGACTGTGTGGCCGTAAGAGTTCCCAGATACAGTCCAGTGGTCGGAGCCATGTCAGGTGTCGTTTGGAATATTAAAACAGCCCTCTGTGGGAAGTCGGACCTGTGTGTCTCTGAGCGCTCTCTGACCTGTTATAATCTACAACAACACACTGTCTACCTCCCTCAACAAACTGGCCCCCCTGAAAACTAAAACTGTCAAGTTCACTCACTCGGCCCCCTGGTTCACCCCGGAACTTCAAACTCAAAAAACAACTTAGACAACTAGAACGACTACACAAGAAAACCGGTCTCACAGTACACGCCCTCGCCTACAAAGAGCACATGCACCTCTACAAATCAGCACTCAACAAAGCCTGTTCTGTCTTCTACTCTGGCATCATTCATTCTGGATCCTCCAACCTACGCACTCTTTTCTCCACCATAAATAAACTCCTCAAACCCCAGGATAACATCTCACCCTCATTTACCCCGGAGAAATGCAATAACTTCCTATCATTTTTCCACTCCAAGATAGAAATCATCCACAACAAGCTTGCCACCTCCACTTCCAGAACCTCCACTTCCCTCAACCCCTGACCACCGACTTTCCATCTTCTCACCCATAATCACAGCAGACCTCTCCAAAATACTCTCCACCATGAAATCTTTCCCCTCCCCCTGGACCCCATGCCTTCTGAACTCGTCAAAGCCTCTCTCTCCCCACTCATCACAGGCACCATCAACTCCTCCCTAAACTCTGGCACTGTTCCCCCACCTCTTGAGCTTGCTGCCGTCAGCCCCCTCCTTAAAAAACCTGGCCCTGACTCTGACGACCCCAACAGCTTCAGACCCATCTCCAACCTCACATTCCTCTCAAAAATACTGGAAAGAGCCCTCGCAACACAACTCAAGCAAAAAGTTCCAAACCCACCACAGTACTGAAACAGCCCTACTTAAAGTCAGCAATGACCTCCTACTCTCCTCTGACTCCGGCTCCCTCACCATTCTCCTCCTGGACCTCAGTGCTGCCTTTGACACCGTCAATCACTCCATCCTCCTCAGCCGTCTGCAATCCATTGGCATAACTGACTCCGCCCTCTCCTGGTTCACCTCTTACCTTTCTGAAAGATCCCAATACATCTCCATCAACAACCACAAATCCCACACCATCCCTGTCTCACACGGAGTCCCCCAAGGCTCAGTGCTTGGCCCCATCCTCTTCATCCTCTACATGCTCCCACTAGGTCACATCACTATACTTCACCACCACAGCCATCATTCCTGCCATCCTATCCACTCTCACCAATTGTCTCAAAGACATCCAAACCTGGATGGACCACAACTTCCTCAAACTCAACAGCAATAAAACTGAAATTATCATCTTCGGCCCAAAAACCATCATCCCCACCTCCCAGAACTTCTCACTTTGCATCGATGGTCACTCCCTCCCCCTGGTCAGAAACCTCTGCATCATCATGGACCCCACACTCTCCTTCAAGTCACACATAAACAGCATCAGGAAAAAATCCTTCTTCCACCTCTGCAACATTGCACGCCTTCGACCCACCCTTTCATCCTCAGCTGCCGAAACACTAATCCACGCCTTCATCACTTGCAGACTCGACTATTGCAATAGCATTCTTTATGGCCTCCACTATTCTTCAAAAACAGCAATATGTTCAAAACTCTGCTGCCCGACTGCTTACTAACTCCCCCTCCAGAGAACACATTACTCCCATCCTCCGTCAACTTCATTGGCTTCCAATAAAACAACGCATCAATTTCGAGATTCTTCTCACCACCAAAAAAGCGCTAAACAACTTTGCACCCTCGTACATAACAGATCTCCTCCATCGCCACTCCCCCACTCGCCGCCTACGCGCCGCTGATGCCAACCTTATCACCTCCATCACCAAGACAAAGTATCGCACCCTGGGGGACAGAGCCTTCGCCATCGCCGCCCCTACCCTCTGGAACTCCCTCCCTCTGGCCATCCGAAACTCTGATACACTCTGTTCATTCAAAAGTCAACTTAAAACCTATCTCTTCAGGACAACCTACAACATTTGACAAATCATCCTCCGCCATCTTCCACTCTCTCCCGCTCTATTAATGTGTTGCCTGTTGTTGTGGTGTTGTTTACTTATTTTTACATTTTTACATGGATACCTTTTGTTTGATTGTCTGTACTATCTGTATGCATTCCTTTCTTATTTGTAAAGCGTCTTTCAGTGTGTGTGTGTGTGTGTGTGTGTGTGTGTGTGTGTGTGTGTGTGTGTGTATTAAAGAAGGTGGATATACCTTAAAAGATGTCACGCACATTTTCTGGATATACAGTACAAATCAGGGATGAATAAAGTCCCCATCTTAATTAATGCATATACGTTCTCCATATGCCGCATTTCAAAGAACCCAGTAGCTTTGACACCCTGCCCTGGTAGGATTGATGTATTTAAACACTGTAGGCCCTATTTTAACGGTCTGAAACACAAGTGAGAAGCACGAAACACAGTTAACTTTGTGGGCGGATCTCTGGCACTGTTGCTATAACCGGCAGATAAATGACTCTTGCGCCCGACGCAAATCTAAAATGGGTTGGTCTGAAACCTGTAGGTGTGTTTTGGGGGTAACAAGCAACAAACCAATGAGAGTTCAATCTCCCATCCCCTTTAAGAGCCAGCGCATATGAACTTGATGAGTTAATATTTTGACTGCGTGTTTGCAGTCTCTGCTGAGACAGATGCATGACCGCATGAATTTCATACTTCAAATGGCTCAGTTTATGGCCAAATAATAGGCCTAATTCAAACATGGAATAGCGTTCCACTTCAATAGCGTTCAATTTCAGAAACACTGAGTCGTCTTATGTGATCATTACATGCATGTGTCCCCCTGTTAATATACATTGCCATGGACTTTATTATGTGTTACGTGTTTGTGTGGGTTTAAACAGATGAGTGCAAACATATAGTTGAACTGCATGCCAAACATCACCCGCATGCATTCATTCTTTTAAACACTCACTCGTTTTCTTAAGCTCAAATACTCATCAATCCGTGCTTGCAGATGCATTGTTATCATTTACATTGTGGATGTTTCTACTGGTGTGGAAGCTTATGTTGCAGTTCTGAACTGCCATAGTATGTCAGAATAGCAACACCAATTGCGCTGCTCGCTAGGGCACTTAGAACAGATATTTTTTGGTCAGTGGCGAAATTGATATTTACGATCACAAAAATAGCACCATGTATCATTTGCGCCGGAACACAGCTCTGCTTTCGCCAACACGCCTCTTAGGGCGCAAGTGTAGTGGAAAGAGTTTGCTGCGGGGGAAAATCAGCTTTGCGCCAGGTTCAAACTAGCAACGATACATGCGTCGATGTAGAAAGTAAATTGCGCAGGGTGCAAGATAGTTCCCTGTGTGTCGCGATGCTGAGGGGCCGCAGGAGTGGACCAATTAATTGGAAAATACCTGCTCAGCCCCGATAGGCTGCATCTTCTATTATTCATCCCAGGTAGCTCCCGTCTCCCGCAGTGTGATGGCGGACACTTGGCGGGCCTATCTGTTAGGGAGGCAGTGCTGATGGATCGACCATCAGTTAGTGGTTGGGGGAGCGGGGGGCTCCAGGTGACCCTGTCTGCTGCTCCTCTCGGCAGGGGGGCCGCCCCTGGCTGTGGGTCTGTCTGGGCCACGTAAAACTTTACGCGCGGGAGAATGGATGTTCCCCTCCTGTGGCCTGGCGTGTTCTAATGAATGTCTAATTAAAGACACACCGCAGTGGCTGGGCTTATGATGAGTTTTCAAAGAAAGGGCGGACTAAACATGCACGCGGAACTTTACTTTGAAAACCCTTCGGAAGCATGCCCTCTCAAAATAAGCATGCGATTAAACCCGTCCCTATTTCTAGAATGCTTCGTCTCACAGCCCGGTATCCTTTTTTACTTGATACAACAGGAGTTAACTTATGATGGAGAACTTAAGAGGATCCACCAACAGGGTTATGGCTATGGTGGCGGTTACGATGTCAGGCCTACCTGCTCTTACCTGGTTACACAGACATTCACCATAATGTATACTGGAAGTCCTGAAAGGAAACTGAGTAGAGGAGGGGGATTTTGCAGCAGGGATCCCATGTTTTGAGTCAATACCCTCACTGACCCTTCAAACCTCCTTCCCACCCTGATAGCAGTCCCACGGAGGTCAATGTTATATCTCTGAGACGTACACTAAGGGAATTAGACAAATGAAACTGAATGTTTACATTGGCATGTGTGATGCCAGGGATATCGTGCTATCATGCTATCAAACAATTTCTTAACTGTATACCATCTGTTTACTGTACTTTACTATATGATACTATACTATGCTACTATTTCTATACTCAATATATACTTTACTATTTATATGCTATAATATCTCTATGGTACACTATACGTTATGATACAATACAATACTATACTTTACTATTTCTTTGCTATATTATTTATTTATCCTCCTTTTTTTTCTCTTATGTATACCGGTTGAGCATATGGATCTTTGCCAAGAGAGACCAATACCGGTTCAGTTGTAATGATGCTTTGTTATAATTTGCCATACTATACAGTAGTATTCTACACAAAAATACTTTATACAATGTCCAGTGACAACAATAGTGGTGAGAGATGTGCATTATTTTTGGGTAACAGCACAGATAGATTCTCATCACTGCTCTGTATACTTTTGCACAACATTTCTTCAACCTCACATCATCCTGCAAGCACCCCATGAGCTACAATAACCTTGTTACCTCAAAACAAAGAAAATTAACAAGACAGCAAAAACAACAAACTCAGATTCAAAATACCAGACAATAACATCACTTGCTTGACAATTATATCACGTAAAAAGTGCATAAGAAATTTGTGGATGCCAAAAAATGGTTGAACTAAAATAATATAAAAAACTCACCCTAAAGCTGAGTATCTTGGTTACAAGATTCAGCAAACAAAGCGTTTTTTAAATGTATTTCAATTCGGAAACCGAAAAATCACACATCCATAGAGTAGTGGATGTGTGAATAGAGAAGATCCTAAGATCTTCTCAATTTACTGAAGTAATAAGGTAATTTCTCGATTCCATATGAAGCTCTTGTTAACTGATTGAGCTTCAGGCATTAGTCTGATCCATATATTCAGGCAAAAACTTCTTATCATGCATCGTGCATTTCTTTCTGATAACAGCACACATAGTCATGGATTATCCCTTATATACACAATGCTATACTATCCATTACTATGATATACTCAACATATGCTCTAATTGTACTTGATCATTCACCGACTGGCCAGCCAACACTATTGGAACGCCACTGTCTGTGCTTTTGATTTGATATGACTGGGTGGGTCGGCCAGAATTAACATTTCAATGGAAACATCTTTTTGGGAAGGAAACAGAAATGTTTGTTTTTTATTTCAAACCTTGGTTCCATTTTGGTTCCAGCATCACAGTTTTAGTTTTATTTCTTTGTGCAAGATAACCAAGATTCAAATATCAAAAAAAAGATGCACATAAGCATACATAAATGCACGTGTGGGACAAAATAAATAAAGATTAAAATAAAAAAGACAAAACAAAAACAACTACAAAATCATGGTATATGCAAAATGCAAGCGCATTTAAGTTCATATGGTTCGAAAAGAAGAATAAAGAAATGACTGACGTGGAAAAAGACAATATAATAGTCAATATGTTAATAAATTATCGTAAGCTTTTAAGATGAAATAATTTTAACATGTTTTTCGAAAGTGTTTTTGGAGTATGACAGGAAAACTGTTCCAAATGATTGGGCCTCTAGGCCTAATTGAAAACTGGCTTTAACTTGTTCTGTAAAATTGACGGTGAAGGAGAAGAAGAAGGCCCATCAACGGTTCTACTGCCTAAGGAAGTTGAAGGGGGCAGACATGTCCACAGCCATACTCAAATCCTTCTATAAGTGTGTGGTGGAGAGTATCCTCACTTCCTGTATCACGTTGTGGCATTGCAGCTGCACAGTAGCAGAGAAGCAGGCACTACAGCAGGTGGTCAACTCCGCCCAGTGAATCATCGGCTGCAGATTGCCATCTCTGTCAACCATCTACATCACCAGATGCATGGACAGAGCAGCCTCCATCATGAAGGACTCCACCCACCCAGCACATGGACTGTTTACCCTCCTTCCCTCAGGCAGGAGGTTGCGTAGCATCCAGGCAAGGACAACTAGGCTGAGAAACACCTTCTACCAGGATGATTTAAGACTGTTGAACTGCTAAACACCTCCTGATTATGCACTGATCAACTGCACTTATGCACTTTAATGTCTAGGACCCCGACTGCTGACCTGATATGCATTTGCACTTTGACTTTATCAACTTACAAGGAACCTGCACTTGTACTCATTAATACGCTGCTAACCTTCTTTAAATACCTTCTTTTAATATGTATTTTTGTATCTCAGTATGCCTTTATTTATACATAGTTTATTTTAAGTTAAACAAATTCTAGGGTTTTAGGTAGCACACTGTACTGAGTACTGTATTTCGTTTTTCATGTCAATATTAAATGACAATTAAAGCATCCTTGATCTACAGATCTGGTCTGATGACTATGGATCTGTGACCTGGTTATAAATAAAACAGTTGAAGGAAGAAGGAAGTCAATTATTGAATAACTTCAACCCTAAAGTGCCAATCTGAAGTGTATTAACATCATATTTATCTAACAACTTTAGACTTTCAAATACTGGAGTTCTATGAGCATTCCAACTTGAGTTGGTTACAGTTAACACATTTTTTCTGTAATAATAAAAAATCTAATCAACACTGGTTTTATATGTGCTTGCCCAATTTTGCCATACGATATGAATGGATTAGTAAGGCTGTAATATAAATCCATAAAAAAAATTCTTGACAGCACAGGTCTTACTCGTGATCTAACCCCAATGTTTCTCGCTAATTCATTGGACACCTCTGATATATGTTTTTTTCCAACTGAGCTTAATGTTAATAAAAAAAACGAAAACTTTACATTGGAAACATTTGCAAGTGCATTGTTCGCCATGAAAATGGGCTGGATATGATCAGATAAAATGTTTTTAGGCCTAAATACACTATATACCTTAATGTAGAGAGGCACACTTCTCTACATTAAGGGATAATTTGTTGAATTTTAACCAGTTATCCAACCGATCAAGTACGGTATTCATTCGAGCTATCAACTTGTGTTTGTCTTTATTGGTAATGAAAAAGTTGTCATCGGCATACAAAATAAACAAGCTTCTTTAGAAATTAAATGCAAATCCTTGGTGTAAATAAGGAATAAAAGAGGTCTAAGTCTGGAACCTTGAGGAACTCCGCACTGTAGATGACTGTAAGTTGAGTTAGCGCCATTCCATACTACATACTGTTTCATGTTGACCAGATAACTTTAAACCAATGAAGTCCATGAGCCTGATGCTTAGTTAATAATATATTTGGATCTACTGTGCCAAAAGCTTTAGATAAGTCCATGAACACTCCAATTGGGAGTTCCTTGTTGTCTAAAGCTGTAGATAATCTGTTAACTAATTGGAGGGCCTTCAAGGTAGAATGTTTGACGTAGAATCCATACAATAAGTTATTATCTTTCGACCATTTTGGAGAAGCTTGGTAATAAGGAAATTGTTCTATAATTTGAAAATATTCATGGATCCCATTTTTAAATATCAGAAAAACCTTAGCCCATTTCAGTTGGTCTGGTACTACACCTGTTTGCAGAAAACAGTTACAAATATGACACAGTGGTTTTACGATTATGGGGAGACACTGCTTCACTAATTTAGGCCCTGTCCACACAAAGCAGATTTTTTGGTGAAACCGCATAAGTCTTGTGTGTTTCGGCCGACCGTCCAGACGGAGCCGGCGAATCCGGTGACCGAAACCGCACATTTCTGAAACCTCCCTCGGAGGTGGATTCATCTTTCCGGACCTATGCGGTTTCGTGTTAGGATTCGTGTGGACGCCTGAAACGCAAACGATGACGTCATTAGCCCCATACCAGCTGGGGGACATCAGAATTGCGTTGAATTTTTTATTTATTATTTTATTTCTACTCTTTTTGTAGCTTTAAACAAAGCCCCTTGATAAATGTAATTACTAACTGTACATTAAAAAGTATTTCTGCTCAAAAGGTTGATTCTCCTCGTGACTTTGTATACAGCACGCAGGCTGTATGAGTGCCGGCCTGATGCGATCCACTTTTTTCTGTGGAGAACCAGTGCCTTGAATATTTACTGCAGCGTTTCAGCTCGATGCGGTTTCGCAATGACTCCGTCTTTTAGGGTGTTGTGTTTTGTAACTCCTAGTTGAAAGGCTCTCGGTTCGAACTAGGGATATCCCGTTCTGATCCAAGGCATCGGTATCGGTCCAATATTGGCCCAGTACGCTGGATCGGGTATCGTCGGGGAGAACAAATATGATCCGATCCCTGCAGAGTGTCACGTGATAACAACAGTAGTCGCCAATTGTGCGCATGCACATGAGAGCTAGCGCATGAGGGCTTCCTGTTAAACAGTCCTGTCAGCAGTACGGCAGTATTTCAACCTTAAAGCAGGTTGAGTTATGCACCACATCACACGAGAGAGACTCCAAGGAGTCCAACCGTACAAGCCTTTCTCGATTAACTAGATGTGAAAGAATAACGTCAATAACCCTTTTCCTTCTTATTACAAGTGATGACACACACATGCACACGCGCACACACTTGATTCAACCATTTCAAACTATCAGCTGGAACAGCTCAGCTAATCTATGCATTATCACAAATGTATTCAAACGTTTTCACTTTCAATGTTTGTTAAACTCTTTACTTTATATGTTTCCAACCGTTCGATTTTTTTAAATGGTGTGCAGTGCATGTTTACATTGCTTTACACTTATATTAGACTCCATTTAGACTTTTGAACTCTGTTAAAATCTTTTCACTTGATTTAAGCCATCCAACTTTTCTTTAGTAAGTTGTTTTAAGGTGGCTGATTGGCAATCATGAGCAAAGTGCTTCCATATAGCCTATATATATTTCTTTTTTTTTCCAAGAGTAAACTATAGTATCGGACGGAGATATTCCTTAACCGCATAAAACGAAACCGGATCGTTTTCGCCTGTTTCGGCTCCGTGTGGACAGGGCCTTAATTTTGAGATCATCACAACCAGCACTTGTTGACCTTAGTCTTGATACAATATCCCATATGCCTATTTCTTTTTCATTCACTGGAGAAAAGTAAAGTGTACGAAGGTTGTGGAGTTTTCTGGTTGAAATCCATTACCAAAAGCAGTATAACAGCGTTCAGTTCATGAAGTACAAAGAAGTTCAAAGAGTTCACCAATAACCCTGTTCTTTTTTTTAATGCAAAATTTTTTGAGCGGATGCAGTGATTGGTGGTCCATTAGTCTTCTTGACTGGTCCATAAGTCTTTTTGAGTGTTAAACCCGCCCCCTGAATGCTTCAGTGCTGCGTGCACCAGATCTATCCGTCAAAAGCTAATGGAAAAAAGCCCAATAAAACAGATGACAGAGAGAGCCGAGCCCCTTCATACGGCCATTTGACGTTGTCATGGTGATGTTTTCTATATTGTTCTTGTGTGTGTGTGTGTGTGTGTGTGTGTTTTATTTAATAACAGGGGGCGTCATACCATTAAGAAAGGAGAAAACGGTTATCACATGTTGTTCTAAAGGTTTGTCTACTGTTCCAATTCTTTCTGCTCCGCGTGAGTTGTTTCTGAAATGTAAGGTTTCAACTAGCCATTTTCTAATGGTATGTTGTTGGGTTTTTTCTTTCTTTCTTGATCAAAACGTCCCCTACATCCAGCGCCAGGCGTGTTCAAAGACACCTGAGAAGCTGTGTTATCGATTCGCTAGCATTCTCCTCGCCTTCCTATATGACAACAACTACACACCATCCATGGTACGAGTAATGGCCTCTAGAGCCTTGACATGCTAGCGAGGAGCAACTAGCGTTTGTATTAACCGTCCGCCTTCTTCCCATGTTCAGACAGCCATGTACAAACAAACGGGAAGGAAATTAAAACAGACCAACAAAGAATAGGCCCCTCTCTCAGGGATGCCGGCATCTGTCAGGCGTTTCTCTCTGTTTCTTTAAGGTTTGAAACATGGTTATCAGTTGTTGCTGCCAAATCCAACAGCTGCTATTCACAGGATGTTGAAGGCTTGCACTCAATACCTCATTCAATCGCAAACCACAATAGTGAGTTGATTTTGCTCCTGTTTATTCACAAAACAAAACCCAATACATGCTTTATATTGTCTGAATGTCCTCCCTACAATGGTTGTATAATACTTCTCACACAATTCCTTTCCATTCCATTAGGTTCTTAGAAAACAGCAACAACAAGAGTAATTTCCTACAAACCTTTTCTTTTCCATTTTGTAAGCCTTTACCTTGACTCTACTGGTAACCTTTAGATCAACGGTGGCTGCAATGCTAGCTGGGATGAATAGCACAAACACACACTCACTCACACACACACAAACACACGCAGCCTCCCATTCCAACAATTGCAGACATAATGTCTGTACACAGCAGGATGTGCTGGGCTATGAAGCTCAAGGACACCGATGGGGTCCACAGGGCCTGCTGTACCCACCATGCCTTCTGTACCCACCATAACCACCACGGATTTTGTTATGGGATCAACACACATCATGCTGATGTGTGACCCCAGCAGACCGGGGATCAGCTCAGTCGCACCCTGGCTGTTGACTTTGTGGCTTTGATAAAGATTGTATGGATTGATACGTAATTTCTTGGGACTAGAGGAATGGATTGCATCGGGCAGGGTCGATGCTCTGAGACATGGGGCCCTATCTTGCATCCGGCGCAAGTGACTTAGTCACTGGCGCATGTGTCGTTGCTAGTTTACAACTGGCGCAGAGCGCTCTTTTGCCGTCTCTGAACACCATTGCGCTACTGACCAGGAAATACCTGGTTTAAAGTCAGTGGCGCGTTGTTCAGATGCTATTTTAAGGGCGCAAGCATACATGCGCATGCGATGCATACGGATTGCTTGTGCACCTCGCGCATACACTTTGCTTCTCTCATCTACCTAGCCGCACATTCTTGGTAAATTATTTGGGAAAGAACAGCTGATGCAGCGGTAATAAGTTGTAGGCTACTTTTTAATCAATGCATCTGCAAACACCGTACAGCAAACACATATTTTCTTGACACAGACATCGTGTAGGCCTACATGCCCATAACTTTTAGGATTGATGAGTAGGGCTATTTGATCGTGACAAACATTGTTTTACCGCGAGTGAGTGTTAAAAAGAATTAATGAATGCGGGCGCGCGTGTGTGCTCTGTTTAAACACACGCAAACTAAACACTCTCATCATCATCTCATCTTCGTCCGCTTATCGGGGGTCGGGTCGCGGGGGGAGCAGCTCAAGCAGGGGGCCCCAGACTTCCCTTTCCCGGGCCACATTGACCAGCTCTGACGAGGGGATCCCGAGGCGTTCCCAAGCCAGTGTTGAGATATAATCTCTCCACCTAGTCCTGGGTCTTCCCCGAGGTCTCCTCCCCACTGGACGTGCCTGAAACACCTCCCAAGGAAGGCGCCCATGTGGGCATCGTTAACAGATGCCCGAACCACCTCAGCTGACTCCTTTCTAAGTAAAGGAGCAGCGGCTCTAATCCGAGTTCCTCACGGATGGCTGAGCTTCTCACCCTATCCCTAAGGGAGACGCCAGCCACCCTTCTGAGAAAACTCATCTCGGCCGCTTGTACCCGCGATCTTGTCCTTTCGGTCATCACCCAACCCTCATGACCATAGGTGAGGATAGGAACGAAGATAGACCGGTAGATCGAGAGCTTTGCCTTGCGGCTCAGCTCTCTTTTCGTAACAACGGTGCGGTAAAGCGAACGCAATACCGCCCCCGCTGCTCCGATTCTCCGGCCAATCTCACGCTCCATAGTTCCCTCACTTGCGAACAAGACCCCGAGGTACTTGAACTCCTTCACTTGGGCAAACTAAACACGTAACGCATAATACAATCAATGGCAATGGCTATTACCGCGGGGACACATGCATATTAGGATAGCATACAATACTGATAAGAAACAATGTTTATAATGTATTGCGTATATCATTAAATAGAACCACAGTTACCGCATATCATATGTTATAGCCTATCATACGTTTTCTTTGCCGAAATATATTTGAGGACTCAGTATTTCTGAAGTTTTGGAAAAAAAAACCTTATTCCATGTGTGAATTAGGCCACATTATTTGGCAATAAACTAAGCCATTTGCAAATTCATGTGCATCTGTCTCATCGGAGACTGCAGACGCGCTGTCAAAATATCAACTCGTCCGATTCAAATGCGCTCATGGCTCTTAAAGGGGATGGGAGCTGGCACCCTCATTGGTTTGTTGCACGTTACGCCCAAACCACACCTACGGGTAATTAGGCTGCTTCAGACCAACCCTTTTGACGCTTGCGCCATGGCGCAAGCGTCATTTATCCGCCTGTAAAATAGCGATAGCGCCGTAGAACCGCCCACAAAGCTACTTGCGCTTTGCGCTTTCCCACTTGCGTTTCAGACCGTTAAAATAGGGCCCATGGTGTTGGCGGGGGGCGGAGACTCTCTTTATGGATCGGGGGAGATATGCGGTGATCATAATTGATCATAAAGGAACCATTGAGGTTGATTGCTCTCAGGCCTTGGAGAGCTTCTGAGGTTCATTTAGGAGAGCATTTAATTTAGTGGATGCTAACATTAAGGCGGTACACACACACACACACACACACACACACACACACACACACACACACACACACACACACACACACACACACACACACACACACACACACACACACACACTATTTTCTAAATGCACACTCCCAACTTCAAGCACAATGTATTTACAGAGTTAATGTCTTCAAACATTCATGGCTAAGAAACAAAAATAAATATCTATGAAGAATGACAATTCTTTTTATTTGAAGTTGTAAAAAAAAAAGATATTTGTTTGTACTTTTAGAACCGTTGAATGTTGTTTGTTGTGGATAGGGATTCAAGAGGATATTTGAAAGTAACGATGGTTAATAAAATAATGTCTGAAAAATACACCTATTCTCCACCAGCCAGCCTGTTGTCCTCACTCTTTCACCTTCTGTCTCTTGTCTTCACTCTTTCACCTTCTGTCTCTTGTCCTCACTCTTTCCCCTTCTGTCTCTTGTCCTCACTCTTTCCCCTTCTGTCTCTTGTCCTCACTCTTTCCCCTTCTGTCTCTTGTCCTCACTCTTTCACCTTCTGTATCTTGTCCTCAGTCTTTCACCTTCTGTCTCTTGTCCTCACTCTTTCACCTTCTGTCTCTTGTCCTCAGTCTTTCACCTTCTGTCTCTTGTCCTCACTCTTTCACCTTCTGTCTCTTGTCCTCACTAGGTTCCTCACTAGGTTCCTCACTTGGTTCCTCCTGTCCTCTTGGTCCACGCCCCAGGGCAGAAGCCACCTGGGACTCTTAAAGCTTGTGAGTAGCATCAGAAAAGTGGATGTGACCAGCATTTCAAATAAAATTGTTTTCAACAGCACACAAAAAAAAGGAAAAAACTGATGATGGTTGCTCGGGCAGTGCAACAGGGTGCTCATCCATTCAGACCTGCTGTATTAAACTGCAAAACAATGCCAGTGCAGTATAATCAGTTCAATGACGTTCCTTCATAGACTTCAAAATCCCTTCTCATGAACCACAACCGATGCAAAGATACATGGCGCTCATTACACTGACACATTAGACTTGACGTGATTATTTATTATTATTAAAAAAATTAAAACAAAGACAAGCAGGTCTCCATCTGAGTGGGACTGAAGCCATGCGTTTACCATTAAGATGGATGGATTCATTTAAGTCTCTTCTTGGGATGTAGGAGCCCCTACCGCACACTCCTTATCCAGCCACAGGAGTTGATGGAGCATGGGTGTCAGTTCGTTAGCGCAGGTATGTGCACGTAAGTTTGTATACTTGCTTGTGTGTGTGTGTGGTTTTTTTTTTGTAAAAGGAAGCCTATAGATATGTTTGGGAGAAGAACAAGAAAGAGAAAAAGGGTAGAACTGTGTGTGTGTGTGTGTGTGTGTGTGTGTGTGTGTGTGTGTGTGTGTGTGTGTGTGTGTGAGAAACCAAGGAAGAGGAAATGTTAAAAGAGGTCAATGGCGGGAGGGGTGCGGGGGGAGGAGAGTTTGGAGGACGCATGACGAATGGTAGAAGCTCAAATTAATTTCTTCCCTTAGGCCGGAGTTACCGCTGTTAGGAAAGGCTCCTGCACCTCGGCCGGCCTTCATAAGGTATTTTTACACTGCCAAGCCAGTACAGTTGCAGCTTAGCACGCCCCCACAATTTCAAAAGGTGTATAACCGAGGGAAGGGGCTTCCTCCAGGAGCAGTGTTAATTTCGTTGACGAAAAATGTTTGTCAAAGACCTTTTTTCCGTGACTAAGACGAGACGTTGACAAGCTAAAAATAGATCTTTGATAATAAAAACTATGACGAAATGTACGTTTTGTTTTCTTTGACGAGACGAGACAGGACGAAAATGTTAGTGTCGTTCTATTTGGACATTCAAAATGCACGATATGTTCCAATTATTACCCTCCCGTAAGGTTGTTATGCAACTGTTCACTCCTCAAGTAAATAGGACGGACCTTAGCTACGACTTGGCAACGGGAGGTATAGTCCACTCAGCTATGAGCTAACGCTATGCATTGTACATATTTATATTTCGAAAATTCTTCCCAGCTTTTATTCCACAGATACTCTAGGGTCCATAGCATATAACCGTGTCTGTTTACAGTTTAATTCATTTTTCACAATTTACCCGCTCTCGTTTTGAAGAAAATCACTGCGCCATTCGTTTCAATGGGAATAGCCACGGTCTATACTTTCAACATAAGGTGGACTTTGAAATTCGTCCCGGCCTTTATACCCAAGATACTATAGGGTTTATAGCATATAACCGCGTTTTCTGATTAGTTTAATGCATTTTTCACAATTTACCAGCTATTGTTTTGAAGGCTGAACAGACAAGAGTACTAAAGTGTGACGTCAGGTTTCCATAGCAACCGATTTTCGGTTCTACACAAACCAAATTAACAAGGGCAAATCCTATGCCACACGTACCTTTTATAGAAAAGGAACAATCTTTTTGCGAATTGATTTGTGAGTTTGCTGTACCAATGATCTAAGTAATATTGAGAATAGATTGTCTTCATATTAAAAAAAAACCTAAACTAAACTAACCTTTACGAACTTTTCCTTTTAATACCCCAGGGGAATGCATGAGCGCCTCGACATTTTTCGATTGGTAGTGATTTTCACCTCTTGAAATTGATTTATTTTAATTTTGAAAGAATCAACACATGGAAGCAATGGAGAACGCCATCTCTCGTTCGGTTGTTTAGAACTGAAAATCCGGTTACCAGGACAACGTAACGTTTTCACTTTAGTACTCTATTTGAGTGGAACAACTTAGCAGGTGTCCATATATATAGGGTTAGCCTAATTGAACTAGTTTAAAAAGAGAAAACATTTTGACTAAAAGTAATGACTAAAAGTTGACTAAAATGTAAGGACTTTGTCGACTAAAACTAGACTAAAACTACAAAGGAAAACAATGACTAAAATGTGACTAAATCTAGTAAGCATTTTCGTCAAAAGACTAAGACTAAATCTAAAATAGCTGACAAAATGAACACTGTCCAGGAGCCAGTATTTTTGGTTCACTGGAGTAGGCGGGGCTACTCACAGAGAGTAGACCTCCTTAGAATAATTTGCATACTCCAAATGTTAAATTTTTTTAGGATTCCAGACACTTTCATGCAAGAATGAGTGTTGTGGCTTTACCTGTAGCTTACTACTTCGAGGGGTAATGGATCGACGTTAGTTTGACGCGTGCGTAATTGATTCATGTGAGCTTGTGTATCGTTTGATATGCCAATCCTTTTATTGGCTTCAATAAAAGTTCAAAGATTATTGTTCTCATTCATATAAACATAAATAACCTAATTAAAGAACATAAACACTAACACGGTCATGGTCGAAAACTGTATGAACTTCCCCGTTACACACCTGCCTCTCATTACCGGGTGCCAGGTATTTATAATATCCACCACCAAGGCCACACCTCTGTACCATTAATTCAATAAAAAATAAAATAAAAAATATATAGCAATTTGGCTCCAACAATGAGTATTAATCTGAGTGTAGGCTACAAAGGTGATCAACTGTTTAAAAGAGAAAAAACGCCAACATATTCTGTCATGGTCTGTGTTTCCCTGTCTTGTTTTGGTGTTGCTCCCTCCCCGTTTCAGCTGTTACTCGTTGCGTGTCCTGTGTTTAGTATTTAAGCCCTTGTCTTTCCTTTGTTCCTTGTCGGATCATTGTAGTTCGTGGTGAGTTGTGTCCTGTGTGTTACCTGTGTTCCCGGTATTACCTGTGTTCCCGGTGTTAACCGTGTTACCTGCGTCACCTGTGTTCTCGGTGTTCCTTGCCTTTTGCGTTAATATATTATACTTTACCTGAACTGTCTGCTATGGGGTCCTACCTGCCTGCCTGCCACCCGCTAACCGTGACAGAATGATCCGACCATCATTGGACCCAGTGGACGCTCGTTTTGTTGGAGGCTGTGTTGGGGCGTACTTGCAGCGCTGTCGCTTCAAGGCCCGAGTTGGAGGGTGCCGTACGGACTATCAGAGTGGGGGTGGTGAGTTTGGAGTGCCATCCGGTTCAACATTTCTCTCCAGCCCCTGAGCTGACTCCGGTCCCCGAGCCCTGTCCGGTTCCTGAACCCTACTCCCTCCCGAGGGTGCCCCTCTTCCAGATCTTCCAGACCTTCCAGAAGGGGCCCGCCCTCTACCTTGCCTTCCAGAGGGGTCCCACCTTCTAAACCTTCCAGAAGGGGCCCGCCCTCTACTTCGCCTTCCTCCAGAGGGGACCCGCCCTCTACCTCGCCTTCGTCTTTGACAATGCCGGCCACCTGTGGGTCTTCGCCGTTGCAGGCCTCCAGAAATCTTTTTGGTTCTTTCCTCCTGGCACCCCCCCCCACCCACCCTATTTGGGTTTGACTTTCTTTTTTTTGCATGTCGTGGGTCGCCTGGTAGTCGACCCTTAAGGGGGGGGGGTACTGTCATGGTCCGTCTGTTTCCTTGTCTTGTTTTGGTGTGTTTCCTGTTTTACTTTGCTATCTCTGTCTTGTTTCTCCCCATGTCCGGTCAAGTTTCCCTCCTGTGTGATTACTGCTCCCTCCCCTGATATGTTTCAGCTGTTACTCGTTGCTTGCCCTGTGTTCAGTATTTAAGCCTTTGTCTTTCCTTTGTTCCTTGTTGGATCATTGTTGTGTCCTGTGTGTTCCCGCTGTTACCTGCGTCACCTGTGTTCTCGGTGTTCCTTGCCTTTTGCATTAATAAATTATCCTTTACCTGAACTGTCTGCTATTGGGTCCTACCTGCCTGCCTGCCACCCGCTAACCGTGACATATTCTTTATTATACTGACCACTTGTTTTTTATCCTGACAAAAGCCTTGTAAGGAAAGTTACTCTGGTACTTTCTCGTAGATCGCACCATCTTTCCCCGTCTTCGTTAAATGCGACTGCATCACCTTCTCTCCCATGATGGTCAGCAACCCGTGGATTTCACCGTCTCAGTTGTAGAACATGCAGGGAAATAGGCGGGCATAAGACGGGCATATTTGGCAGGGCAAAATCGTTTATATTGTGGCAACCCGTCCCCAACCCCTCGGGCTGGAGGGCCCAGGGGGATGGGAAACACCTGGGGGATTTCACCGGGAGTGAGACACCATTTTAAACTGCGCTTTCCCCGATTCCCAAGGAGAGTTGGAGCGAGAAGCCGGTGGAGTAACGCGACCCACGGACGTGCCGCAGGGAGGTGACCCGCGCCGTATCCGGACAGAGAAAGCTTAACCCTTATTTCATTGTTTTCTCCTGGCTCACGAAGCTAGCGTATGTTTTTCATTGCCCTACGGGGAGAACTCTGTTTGACCGAATAAATGCCCCCTGGGCTTTGAACCAGCCGAGAAGTGTGGTGATTCCTTACCTTACCAAGACATTCTCGGGCCCGGGTTGCCACATATGGCGGAGAAGGCAGGCAATTTGACCCCGCTACGGATTACACGGAATCACCAGCCCAACCCAGATGCAGAACCCGGAAGGGGCCGCCGCACAGCGGCAGCAACGAGACACCGCCGAGAGCCTCGCTCTTCTCCGAGAGGCGGTGATAAGGCTCACCCAACAAGCGGTGCGCGAGACTCCGACAGCCACCCCAACCAGCCGCCTTACCAAGCTCGGGCCGGACGACGACGTGGAGGCATACTTGGAGGTGTTCGAGAGGACGGCCCGACGCGAGAATTGGCCGGAGGACCAGTGGGCGCACATCCTGTCTCCCTTCCTAACCGGACCTGCCCAACAGGCCAGCCAGGACATGACGCCGGAGCACGCCAGCCAATACCCGATCCTGAAGCAGGCCATCCTGGCCTATTATGGCCATAGCCTCGCTGCCAGAGCCCAGCGCTTCCACGACTGGCGATTCGACATACGAGGCGCGGTGCGCGCGCAGGTCTTCCAGCACGGACGGCTGATCCGGAGGTGGCTCACAACGGGAGAAGGACCCAGCATCCTGGATCGGGTCCTTATAGACAACACCATCCGTCAGCTCCCAATAGACGAACGGAGAACCTTCGCGCACAACCACCCCGACACCGTGGACGAGCTGATCCGGCAGCTGGAAAACTGGCAGGTGGCCCAACAGCTGGGGGGCGGGCCCCGGACCCCGTCGCGGGCCGCCGAGCCGCGTAGTGACCGACGATGTATCCATGCCGTCGGCCTTTGTCGACGGGGGACGACCAGGACCGTGTATGCTGACCACCTGCTGGGCCCACCCGACATCCGGATCCCCAACTATCCCGGTGAGGGTGGGGAATAAGGACACGGAGGCCCTGCTGGATACCGGCAGTGTGGTGACCCTCCTACGCCCAGACCTTGAGGGGGGACGGCGGGGCGAGCCCATGGAAGCCACGTGGTCGTGAGGACCCCCCGAGGGGTGTATGTGACGCGGGCCGGGATCGTGCCCAACCTGCCCGTACCCCTGCTCATCGGCAGGGACTGTCCCATGCTCACCCGCCTGCTGAACCCCGTCCCGAGTTCCCGGCTCCGGCAAGATCCATCGCGTCGGGCCGGGCGGACGGTCCGACCCGCTTACGGGGCTCGGCCGGTCCGAACAACCCCAGCGGAGACGTCAGAGGAGGACGGCGGGACCGAGGGGGACGGACCCACCCCGCCAGGCACCCCAGCCCATTCGAAGGGAGGATCCCACCGAGTGGAGACGGCGGGACCACCCTTGGACACGCCGGACACCCTGACGGCAACCGAGCAGTCCGGTCCACCGGGAGGCTCCGAGAGCTCCCCGCTCCGAGAACGCATCGACCCGGACAGTTCGCCAGAGCCCAGCTACAGGACGACGCCCTGAAGCACGCCTGGAGCCACCTCCTCGCCCATGAGGGACAAGCGAGGGATTCGGTGAGTCGCCTCCCACACCCTCACTTCAGCACCAGGGGGGGTTTGCTATATCGGGTCGTAGAGAAGGGGGGAGAAGTGGTAGAACAGTTACTAGTACCCCGGCCCTACATTAGTAAGGTGCTATTCATGGCCCACTCCCACCTGCTAGGGGCTCATCTAGGCATGGATAAAACCAGGGAAAGGGTTCTAGCTCGGTTTTACTGGCCCGGGGTGAAAGGTGATGTGGTCCGTTATTGTCAGTCTTGCCCGGAATGCCAGCGTACGGCCCCGAGACCCACAGTGCGAAACCCCCTGATTCCCATGCCAATCATTGAGGTCCCCTTTGAGCGGATAGCGCTGGATATTGTCGGCCCACTCCCGAAGACCAGCAGGGGACATAGATACATCCTAGTCATTGTGGATTACGCCACCAGATACCCCGAAGCCCTCCCCCTCCGCGCCGCCACCACCAAGGCAGTAGCCAGGGAGCTAATGCTGCTGTTTAGCAGGGTGGGGATAGCCAGGGAGGTATTAACGGACCAGGGGTCCTGCTTCATGTCCCGAGTCATGAAGCAACTGCTCAGTCTCCTCCAGGTCACCCAGCTCCGGACCTCGGTGTACCACCCCCAGACCGACGGGTTGGTAGAGCGCTTCAATAAGACGCTAAAGCAGATGCTGAAGAAGGTCATGGACGTTGACGGGAAAAACTGGGACCAGCTCCTGCCCCATGTACTCTTCGCAGTCCGCGAAGTACCCCAAGCCTCGACAGGGTTTTCCCCTTCGAGTTGTTGTACGGAAGAAGACCCCGGGGGCTCCTCGACATCGCCAAGGAGGCGTGGGAGAGTCGACCATCCCCCCATCGCACCCTGGTCGACCATGTGGAGCAGGTGAGGGACCGCATAGCCCAGGTCCGGCCCATCGTCCGGGACCACCTTTGGCAGGCCCAGCAGGCCCAGGCCCGGGTCTACAACCGTGGGGCCCAGCTACGCCTGTTCCGGAGACCTGGTCATGGTGCTGATCCCGACGTCGGAATGCAAATTCTTGCCAAGTGGCAGGGCCCGTACGAGGTTGTGGAACAGGTGGGGCCGGTGAACTATCGGGTGCGGCAGCCCGGGAGACGAAAACCCACCCAACTGTACCACGTCAATCTCCTGAAGCAGTGGAGGGCGGACCCGGCCCCGCCGGCGCCGGCTTCCCTCGCCCTGGCCGCCCGGCATACCAGCAGTCCCCATGGGGGAAGATCTCAGTCCCGCCCAGAAGCAGGACCTTGAAGAGGTCATCCTCCAGCACCAGGATGTCTTCTCCGAGCTGCCCGGGAGAACCACAATAACACAGCACGGCATCAAAACGGCGCCCGGCATCACGGTGCGCGTTCCCCCCTACCGGGTCCCAGAAGCCCGACGGAACGCCATCCGGGAGGAAGTCACCCGAATGCTCAGACTCCGCGTCATCGAGGAGTCTCGCAGCGCCTGGTTCAGTCTGGTCGTCCTGGTCCCCAAACCCGACGGCAGTTTCCGGTTCTGCAACGACTTCCGGAAACTCAACGAGGTGTCCGAATTCGACGCCTACCCCATGCCCAGGGTGGATGAGCTGATCGAGCGGCTTGGACCGGCCCGCTACCTCACCACCCTGGACCTCACTAAGGGGTACTGGCAGGTGCCACTCACCCGGACCGCTAGGGAAAAAAACGTGTTTGCAACCCGGGGGGATTGTATCAGTACACGGTCCTGCCGTTCGGTGTCCACGGCGCCCCGGCCTCATCAGGCGTATGCGGCCGCATACATCGATGACATTATCATTCATAGCGCAAGCTGGGACATACACATCCGACAGCTGAAGGCGGTCCTGGCGGAGCTGAGGAGGGCCGGACTCACCGCCAACCCCACCAAGTGCCGCCTGGGGCTGGAGGAGACGGCGTACCTAGGTTACCGGGTGGGACGGGGGAACGTCCGGCCTCAGGAAAGCAAAGTCGCCGCCATCCGGGACTGGCCCCGGCCCACCACCAAGAAGCAGGTGAAGTCGTTCCTGGGTCTGGTAGGGTACTACCAGAGGTTTATCCCCGGCTTCGCCACTATGGCGAGCCCCCTGAACGAGCTGACCCGGAAGGCTTTACCTGACCGGGTGAATTGGTCGGAGGCAGCAGAGGGTGCCTTCGAAACCCTGAGGAGCGCCCTCTGCTCCGAACCCGTCCTAACAACCCCTGACTTCTCTCTACCCCTTATAGTCCACACAGACGCGTCCGAGGTGGGTAGTACTCTCCCAGGTACGGGCGAGAGAAGAACACCCGGTGACGTACATCAGCCAGAAGCTCCTCCCCAACGAGAGGAACTACTCCACCATGGAGAAGGAGGCCCTGGCCATCAAGTGGGCCCTGGACAAACTACGGAATTACCTCCTGGGACGGGAGTTCACGTTGGTGACCGACCACGCACCACTGAAGTGGATGGCCGGCGCGAAGGACACGAACGCACGGGTGACGAGGTGGTTCCTGGCACTCCAGGACTACAGGTTCCAGGTGGACCACAGGCCGGGCAGGGAACATGCCAACGCCGACGCCCTATCCCGCCGAGACATGTGCCTAGGGGCGGTCGGAGACGACCAGGGGCGCAAAGCAGCGGTGGAGGAGTGTGGCAACCCGTCCCCAACCCCTCGGGAGGGCCCAGGGGAGAGGTGGTGGAGGGCGTGTACCGGCTGTATCCAACAGATGGAGCCAGAGGGCGGCCCTCCCGGCGTACTAATCAGGGGGATGGGAAACACCTTGGGGGGGGAGTGAGACACCATGTTAAACTGCGCTTTCCCCGATTCCCAAGGAGAGTTGGAGCGAGAAGCCGGTGGAGTAACGCGACCCACGGACGAGCCGCAGGGAGGTGACCCGCGCCATATCCGGACAGAGAAAGCTAAACCCTTATTTCATTGTTTTCTCCTGGCTCAAGGAGCTAGCGTATGTTTTTCATTGCCCTACGGGGAGAACTCTGTTTGACCGAATAAATGCCCCCTGGGCTTTGAACCAGCCGAGAAGTGTGGTGATTCCTTACCTTACCAAGACATTCTCGGGCCCGGGTTGCCACAATATACACCTCTCTCTGTTTTCATATACAATGTAGCGGGTTTGACTAAATTTAATGTTGGGGTGCCAGTGAGAGGCAAGTCTGACAAAGTAAAATAAAACGGAACAAAAATAGCTTAGTTAACCCAAACAATAATAACCAGGCAGATCGAATACAGCAATAAACCACAAAAACAATCAAACAAACCAGCAATACGATTTCCAAAATATATATTTTCACAATTATTATCCAAAAAAGAAGGGATGCAGCGTGAGTACGCCTCAGTCTGTTAATCCCCGTTCAGTCCTTTCGGGAAAAGTCAGTTCCATTTTTTTCACAATACCAATAATGCCATTACGAAACATCTCAAAACTCTGCTTCAACACAAAATAAGGGGATAAACTCAATAACCAGCGTCTCTCGTCGCGGTGCTGCAAACAACACACCCAAAATAAAAATGCACACTGTTTACTCATGGTACCGAAGTTTTTAAAGTTAGTCAGTCAGAGTCAGACTTTGCTCCACTGGAACTGGCATCTCCCGACTCCGGTCTACACGGTAATTACAATCAAATTGAGCAGTCTCATTGAAACTGAGCGCTTTAATGTCTGATTAAAGGAAAGCTAGAGGAGCATTCTCAAAACAAAAGTATTTTCTTCAAGTATAATTATTTACAATTTTGAACACAAATTATGTTAAAGGCCCACTATGCAACTTCGGGCATTTCTTGGCTGTTTTCTTGGTTTTGGCACGCACATTTCTCTACACAGCGCCCCCTACAGCTTCGTAGTAGATATTTCACAACACTGTCGTAACAACTCGTTGACGACCCTTCCCCATGCACTTCTACGCGAGCCATGTGCATTTGTTTTCAAAGAAGCCGGCGAATGCGTGGAGCCATGTCCGAAGTAGATGTTCATAAAGTGTAGGCAAGGTTATACATTTTTAAAATGGTGTATTTGTATTGCAATAAACATAAATCCATCCTTTTTTATAGTTGACGGGGAGAATTTATATCCTAGATTATAATTGTTATATCTTAGGTTGAACAGAACAATCAGTGTAAGAGGTTTGGCCAACATAATAATCTAAATAAACAAGAACCTGGATTCGGGGATTCAGTCTGTATCTGGGGGACGAGACGGACGAACAGCAAAACACCCATGGAAACAAAGGTGTTTATATGGTTGCAACCAAGCAAGCTAGAAACATACAGGGCTCACAACAAAACGGTCGAGAAAACAATTTTTACAGGGCTCACAACAAAATGGTTGAGCAAACACATTTGTACAGAGACTATCAACATCAAGAATACCACGAAGACAAAGTTCACCCAAGGGTACTTTCAATTTCAAAAGCAACACGGCCGAGTCGGCGTCTGATTTGCAGTCTTCTTTTTCTTTCAGTTCACGCTATTCCTGAAAAGCTTGCCCAAAGTTTACTCGTGTCTGGCCTCTCTGTCGGTCAGTCTCCCTTTTCTCTTCTTCTGTTCCTCCGACATTGGGTTTCTCTGTCTCTTTTTAGTCGGCTGATCTATGATGAATATAACAATCCCTTAGTTAATTGTGTTTATATCGAGCCGGTTCCGTGTTTCGGGGTCTGTGCCGTAAAGCACCAACGCCCGGAGTTCAGAACTTTCAACGCGTGACGCTTAGCGACGATAGCCAATCAGCGTGGAGCTTGACCCGACGTCACTGACAGAGTAGTGACCCTTGCACAGAAGGATACGGCCGACATCTTTCTTTACTCTGGGTGGAAATAGTAACATAGTTACGCCATTAAATGCGTTTAAGGAAACCTTTTTAGCGAGAAATGTGAATTTTACTTTCATAATGTTTGCTCGGTGAATGTGAAGGATGTTTGGTTTGATAGTTATGACGAAGAGTGAACGCTCCGTTCACTTGCATGGACAGAGTCTCTGGTTGCTAAGCAACCTCAACGTCTTGGCGGACTATTTCTCTGCTGATCAACACTACGAATGCTGGAAACACACCAGACACACCATGTGAAGTTATTTAACCCGATTATCGTTATTTATGAGTCTTTAGCCCAAGTGAAGGAGTTCAAGTACCTCGGGGTCTTGTTCGCGAGTGAGGGTACTATGGAGCGTGAGATTGGCCGGAGAATCGGAGTAGCGGGGGCGGTATTGCGTTCGCTTTACCGCACCGTTGTTACGAAAAGAGAGCTGAGCCGCAAGGCAAAGCTCTCGATCTACCGGTCGATCTTCGTTCCTATCCTCACCTATGGTCATGAGGGTTGGGTGATGGCCGAAAGGACGAGATCGCGGGTACAAGCGGCCGAGATGAGTTTTCTCAGAAGGGTGGCTGGCGTCTCGGGATAAGCTGAGAAGCTCAGTCATCCGTGAGGAACTCGGATTAGAGCCGCTGCTCCTTTACTTAGAAAGGAGTCAGCTGAGGTGGTTCGGGCATCTGGCAAGGATGCCCACTGGGCGCCTCCATTGGGAGGTGTTTCAGGCACGTCCAGTGGGGAGGAGACCTCGGGGAAGACCCTGGACTAGGTAGAGACCTCGGGGAAGACCCTGGACTAGGTGGATAGATTATATCTCAACACTGGCCTAGGAATGCCTCGGGATCCCCCCGTCAGAGCTGGTCAATGTGGCCCGGGAAAGGGAAGTCTGGAGCCCCCTGCTTGAGCTGCTCCCCCCGCGACCCGACCCCGGATGAACAGATGACGATGAGATGAGATCGTTATTTATATCCGAGATTATTTAATCTAACCCGATCTAAACTCTATCATGCACCCAAACACGGCGGCGTTTGGGTTTCCTACCTCGGACTCTAGCGCAGCCACAGGCGCGTTGGGCGCGTTGAACCATTTTTGTGACACACAATGATCAAGCGTCAGGTTAGGCGCGTTAGCGTTATCCAACGCGAGTAACGCGGTTGGTGTGGCCGTACCATTAGTCGATTGATCCATGATGAATGCAACAATTGCCTCGCAACTGGCTGTTTATATCTAGCCGGTGCCATGTTTGGGTGTGTGTCTGTGCCGTAAAGCATTTTCGAAACTACAATCTGACTACATTTTCGAGGATACTTCCGTTGCGTCACATCCGGATTGTGTCGGTCCGAACAGAGCAAGTTGCATATGCGCTTTTTCACTGGAGAGGCGACATGGGTAAATGACACAACCACCAATCGACCCAGAAATGGATGCAGAACCATCAGCATAACTCTCAACCTGCATACTTAATGTAATTTTGGCTAAAAAAGTTGCATAGTGGGCCTTTAACTAAAAAAATCGTGGCCAAAATGGACATCTTCTCACCTTCCGCCTTACTTCCGTGTTTACTACATCAAGAAAGCGGGGGGAAATTATTTTGCACTGCATGCAATATTGTGGAAGAACATAAGCGGAAATCTTCCATTGATAAGCATTTTGCCACCACGAAACATAACTACAGAACTGCAGGCAAGGACGTCAGATAACGAGGCAGATCACTATGACACAGGCTGTTGCATCCAAGTCTATTGCCAGCGCAGAAAGAATCAAGAATCAATTATTCATACGACCATTTCTCATCGTCTCATTTTTCTTTTAATTAATGTTTTTGCAGTAATAACTTAATATTTAACATCAGGAAAATCGCAACTTTCACTTCCTCTCGCACTGTAGTCGCAACAAAATCATTAAAAACACTGCAACTTTCATCGCAACTTTTTGGAAAAGCTCACACAACAGGCATTTTAGGGCGTAACAATCTCAAAAAAGGCCCGCGAATTCCTGGAGGGACTGAATAATAATAACACTCACAGTAATGCAAACATTTAAGCTACTTTTTAATCCAAATTGTGGCTTGTTGAATGGGTTGAGACGTGGGAAGCCTACAGGTACACTTAGGGCATTAGGGATCGAACCTCGTTCCTTTTGGGTGGAGTGCATCAAATAATGCACTTAAGATGTGATTTAGCAATGTATTAGTCAAAAGCCATCAACCCGTCTGGTTTAAAATCAATAAGTTGCTTGTACGTACTCAAACACCATGCAAATCCAACATAAATTGTCACCGCATCAAACCTCTCTGGAGGAAGTTGAAAGAAAAATAACAAGAAAATAGGAAGAACAGCACACATGCGCTGTATTGTGATTAATATTTCATTCTTCGAAGAAAGAAGACAATATTTTCCAAGGGACACAATTTTCGGCAGAAGATTTTTGCACCGAAGTATCTAAAATAGAGGGCATGGTTCAGGAAGACAGGAGAGAGAGAGACAGAGAGCGAGAGAGAGACAGAGGGACAGAGAGACAGAGGGAACCAGCCAGCATAGACGGGAATAGAAATGGTCAGCAGAATTAACAAGTCTCTAATACACATCAGGGATGTGAGGGAAATGTGTGAGTTCTACGTTTACTGAAACTGTTTTCTACAGAAAATAACAAATTATTAGATTAGTATAGATGGATGGATGGATAGTGTTATATCCTTACTCCTTCGCACAAACACGGACAACAACGTTGCGTTAACTGTTTATTAAGCCACCATGGCACGTCAACAATGGTAACAACCGAGAGGGACTTCCGCCAGAATATTACCCAGAATACCCCCGGTGCTTCCTTACTACGGAATCCTAGTAAGCCCAGAATACACAACAGATAAATTGATACATATCAAAAAAACAAATGTTTATTGACAGGTACATCCTAGGTTTTACCAGCATGTATTCATTGTTTGTATCTGGATCACGATACCATGTACTAACACGCACACATCCTCATCAATGCCTGACCAGTCCACAATGTGTGTTCATTAACCTCAAGTCAATATGGTGTGGGGTGACATGGGACTGCATTATGATATGTGATATGTGAGGGATAATCACAGAGAGGCAGTGCAAAACAGTTTGATATGCCCGGCTTGTGGAAGGTTACCAGAACACAGAGACAGGACTGGAGTTGGAGTGAAGGTGAAAAGGTTCATTTTGTATAACCAGGAGTGAGGCGGGGGGCAGGTTTGAGAGTGGGGCGCATCAGGCTGGAGGGAGTGAAGCAGGCAGGCTAGGGTTGTAATCCACAAAACAATAGGCAAAAAAGAAAAAAGGTGAGGCACGAGATTTCAGCAGAAACAACTAGAAAGTGTATATTTACTGGAGCCAGGTACGAGTAACTACAACGGTATCTCGAAGTACGAACTGGCGATGACTGCAGGGAAACCAGGTGTATTTGAAGGGGAGTTGATGAGCTGATGCAGGCCAGGTGTGAGCAGTTGAGAGTGGCAGGCAAAGCACAGATACAGACAGGGGGTGTGGCCGACACAGGGGGAGAACACACAGCACCACAACTGTGGCCATGACAGGACCTCACCCTCAACGGACGCCTCTTGGCGGTCTAGGTCTTCTCAGGGTGAGCCTGATGAAAATCCTGAATGAGAGAGGCAGGGCCGGCCCAAGCCTTTCGGGGGCCCTAAGCAGAATTTGATATTGGGGCCCCCCCTCCCACCTAGCGGAGTCATTTGCGCTCGACGATTATTGACAAAAATGTCACACTACAATGATTTGACAATGAATTAATTGACATTATCAATTGTATTAATACTGAATTACGTAGATGTGATTTCCTGTATTTTTTATATGGCCAGCTGGAGAAGGGAAATACCTAAATTTAAGCATATTCATAGCATTTTGCTTTTTGACTTATTGAGATGGTGACTTGGGCTTGGGCTTCAGTGCCCCTTGACCTCTTGGGCCTGGAAGGCTCATTCAGTTGCTCTCATGCCAAAAATATTCTAGACTTTTGTCCCTTGATAGACCCCTGTATTATTATAGTCGTTATTTACACCAAAACAGTCACCTTTTAACCTTAGAGGGCACTTAGATCACAGATTTATTTTAAACTTTCATATTCAAAGTGAAGCATCAAGTGTGGTTTACTGAAGTTAAATTGTAAAATAATTAAATACAACAGCATTTGTATTTTTTTTTTAAAGTATCAGTTTAATAAACAGATCTTTCAACAGATTTGTAAATGTGCAATCTTAAACTGAAATCAAAATACACAAACATTAATATTATCAAAAATAACATTAAAAAATAAAAAATAAATAATGATAGTGCCTCTGTATTCCAAACAAACCATCACAAACATATTAAATAAATAATTTGCAACTGTGCAAATGCGTATTAAGTTAGCAATTTCCAATTACAAAATAAAACCAAAATAGACAAGCATGAATATAATAAAAAATAGAACGTTACATAGATGCATAGATTAAATAATGAAAGTGACTCAGTATTCAATTAACCTTTTAAACTAACTATTTGGAACTTCTAAAATCAAACTGTTTCAAAACATTCAAATAAACGATAATAACAAAACTGATAAGTCAGTAACATGACAGCAAGGGTTCAACAATCAATTGTTGTGAAAATATTCCCAACTGTCTCAATACAATGTAACTGTCCTCAAAATCTTTCCTTCCTAGCTTTTCGGGAGGCAAAGTCATTGATGACATCATTATATGATATTGCTTGGCCAACTTTGCTATTAATACTAATAACAGAAAGTCCACTTAATCTTTCCTGAGCCATCGATTATCTCAGGTATGTTTTAATTAATTTTAGCTTGGAAAAGCTCCTCTCTGCTGAGGCAACTGTCACAGGCAGAGTGCAGGCTATCCTGAGAGCTACCCAAAGATTTGGGTAAACCTCACACATCTCGTTTTGTGAGAGGTATGTGAGCAGCTCAAGGGCGGTCATGGTTTGGGGAAATTCAGGAAGACTCTCGATCTCTACAGCCAGTGCGCTACCATCATAAAATCAGCCTCCTCTCCACACAAGAGTTTTTCCCCAAGAAGCTCACATTGTTCCCTCTGGACCTTTCGATCGAGCTCCTTAAAATTGAGCAGCACTCCAAAGTTTTCTTTGACCTCGCTTAGAGAATGAAATCTATCCTCCAATGACTGAATGCTACAGTCGACAACAGCATTAAAAAAGGACAATTCTAGCCTCTTCATTGCATCTGCCAACGGTTCATCTGCAGCCTCATAAGCAAAGTGCCTTTTTGTAGAGCGCAATCGCTTCTCTTTTAGAACTGCTTCTGTATTCATCCGCTCACAAATCTCTTTTGCAGATGTCTGTGCATCAGAAAAGCCTTTTTGCCGGTAAATGATCAGTTCACTTTTGTTCTTGTGTACAAGGTTTACAGCTACATCAAGCTGCATGTTGGTTGACTGTAGCAGCTTGCTGGTGATGTTAATTTTCGTCAAAATGTCAAACAAGACAGCACAACAAATCTGAAACCGAAATGACCCTATTTCTTCAGCAAGGGAGTTGGCTTCAACAGCCACTACAGGGTCAGTGGCTTTATTCCTTACTTCTAACAGGGCTTCCCTCACCTTCTCTGCCTGGTAGCGCAAAGCTTCAATGCTTTTGATGCGGCTTTCCCAGCGCGTCTCACTCCAGGACTTGAGGGTGAGGTCAACAAACTGCCGTAAGATGGCCCACCTTTGAGTGGACCCAGCGAACAAATTGTATACCTTCTCCACATTTCCGAAAAAACGAGAAGCATCAGTTGATGCTTTGGCTGCATCTGAGACGGTCAGATTCAAGGTATGAGCACTGCAAGGCACATAAAAAGCTCTTGGATTTTTGACCAAGAGCCTAGCCTGCACACCTTTGTTCTTCCCCTTCATATTGGCCCCATTGTCGTAAAACCGCCCCCGACAGTCCTGAAAAGGGATGTTCAATTCCTCAAGCCTGTTAAGGATTAAATTGGAAAAACCCAGGCCAGTGGATTGTGGAGCTATGAGAAATCCCAAAAAGTGCTCTTTTATTTCTGGTGTTTTGCCCAGAGTGTGCGCACCACAACAGACATTTGTTCCTGGTGACTAACATCAGGTGTACAGTCTAATATGATGGCATAATATTTGCAGTCCTTGATTTCTGCCACCATTGCCTCCATTATTTTGTCACTGATACACTCTATCAGCTCATTTTGGATAGTCTTACCCAGGTACGTGTTGTGCTGCATTCCACTATCAATTCTCCTGATGTGGTCTTTTAACACCGGGTCAAATTTTGCCATCAGTTCTACCTCTTTCAGGAAGTTCCCATTGTTGGCCTGATGCAAAGTATCGACAGAACCCCTGAAAGCAAGATTCCTCTCTGCCAAAGACTGAATGATGCTAATCAAACGTGTGAGATCTACACTATTCTCATGCTGTTTCAGAAAAGCTCCTACATTGACCCAATCACGCTGTCCCTCTGTTAACAGTTTAGTGGACTTTCTGGAGAATAATTTGCAACAGAAGCAGTAAACCGCATCATTCTTCTTTGAATAAATTAGCCAGCTTCGCTTGATTTTTTCCCCATTAACTAATTGTCTACACGTATAATGGTAATGAAAGCTTCGACCATCAGATTTTTTGGGGAAGGTGAAGGTGTCACTAATTTGCACTGGCCCTCTTCTTACCAGATCAGTCCTTTCTGAGTCAGACAGGAATGCTGACCATTCAGCTGGGTCAATTGGAGGAGCTGTTGATCCACCTTGATAGCTGGTGCTTGTTGAGGGAGTGGATGGGACATCCATAGCAGTGGATGCTGTAGAAGGACCTGTAGGGACATTCGATACAAAAATAGAATCATAACATAACACAAGATATTTCACAGTTAAGTAAGGCAACGTAAAACAAAAACTGTTAGATAAACTGACCTGTCATGCCGGCTGACCATTCAGCTGGGTCAATTGGAGGAGCTGTTGATCCACCTTGATAGCTAGTGCTTATTGAGGGAGTGGATGGGACATCCATAGCAGTGGATGCTGTAGAAGGACCTGTAGGGACATTAGATACAAAAATAGAATCATAACATAACACAAGATATTTCACAGTAAGGCAACACAAAACAAAAACTGTTAGATTAACTGACCTGTTATGCCGGCAGAGGTTGAAGTCGGTGTATCAGTGACTGTCAATGCTGGTAACTGTTCCTCAATGGGTAAAAGTTCTTTCTCACTTTCAGGTGACTGTAAGTCTGCTGGGGGTGAACCTGCAAAGATAAAATAAATAAATCAACAAATAAAAAAAATGTAATTTTTTTTTTTTAAATGTGTCATGTCATATTAAAAGACTATGTAGCCATTTGCCATTGTTACGGCTAAGCGCTATTGTCGGCGTGATGGCTGGTGTGACAGTGTTTAGTGTGGAGGAGTTTGTGGCGCGTCTGCGTGCCTGCGTCTGCGTGCCTGCGTGTGTGTGCGTACCTGCGTGTGCGTACCTGCGTGTGTGTACCTGCGTTTTTTTGTGTGTGCGCCTGCGTCTGCGTGCCTGCGTGTGTGTGCGTACCTGCGTGTGCGTACCTGCGTGTGTGTACCTGCGTTTTTTTGTGTGTGCGCCTGCGTCTGCGTGCCTGCGTGTGTGTGCGTACCTGCGTGTGCGTACCTGCGTGTGTGTACCTGCGTTTTTTTGTGTGTGCGTCTGCGTGCCTGCGTGTGTGCGTACCTGCGTGTGCGTACCTGCGTGTGTGTGCACCTGCAAAACATCCGTTTTTTTTACAACCAAATGTTGAATACGATTTGAAGGCACGAGTCCTCCACTCACCGTGAGACTGCTCTAATGTAGCAAACTTAGTTTGCACTTATGGGAGGGGGTGTTACGTGTGTGTGTTTTTCCTCTGCTGTTTTGTGTGCTGTTTCAGGTACCACCCTCCCCATCGGACTGATCAGACACACCTGCAGCCCCTCAGCAATCACATGGATTGCTATAAAGCTGCAGGGATGAAAGCAGATGTGGCCAGTGGGCCAGATAGGCGAACCGAGTGGGGTCGCTGTCGCTGTCGGTCGCGAGTCGGAGCTACGTGGGCTCTTCGTCGTGGCATTTCTCCCTCAGTGGAGGGTTAGTGTTTTTTGTTGCTCCCTCAGTGGAGGGTTAGTGTTGTTTGTTGCTCCCTCAGTGGAGGGTTAGTGTTGTTTGTTGCCCCCTCAGTGGAGGGTTAGTGTTGTTTGTTTGTTTGTGGTTCTTTCTGTGTTAACAAGACTCATTTATGCAATAAATGGTATATTGGTTGAAACTCTGCTACTCTCTTCTGTTCTTTAAACGCCCGGTATTATATTCATTGTTGCCCCCCCCCCCCCTTCCCCCTGGACACCAACGGGGTGGGTCGTAACAGCCATCAAGAAAAACCTCAACTGCTGTATCATCAGCTGTGGAGGCACTTACACTTGATGACACATCGGGGGCAGGTACAGTTGGTTGTGCTCCAAAATACTTCAACAGTGTTCCTGAAAAAATAACATTGCAAAAGTGCATAGTTGATAGTGAGTTTATGAAAAATGAGTTTATTTTGCCATCATTACTTACACTCAACAAACAATTCCACACCTAACCATTCCTATTCTAGTGAGGCAAAATAAGGCACAGCCTAATTGCAGTGTGGTGAACACTTAACATCCTAAATATAATATTAATACAATATAAGTATATTTTCATCACAGACGTCTCCTCACTTCAACATGGTGTTTTCTCATAAAGACCAATAGGCCATCTCTCAAAGATCTTAGAGCAGAGCGCACATTGTGCTCCATCTTTGGCTGAGATGTCACTTTTACTAACGTGCACAGGCACAGCAATGCTAGCTTGCATCCCTTACACCTAGAAGGTTAAGGCAAGGCAAGGCAAGGCAACTTTATTTATATAGCACGTTTCATACACAAGGCAGACTTAAAGTGCTTCACATATAAACATTGTTATACAATAAAATAAAATAAAAAGTAAAAGAAAACATATGCAAAGAAATGAGTAAAATAGAAAGTTAAAAAGGCTTTTTAGTAATTAAAATTGAAAGTCCAATGTATTTAAGAAAGTGAGAAAATTAAATTGAAAGTTATTTAAGATCAGATCAACAGACTCTCTGGAACCCAAGTCGGGACCACAACCCGACCTTAAGGACAATCTATTACAATATTCTAGGACTCTAGCCCAGAACCATAGGCAAACAACAAACAACCTCAGCAAATGTCATGTATTTTTCTGGTAAAAATAGAAAATAAAGGGAAAGTTAAAAAGGCATTTTAGTAAAATAAAGGTAAAGTATTTAAGATTTAGCAGAAAGCTAAAGCAAACATAAAAGTCTTCAATCTTGTTTTGAAGGTGCTCAGAGTTGGGGCAAGTCTTAAATCCTCAGGGAGTTTATTCCAGCTATTTGTTGCATAGTAACTAAATCCTGCTTTCCCATGTTTCGTGTTTACTCTGGGGATAATTAACATATTGGTCTCAGAAGATCTTAGTGTTCTAGAAGGCTTATTTAGTGGAAGCATATCAGTTAAATATTTTGGGCCTAAACCATGTAGGGATTTATAGGTTAGCAACATGATTTTAAAATCAATTCTCTGACCTACAGGAAGCCAATGTAACGATTTAAGAATTGGTGTAATATGTTCAAATTTTTTGGTCTTTGTTAAAACTCTAGCAGCAGCATTCTGAACAAGCTGAAGCTTCCTTAGAGTTTGTTTTTGGAGACCTGTAAGGAGACCATTGCAGTAATCAAGCTTACTAGTGATAAAGGCATGTACAAGTTTTTGTAAGTCTTCGGTGGACATGAGCCCTCTAAGTCTTGCTACATTTTTAAGGTGATAATATGCAGATTTTGTAACTAATTTGATGTGACTTTCGAAATGTAAATCAGAATCCATGATAACCCCTAGGTTTCTGTCTTTGATTGAGGTTTTCAGGGACAGAGAGTGAAGGTGTTGGGTTACTTTAAGCCTTTCCGTATTAGCACCAAATACAATTATCTCTGTTTTATCCTCATTTAGCTGAAGGAAATTTCGGCACATCCAGTCTTTCACTTGCTCAATGCACTGGCACAGCAGATCTATGGGCCGATAGTCATTTGTTGATAGCGATACATAGATTTGCGTGTCATCAGCATAGAATGATGGTCAATATTGTTATTATGCATGATTTGCCCTAGTGGGAGCATGTAGATGTTGAATAAAGAGGGTCCTAAGATCGAACCTTGTGGGACTCCACACATCACGTTGGTTGATTCTGATACAAAGTCGCCGATGGAAACAAAGTAGTTCCTATTTTGTAGGTAGGATCTGAACCAATTTAAGACTGTGCCTGAAAGCCCCACCCAGTTTTCTAACCTGTCCAAAAGTATTGTATGGTCTACAGTGTCGAATGCAGCACTGAGGTCTAGTAGCATTAGTATTGAGGTTTTGCCGGAGTCTGTGTTAAGACGGATGTCGTTTACAACTTTAATGAGGGCGGTCTCAGTGCTGTGCAGGGGTCGAAATCCTGATTGGAAGGTGTCATAACAACCAGTTGATGCCAGGAAGTGATTAAGTTGCTGGAGGACAACTTTCTCAATGATTTTACTTATGAAGGGCAGATTTGATATTGGTCTGTAGTTGTTAATAATAGAGGTATCTAGGCTCCGCTTTTTTAAAAGGGGTTTAATAACTGCAGTTTTCAGGGCTTTTGGGAAGTTGCCTGACTGGAGAGAGTTGTTAACTATCTGCAATATGTCTATTGCTAGGCAGTCAAAAACATTCTTAAAGAGGTTGGTAGGTAAAGAATCAAGGCAACAGGTGGATGGCTTTAGTTGTGTAACAGTTTCCACAAGAGTTTTAGAGTCAATAACATTAAAGCATGCCATCCCTGCCACGTTACTTTTGCCTGAACAGGGTGGTAGTCCAACATTTTCGTTTGAAGTGGAGATATTGATGGCGCGTCTGATGCCTTCAATTTTATCAGTATAAAAAGCTGCAAACTCATTGCATTTCTGCGTGGAATGGAGATCAGGTGGAATTTGTGTTGGGGGGTTGGTCAGTCTGTCAACAGTTGCAAATAGGGTTTTTGCATTATTATTATTGGATTTAATGATATTGGAGAAAAATGTTTCTCTAGCACTTTTTAAGTCTGAATTGTAGGCACGGAGGCTCTCTTTGTAGATATCATGGTGAATATGAAGTTTTGTTTTACGCCAGATGCGTTCAACCTTCCTGCATTCTTTTTTCTGTGCTGTTACAGAAGCAGCTTTTCTCCAGGGTGCCTTTTGCTTTCCAGAAATCGTTTTAACCTTATAAGGTGCAATGACATCCATGACTTTCAAAATTTTCAAATTAAAGTTTTCTACAAGATCATCAGCAGAACATGGGTTGAGAGGTGGTAGTAAGGAGATGGCCTTTCTAAAAAGTACATACGATTCTTCATTGATATACCGTTTTTTGACAGTATTTGATTTTGTCTGTATGTTGGGAATAAAAGATATATTAAAGAAAACACAAAAGTGGTCAGACAAGGAAGGATCAGTCACAGAGAGATCAAAAACATTGAGGCCCTTTGTGATAACCAGGTCTAGAGTGTGGCCCTTACAATGAGTAGTCTCTTTCACATGTTGGGACAGTTCAAATGTGTCCAAAATGGTAAAAAGTTTTTTTGCACACTTGTCATTCAAATCATCAGTATGAAAATTGAAGTCACCAGTTATAACTAGACAGTCAAAGTCTGTGGAGATGCTAGACAATAATTCTGTGAATTCATTGAAAAAATTTGCACAGTATGTGGGTGGCCTGTAAATAATTAATAGGAGAACTCTGGGGGAGCATTTCAATACAGCACAAAGGTATTCAAATGATGGAAAATCACCAAATAACATCTGTTTCCCCTGAAAATCATTTTTAAATATAACAGCAACCCCTCCACCTCTTTTTCCAGATCTACATGGCATGCATCAAAAAAGTTATAGTTGGGAGGAGCTGTCTCTATCAGAACGGTTGCACTGTTATTTTGTTCCAGCCATGTTTCAGTTAAAAACATAAAATCCAGTTTAGAGGTGGTAATAAAATCATTAACTAAAAATGATTTGTTATTAAGAGACCTAACATTAAGTAGACCCATCCTGATGGTGTTGTTGATAGGCTTTAAGGTTGTTTTTGGTTTGGAGGAAATATGTATGAGATTTGTGAGGTTAGCAGTGTGTCTAAGTTTCCCTTTGTTTACTCTCTTAGTGGTTACAGCAGGAATGCAAAAGTTGCCATGTTTTGACATAGGCAACCTTGGGTTCAGCAGATTATGCGAAACGTCCTTTATACTTTGTCTACGGCTGAACCCTTTTTTGTCTCAGTAATACTCAGGACTACTACTAAGTTCACCTTTGGCTGTTTCCTCCAATATAAACCGATATCTCACGGACTAAGACTCTGCACTTAGTCGCTGTCAGACTCACCACTATGTCACATTTATAAAACAGTACTGTTTTCATGTAGCTAGCTACTAGTGCTAATGTCCACCTCAGTCAGCGAGCTAACGTTAGATTAAGCCTGGCAAGAGCTAGCAGTACATGTTTGATTGAACATCCTAAACACTGCCAATATCGTTGACACCTGATATACACCTAGATAAATGTATATTAATGAGATACATACACTGTTGATGAATATAGCTCATGTGATGGCAAATATAAGATGACATTAACTCGCTAGCTAGCTAGCTAACTCCTATGATAGCTTGAGCTGCTCCTCCCTCAAATGAGTTCAAAACATATTTTAAATAATCATGCAATCATACCTTTATCTTGCTCTTTTTTCTCATCTTCTGTCCTTTTCTTTTTCCGTTTTTGGGCACCAGAGAGATACGTCCTTTTAGATGACATGCTTATGTATGTCCCTTCCAACTTAACCTTGAGTATTATGCAGTGTCTGTCTATGACCGCGAATTATCTGTCAGCTGATTGAGCACGCAGTTGATATGCATGACTTGAACGCTGGCAGATATATTGATCGTAAAATCAGAATTTTCTTGTATGGATGTATTCTTTATTTCATTCAATCAGGTCACTTGTTTAAGTTATTTAATATTATTATTATTATTATTTTTAATTATATATTTTTTTTTTCCGATAGGGCGCCCCCTGGCGGTCAGGAGGCCCCAAGCGCCCGCTTGTATCGCTTATGCCTCGGGCCGGCCCTGGAGAGAGGGGTTGAGGATGAGTCCCAGCGAAATCCAGCTCCTTTCCTCGGGACCATATCCTGGCCAATCTGCGAGGTATTGAAAACGCCTAACCCCTTGTGAATTTTTGCGTAAGGGGACCATGAATAGTTTTCAAAATCTGAAGAAGCAGTTTGGCTTGGATAAGGTAAACGATAAGGTAAACGATTTTTACAGATTCCTTCAGGTCCGGCATTATATTGACCAGATACAGAAGGGGAGTTCACTAGTAGGCTGGGATAATAATCTGTTAGAAGTGTTTATTGATGCGTATTCTAATGGCTTTAAACAGAAACGTATCTCAAGACTCTACAAGAGGTTACAACAAACAAAATGTAGTTCACTGTATGTATAACAAAAATGGGAACATGAAGGAAACCTTGCACTTAAGGACGAAGATTGGGAGAACCTATGTGAGATACAGTGGAAAACTTCCAGCTCAACTGTGTGGCGAGAGTTTTGCTGGAAAAACCTTATAAGGTTCTTTATCACTCCAGCTCGAAAGAGGCACTACACAAATTCTTCGGCATGCTCAGTGGCGGCAGTGTGGGTGCCTCGGAGCAAATCATTTCCGCATGTTCTGGTCCTGTGCATCATTGATTTCATTTGGTCAGAAGGTTTATAAAGTTATGCAAAGCATTTTTCAGACGGACATTCAAGTTAAATTTGAGTCTTTATATTTGGGTGCCTTAACATCAGAAAATGTTTCTTCCAATGTCAAATGTTTATTTCGGATCCTAAGTGCTGCTTGTAGAAAAGCTATTACTAGAATGTGGTTAAAACCAGGAAAACCGACTGTGGAGTAATGGATTGACATTATCTATTAGGGGTGCAACGGATCACAAAGCTCATGGTTCGGATCGGGTCACGGTTTTTGAGTCACGGGTCGGATCATTTTCGGATCAACAACAACAATAAAGATAACAAGACAAATGTGACTTTAAATAAAATCTTCAACTGTGTAAAAACAAAATAAAGTGAAAAATTAGGTAATAATCCTGCTTCCTTTAAGCATGGTCAATATTTAAAGAATGTGCAATCTGAGGCATTATTCCTTCTTCTTTTTAACATGGATAGGATAGTAAATAATTCCTAACCCTGGATTTACAATTCAGGATGTCTGCATTGCCTGGGGAGAGTTTAGAGTCTACACCAGTCATACTCAAGTAGCGGCCCGCGGGCCTTTTGTGGCCCGCGGGGTGTCTATTAATGGCCCTCGAGCTGTTTTGAAAAGTTTTTTTAATTATAAAAAAAATAAAAATAATAATCGTGCTGGGCGCTCTTATTTTGAAACCGCGCGCCGCGATCTCAATACGAGGCTGGGGGTTGCAACAATAAACAGATAGCACTCAAGCCCACAGACCGCTCCAGCCCTGCCAAACTCGAGGCAGACAGTCCATCTCAGCAGCAGTCAAGGCCGATTTAGGGTCGTTTTAGACGCAGAGACGTAAGCACGTAATTTACACAAGGGACTTGTTTTAGACAAGTTTTGATTTACGGTTCCTTTAAGGTTCCTTAAGGATTGCGCGTGTTGCAAGGGGATTCTCCGCCAGAACAGTAGGGGGAGCAACCAACGAATCTGTGGAAGTGGAAATCGCTGGCTTGTTTATATTTATAATTATCATAATTCGTTCTTGTGTTTTCTTCTTCTCCTTCTTCAAAATTCTTCATTCGCTTCTGTCACGGCCTTTTAAAAATGGCGCTATTATGCTGTAAAACCGGAAATGTGAGACTCCTGAAAGGATGTGGTTAGCTGGCCAATCACAGTCTTTGCGAGCTGCGTAGGGCCGTAGTGTTTTAGTCGCATAGTCAGGAATTTTGGCCGACGCACTTAAGCACGTAAGGGGGGATATTTTACCGCGCAAGGGGGGGTTATGTATCTTGCGTGCTTACGCGTTACGTCTAAAACAGAGCATATATCGGCCTCAGTCACACATATACCGACCGGCCCCTTGAGTCACTGAAAAAAAATGTTGTGGCCCCTCATCATTTCTACTTGAGTACCCCTGGTCTACACTCTCCCAAGGCAATGCAGACATCCTTATCTTCTTTTTTTTAGTTTGGTAGCGAAATACAGTTTCTGTGGCGTTTTATTTGGCATTTTGTAAATCCATTGATTTCGGTTGGGAGGCTCATTGCTCATTGCAAGGGGGGTTGGTTGTAGTCTTTTCGCTCGGTTCTAGCCCTACTGTTGAAACGGCGAACCGAGCGAAAAGACTACAACCAAACCTAAACACGTCCGGTTCAGTTTCCGGTTTACGTTTCTTTGGGATTTACGGAACGCCAAATACAACACAACAGAAACTGTATTTCGCTACGATACTTGATGATGTTGTTAATACCGGAATTGTCCTCTAAACATGCGCTGATCACGTCAACGCACAACTTTTTTTTTTTATCAGCCGATCCGCGGATCACTTGCGTCCCGAACCGTGATGGTTGATCCGTACGGATCACGGGAAACCGTTGCACCACTATTATCTATGATATTTTTAAGATGGAAAGGATAACTTTTGCTTTGAGACTGCAACAAGAAATTTTTTGAAAAGATGGGAAAGTTGGATAACGTATATCGGACCAATACGACCATCATTTTTCTGAAGTAGATTATTGTGTCCTTTTTGTTTTCTTTTATTTTCCCTCTGTAGAGGGCTTTTTGTGACGCTGAGGTTTAACCCAACATGTTTGTATATTTAGTTATTGTTCTTATTTTCCTATATTAAAAAATTGCTTATGTAGATATAATACAGTATGTATGAGGTCCTAATGGGTCCCTGCTCACTTTTGTACTGCTTACTGAACCTGTGATACTTTTCTGTGGGCTATTAACAGACGGCTTAGTGAAAAGTATATGCATTATTATTGACTGTAATGTATGGACCTGGAAAATTAATTTAAAAAAAAGAAAAACCCTACCCTGACGATGTATGTCCAGTAATCGCTGGATGGTGAAACATCGGTGGTCATCAATCAAACGGGGAGGAGGGGGGGAGCGGCTGTGGGGCAGAGAGGGCTGGTGGAGACTGGTTTTACCAGAGATAGATGAAAAGTGGGGTGAACACGCATTGACCGAGGCAGCTTGAGCCTCACGGCAGACGGCTTGATGATGGCATCAATAGGGAAGGGACCCACAAAGCGAGGGGTTCGTTTCTTAGAGCCAGTCTGAAGAGGGGGGTCCCTTGAGGAAAGGCACACTTCCTGACCCACTCGATAGGCAGGAGTGGGAACTCTGCGACGGTCACCGATACGCCGGTTCTGCTCAGCAGAGCGCAACAGACCCTCCACAACCTGCGGCAACAGCGGAGATGGTGCTGAACCGAGGGAACAGATGTCTTCCACCTGAGCGGGGAACAAGGGCGGCTGATAGGCCAGGGAGCACTCGAAAGGGGACATGCCAATAGCTGCACTGGGCAGTGAGTTGTGCACATACTCAATCCATGAGAGATGTTCGCTCCGAGCAGAGGGGTTGCGCGCAACCACACAGCGCAGCGTGGTTCCCAGGTCCTGGTTCGCTCTCTCCGCCTGCCCATTAGTCTGTGGGTGATAACCAGATGACAGGCTGACTGAGGCCCCCAACGCCCGATAGAAAGCCTTCCATACCTGGGAAATTAATCGGGGACCACGGTCAAAGACGAGGTCGGCAGGAATCCTGTGGAGGAAAAAAACATGCTGTACGAGCAGCTGGGCGGTTTTGGAGGCAGTGGGAGCTTGGGGAGGGCAATGAAGTGAACAGCCTTGGAAAACCTTCCCATGACAGTGAGAATGACAGTGTGGCCATTAGAGGGGGGAAGACTGGTTACAAAATCGAGGCCAATGTGAGACCAGGGCCGACCTGGGATTGGGAGGGGACGTAGCAGGCCAGCAGGGGGTTGGTGGGAGGACTTGGCCCGAGCACACACAGTGCAGGCTTGGACGAATGACCGCGTGGTGGTGTCCATTGTTTGCAACCAAAAGTGCCGCTTCAGGAGGGACATGGTGCGATTCATGCCAGGGTGACAGTCAAAGTGAGACGTATTGCACCACAGCAGAACTTGGGAGCGAGCAAAGCTAGGGACAAAAAGGCGGTTCGGGGGGCCGTTACTCGGATCCGGTTTTGAAGCTTGCGCCCTCCGGTAGGGATGGGGATCAAAACCCGGTTCTATCAAGGACCCGGTTCCACTTTTTTCAAAACCCGAAAATCATTAACATTTGGGCTTATCGATACCACTATCGAGTCCCGTCGTTCTTTTATTATTTCTTTGTCCCGTAGGTCCTGTAACGTAATGTTGTGTCCCTCGAGTCGCGTCACAGCAATTAAATCAAATCAATCCAATCACTGCAGCGTGTCCACCAGTGCTTTTGGAATTGTAAGCAAACGGGTATTACAAGTAAAACAAGTGAAGTCTGGCAGTTAACTTTGCTCGCGAGGATGGCTGAACGGGCGAAAATAATTTATTGTAAAGGGGGGAACACAATCTCAATGGCCAACTACATTAGCATTGTGCATCAAATAAAGGCCAAATGCAGTACCTTCGACTGTCACCGAGTTGAAAAGACTCCTGTCTCCTCCTTCTCCCGTCGCACCACAGACGTCTTAATCATCGACTCAAAGTACGAGCGGTAATCGCACACACAGACATTGTCGCTAGTCCCGTCAGTTAAAAATAGTAAGCCAATTGTGAAATCGGTGTTGGATTCGGCAGCATACAAGCTAGTTATCTTAAAAAGTAAATAAAGTTTCAGATGTGCTGCGTGATGAGGTTGGCTCAGTAAAACGACTGTTGCGTTCAAATGTAACATAGAGAAAATTGAGTTTTTGTTTTTGAGTTTGTGAGAAACATGAGTAATACTGTAGTACCCCACCTTCTTTCTGTATTGCTAATACAGTTGTATAGTTCTCTAATCATTTTAATATATATAATTAAAACTACTGATGTCAATATTTATTAGGATTTACATATTTAATTTAAAATACAATTATTTATTTCCTAAATATTTTCCTCATCACTAAAATCGTATTGTATTTCCACCAATTAATAGAAAAGTATTGATAGTGGTATCAATAAAGACTCGGATTGTTAATGAGTATCCAAAATGGTATCGATATCAATAAATATTATTGATCCCCAAGGGACTCAAGGGACTCAATCTCCCAGGTGACAGCCGCCACCTTGAGGCAGGAAGGAGAGAGGATGGTGTCAGATGGAGCCGGTGAGTTCTCAGAGAAAAACTGACGAGTGAGGGGATCTGGCTTGATGTTCCGGGATCCCGGACGGTAAGTGAGGATGAAGTTGAACCGCCCAAAAAACAGGGACCGCTGGGAGTTCAAGCGTTTTGCTGTCTGTAAGTAGGACAGATCCTTGTGGTCGTCCAAACCACAAACGGCTGTTCCACCCCCTCCAGCCAGTGCCGCCACTCCTCCAATGCCAGCTTCACAGCAGGCAACTCCCTGTTGCCAATGTCGTAGTTGCGCTCATTAGGTGATAGAAGAAGGCGCAGGGATTAATCTTTTCTTCAGCAGGAGAACACTGGGACAGAACGGCCCCCACTCCAGTGTCTGAGGCATCGACCACCACGATGAACTGCCTGGAGGTGTCAGGTTGGATCAGAATAGGGGCGGATGAGAATAGCCTATTGAGTCTAGAGAAGGCAACATCTGCCTCTGGTGTCCAGGCATATGGGAGTGAAGGAGAGGTGAGGCGAGTGAGAGGGGCTGCAACCCTTCTGTAGTCACGGATGAACCTCCGGTAAAAGTTGGCAAAACCGAGAAGTTTCTTACGGGCCCTGATCTTCTCTGGGCAGGTCCTCACCTGCCCGCTTTCAATGATGTAGCCGAGGAAGGAGACAGAGGTTGCACTGAACTCGCATTCTCAGCCTTTGCCTAGAGTTTATTTACCAGCAGCCGCTGGAGAACTTGCCGGACATGCTGGACGTGTTCCTCCTTGTTACGGGAAAAAAATAGGATGTTGTCTAAATAGAAGAAGACAGAGAGGTTGAGGAAGTCACGGAGGACGTCATTGACCAGGTTCTGGAACACAGCGGGGGCATTTGTTAGACCGAAGGGCATGACTAAGTATTCGAAGTGGCCAAGGGGGGTGTTAAAGGCATTCTTCCATTCATCTCCCTCACAGATACGCACCAGGTGGTATGCGTTGCGTATTTCCAGTTTTGAAAGATAGTGGCCCCCTGCAGAGGCTCAAACGCGGAACTGATGAGGGGCAAAGTATACCTGTTTCTAACTGTGATATTGTTGAGATCACAGTATTCAATGCAGGGGCGAAGAGACTAGAAAGTCTATATACTAGAGCCAGGTACGAACTGCCGATGACTGCAGGGAAACCAGGTGCATTTGAACGCGGAGTTGATGAGCTGATAGGCAAGGTGTGAGCAGTTGAGAGTGGCAGGCAAAGCACAGATACAGACAGGGGGTGTGGCCGACACAGGGGGGAGAACACACAGCACCTCAACTTTGTATCGGGCGGTAAGCCGTCCACCAGCCAGGCATATCAAACTGTTTATTGCTCTGCTTTGAGGTGACTATCCCGTTTATTCTACTTCTTGCTTGCCAACATGATAAAACAATTCAAATACTTTAATAATTATGCTTTTTCTATTGGTATTGCATGCTTATTAAATGTATACTCTGTATGAGTTCATCTCCCTCAAAAAGTAGTCCCCTTTAATTACGATCGATCAAACATGCATTCCTTATTCCAAATATTATTTATTTGCAATAAATGTCTAACAATATTATTTAGCCATCAAATTTGGGCTATCAAATGTCTTCCCTACTCCATACATTAAAATTTACAATGAATTTGTCCATTTTTAAAACGCTGCAATGTTTAGAACTACTGTGAATAACGTTAGCTCAGCTGTAGCTAATTAGTTTATATAGCAACCACACAAGGCTGCATCTGATCACTAGTTTAATATCGTAATTGCTACATTGTTTCTCGCTTGCGAAACTATGTATCGACTGACCCTCCAATAGATTTCCGACACATTTTAGAAACTTTTCTAAACAAGGTTTATTTTTGCAATGGACCTCATGTTTTAAAAAAAAAAATACAAGGGGCATATTGATCTACTATTTGATGACGCTGTGCCCAGTCAGCAGCAAGTACAACCAACAAGTCAGCGGGCAATTCCTAAATGAAGAATATGTTTTCTTAATTTTTTCTCAACCACGTCCGTGGATCAGGAAATTAAGTCATTCAGTGGGGCTTGTAAATTAAATAGCAATGGTAGGTTAACATCTTAAACTCGAGGTTCCCCAGATTTGGGTAGAGTGTGATCACATCGCAGCAAAAGGCATACAACACTGCCCTTATTATGTAGAAATAGTCATATCAAATTAAACATGAGAAACTCCGCTACAAGCACATATGAGTCATTTTTACACACACCAAACCCAACTCAAACAACAAGCATTTTAATTCGACAAATTATACAATTAAAAATAGGCTGGAGGTCATGAGGTCAACCTTCCTCTGTGTGTGCGTGTGTGTGTGCATGTGTGTGTGTGCGTGTATGTGTGTGTGTGTGTGTGTGTGTGTGTGTGTATGGATGGATTAATGTTTCCATCCATTTAGTTATAAGCATGTATTTTTCATTTTGAATTGTTTTTACTACTTTTGTGTAGTAAAAACTTCCTTTGTAACATAACACAAACCCTAAAGTTGGCCCTAAAGTTGGTTGTCAATATATGTATTTTGGAATGGGACATTTTGGGGTGTGTGTGTGTGTGTGTGTGTGTGTGTGTGTGTGTGTGTGTGTGTGTGTGTGTGTGTGTGTGTGTGTGTGTGTGTGTGTGTGTACGTGGAGTGAGATGCAAGGAGACCTGGCAACACTAATCAATCAAATTGATTTGAATGTCAAGCAAGCATATCTTTGATTTGCTGAAAAGTCCTTTAGCAGCACCTAATGAAACGTGTATTAAGTGTTTCCCCAGGTAACAAGGCATTAATCAAGGTGGCGGCGTGCCAATGGCTATCTTGAATAACAAATGACAAAGCAGAAGGCTTCTATGGTCTCTTTCTCTTTTTCACTCTCCATTTCTATACTACCCTACTCTCCCTGTCCCTCTGGCACTCTCCCATCCCCTCCGTGGGAAGCTGTATCCACCTGCTTCCATTGTTGCTACTAAGGCTTTTCACTGTATTTATCGACATATGTACTACGTGAACAGCATTAATCTTTTTGATATGATGTTTTTTGATACAGGTGTATATTATATTAGATATGGATGTTTTTTTCTTCTACTGGTCACACACAGATGTATATGTTTCCTTGTCTATTTATCCATCTAACTATCGATCATAAAAGCCGAAGGAACCAATGAGAACCTACATATATATACTGTATATATACATTACGTAGAGGCTATTAATTTCATACATTTCCTTAAGAATGCATGGCCATTAAACCAGACACTGTGCTAGCCCTTTGCTAAACAACAGAGACTTCCGCACTAGACAACATTAAAGAGAGGTCTCCTTGAATCAAGGGTGCTACAAATGATTAGCGTTAGCATGGAGTGCTGCACGTGTACTGCGCAGGGGGTCTTGTCGGTCAGGATGTGGAGATCAGGTGGCATGACCTTAGCCAAATGTCATGGCACAGTCTTCACTCAAACCTCTGTAATTGGCAATGTGTCCACACGCATTGGATCATTCCAGGTAGCAACCTTTTGTTTGTAGAGGGACTTTTCATCAGCCAGTCGAGCAGGGTACAGTCAGTTGGCTTGATTGAGCCAGAATCGTTAGTCGACTGTTTTGTTGTAAAAGAAAATGTTTTATCTTCAAGGGGTGTAACTTATGATCATAGGAACCTGTAGGGACACAGTTCTGCTTTAGTTTGAACCAACATGGTTTCACCTTGTCACCTCCATTACTTTGAGAGAAAACCCTCTGAAGCTTCAGGATGTACTTTGAAGACTTACTGCCTCTTATGTGTGTCGTGGAGCTCTTGTAATTCTTCCCAAGTCCAAAGCACATAGCCTTCTGGGAACAAACACTCAATAATATCTTTAGTATCTTTGCATTCAAAATAGAATTGAGTCAGACTGGAGGCAAGCAGAAGACTACCACCCTGCTACATTCGCGCTCAACATGCTTTGCATATTGATGCTTTTTTTTGTGGCGCTTCAAATAAGGAGTGAGAAGCAGTCCTTATGCTGAATGGGCTAAACAGGCTAAAAAAATTTCAACAAAGATCCGCTTAAAATACATATCAGATGAATACAAAGTAATAATCTGTGTCATCAACTCTAGAAGCCCCACAGAACCAGCCTGACAGAGCGAGTACAACTCTTACATAACCCAGGGGATGGAGAGTATGGTTGTGATAAAACAACACAGCTCTTATATAGCCCAGGGGCATTGGGAGTATGGTCGTTATAGCAGGGGATGTCTGGGTCTCTGTACAATGGTCTCTGTATTTCTCTGTATTCACTGTCTAACTCCTACCTGCTCCTTCCTCTGTATTCACTCTACCCCTACCGGGAGGTTTTCACACCCGTCATACATTGAATCATAATCATAATTCTCAGCTGCATGGGAGAATTCCCAGTGGAATAAGCCAAGGCTGCATAGGAATGTAATTACAACTATGATCCAATCATTGAACACAATAATAAAAAAACTAAAACATGAAATATACATTAAAATTGGAGATCATGTGAGTTCCAGATTGAGTGGGATGTATCAAGGGTGGACCTGAATGGTCTCCTACATTCAGAGTGTCTGAAAAGTTATATAATGTTGTTGGTTGGAGGATCATTTGAAACTAGAAAAAAAAAATCCTGCAGAAAATGCTTTGAGTGCTGTAGTGCAAAGTGAGGTTAAATACACGTTTTAGAAAAGCCACATAGGTTAAGTCGTAAAGAAATGTGGAATGGCTTAAATCAAGAGAAAAGATTTGAGTTCAAAAGTCTAAATTGGGTAAACAATTTAAAAATGCACACAATTTAAAAAAAATGGGTGGAAACAAATATAGTGAAGATTAAGTGATACGTTTTGAATACATTTGAGATAAAATAGAATAGCTGAGCTGTTCTGATGAAGTTTTGAGTGTGCGTGTGCGTGTGTGTGTACAGAAGTAAACGGATATGTAGCAAGCACCTAGTCTCTAACCATATAAATAACATAAAAGTGTCCGATATAAAACAATCATATTTCCAATAGATTAATCCTTTTAGCGCCAGTGTAACCAGAAATAACGTAACTGTTTAAGCTTCACATTGTGTTTCTAGGTTAAATATTGACACAATATGGACTCTGCGACTTTCAAAATGGTAAGCTTTTATGATAGCCACCCTGGGCTAGGAGCGTCATCTAGAGACGTCATCACGTCACGCTCTCTAGCCTCAACGTCAATGAAACCAACTGCAAAAATACGAAGCGGAATGACATAAAACAGTTTAACTGTCATTTAGAAGTGTGTTGATTTGTTAAATGTTTCTTTGTAACCAAGTTAGGAAGTATAGAGTAGCTGAAGTTTCAGAGAATAGGCAGACGGCTTCGCCTTACTCCCATTGACTTCCGTTGTAAAATAATTATATTTTAAAATTCTAATATCTTAAAAAGTTTTAAATACATTAGAAATTTGAATGGAAGAGCGCAATTCCAAGGTAATCTGAATTTTGACATTTTTATAATGGAGTCTCTAGGTGAAGAACTGTCGAAGGAGTAGGGTCCCAGAGTGTGCAGAAAATAAGAAAGAAAGAAAGAAAGAAAGAAAGAAAGAAAGAAAGAAAGAAAGAAAGAAAGAAAGAAAGAAAGAAAGAAAGAAAGAAAGAATAAAAAGGGAGTCAGTTTGTTTTTAGAAGTGGTGGGGACAATAACCATAAGCTTGAGTGTGGTTTGAAAAGTGCTGGTTACCCTTATGTAAGCTTTTCATCAATTCAACACTGCATTACATACAATATGCTCTACAGTGTATTGTCAGGTTTTGAAAATCCTATTTGAACAATAAAAGTTGAAAACCAGTTAGTGTTTTTGCTTGTTTTGCAAAACGGTGTTGGAAACAACAAGGTATTGGCTCGAGATATGTAATACCAATACACACAGGACAAAGAACAGTGTTGGCAATTTAATACTTATCTTGACATCAACAAAGTTTACCAGACAAACAATGCCAGACTGTAAAGGGGGTACGAAATGAAACGAGGTACTGAGCATCAGCCTTTTGAAGACGAGCAAGGGCTGCTGGTAGCATATGTTATTCTTCATTAAATAAAGAAAAAAAGCAGCCAGAGGAGAATTGCATCTGCCAAATATTGACCACCAGTAAACACTCGCGAAGGACCAATGTAGACTTCACTCGTTACAACATCATAAGCAAATTGCCCGCAATAAAATCCCCTACAGTTTAGGATAATCACACAGGTTATGCAAGAACATAATTATGTCCGATTTCAGAGTTTATTGTCATTGTGCAAACTTGTACAACGTAATTGGGGTGGTGCTCACTACCCACAGTGCAAAATAAAGCAGTGCAAAAAGCAAAATGCAAACACAAACAACAGCAATAGCCACAATAAATATGCAGATATGAAATATAAGTGTCTTTTAAAAACTACGGTAGAGGATATCACATGTCCATTGGGGGGGGGGGGGGCGGTCAGGCGTTTAGTAGACGAATCGCCCAGGGGTAGAAGGTATTCCTCAGCCTGTTTGTCCGGCTCCCAAGGGACCTGTATCTCCTACCCGAAGGAAGGAGTTGGAAGAGGCCATGGCCGGGCTGTGATGGGTCACTCATAGTTCTTTTTCCCCTATTCAGCCCCCTGGAGGTTGCAATGTCCTCCAGGGAGGGCAGGGGGCAGCCGATGATTTTTGTCATTTTTGTCATTTTTAATGACCCCCTGCAGGGTTTTCTTGTCTTTGGCTACGCAGTTTGCGTACCACACCGTAATGCCATACACCAGTACACTTTCAACAGCAGAGTGGTAAAAGGTCTGCAGAAGCTTTGTCCCCACCTGGCATTTCCTCAAAAGTCTTATAAAATATAGCCTCTGCTCAGCCTTTCCGACCACCACAGCCGTGTTGGTGTGCCAGGTTAGGTCCTTCCTGACCTGCACCCCCAGAAACTTGCAGGAGGAGACCCTCTCCACGCAGACCCCGTCTATCTGGAGTGGGGCGAGGTCACCTCTCGTCCTGCTCCAGTCAAATATCATCTCCTTGGTTTTGCTGGCGTTCAGCAAAAGGTTATTAGCTGAACACCAGGCTGTGAGCCTCTGGACTTCCTCCCTGTATGCTGTCTCATCACCGTTGGAGATGAGACCGATCACTGTAGTGTCATCCGCAAATTTGACGATGACATTTGAGTGATGGGCGGGGACGCAGTCATGCGTGTTAAGAGAATACAGGAAGGGGCTCAGCACACAGCCCTGAGGGGAGCCCGTGCTGAGTGTCAGGGTGGAAGATAGGTGACTCGCTGCAGTGTGGTGGACAGTGGCGATTGCATCAGCTGTCGACCTGTTTGCTTTATAAGCAAACTGATGCCGGTCAAAGTTTTGAGGGATGCAGGATTTGCATCCCTCAAAGGTGGTGGAGGACGAGCTTCTCGAAGCACTTCATGACGACAGATGTTGGTGCCACTGGTCTGTAGTAATTTAGGCTGCCTATGGTGGATTTCTTTGGAACTGGGACAATGGTGGCTGCTTTGAGGCAGGGTGGGACCGTAGCCTGTTCCAGGGAGTTGTTGAATATCCTTGTTAGGACCCCTGAGAGTTGGTCCGCGCAGGCCTTCAGTACTTTTCCCAGTACTCCGTCTGGTCCTGCTGCTTTGTGTGGGTTTACTGCCTTCATGACTCTTCTCACCTGAAGTTCCTGCAGCTCAAGCTGGTGGGTGCTCAGGGAATGGGAGGACAGAGGAGGAGGAGGAGGAGCAGCAGGAGCAAGGTGGGGTTTTTGAACTTCAAAGCGGGTGAAAAAGTTGTTCAGTTCTTCCACCAGCGAAGTGTCAGCAGTTACTGCCTCTGATGAGGTGCCCTTGTAGTTCGTCAGGTGTTGTAGACCCTGCCACACTTTCCTCGGGTTGTTGTCAGCCAGATGATTTTCCACCTTCCTCTTGTAGTCCCATTTGGCTGCTTTGATCCCTCTCCTCAGGTTTGCTCTTGCCATCCTGTACTGGTCCTGGTCGCCAGCCTTGAAGGCTGAGTCTCAGGCTTTCAGCAGTGTCCTCACCTCAGCTGTCTTCCATGGTTTCCGATTATTGAAAACTTTGATTTGTTTGTTCACTGTAACATTGTCAGTGCATGTCTTAATATAAAACAAAACAGTCTCAGTGTGGTCATTTAGCTCCAGTCGATCAAAAACAGCCTATTCGGTGTGGTCAAAGCAGTCCTGTAGCTGGCTGAGTGCTCCCTCGGGCCAGATTTTTACAGTTCTTTTGGCTGGTTTTATTCCTCTCCTGAGGGGTATGTAAGCTGGGACACTGAGCAGCGAAATATGATCCGACTTGCCCAGATGGGGCAATCGCACCATGTGTAGCTGCTACTAGCTGCAATCTATACAATGCATACTAGCTGGAGCACCAACCAGAATCAGATCACAATCGCTTAGGACCGTGGGTAACCTTTGGCCAGGTCATCACGAGCAAACAAAACCAGCAGCAAAGTTTACGTAAACCAATTTCTTACCTTATGTGGCCCTCCACATGCAGGCTAGATAATGTATCCGTATCTCGTTATTATGTTGTTAAGGATATGCTAAAAGTATTCATGTTCTTTTTTCTTTTTATTAATTTGAAAAAAGATTCCAATGAATATGCAAACCATAAGGAATGCAATTCGCTGGCCTGGTTGGTTCTTTTAACCACTCAGGTTCTTATCTTTCTTGTCGTCTAATGAAAAATATGAAGTATTTTCTGCAACTGTTTAATATGATGATCGTCTCAAACGGAGGAATGAGGAAGAATGTATTATTTGCATATCTGTCCCTAATCCCCTGTTGTTCTCAAAGGAATTGATCAGTGGAGCCACTGAGGGGTTGGTATTAGCATCATGTGGACCTTCTTTGAACAGTCTGCAAGTCGTTTACATCTAGAGAGTGTATGTGACACGGTTTGTGATGGCCTTTTTCTGCTTCGGTCAGCCAGCTGCAGTAACTTTGAAAACAGGTAAAGATTGAAGGCTATCTGATAGCCCTGCCTCCCGTGTCATGTGTTTTGATGTACTGTTTTGTGATGGATTAAAAAAATCTAAATGGGAGAGGACACATCATGGTAGAGGACATAATGGGAGAGGCCATAGAGCAACATGGAGTATGGGGGATGGCGTTGGTTGTTAGGGTATCCTACAGGAGCCCGTAAATAGGGGACTGAACATTTCGTCTGGGCTCTATCGTCTTTTGGGAAAAGGACTCTGAAGCTGCACCCTGATTTGAATGATTCTACTTCTTCATTTGGCGAGCCAGCCAGGAGAAAACAAGAAGAAAAAAACAAGTTATCCTCTTCATTTGGCGAGTCAGCAAGCAAAGAAGAGGGCTTCATCCTGAGTCTGCCTCTTCACTGCTTCATATGACCGAGAAACAAGAACCACCATGAGAATTAAATTTACTTTCTTCCAGATGGAGAACAAAGTAGCTTTTTAATACGAGATTAAAGATGCTCCGCACTGAAGTGAGAAATCCTCACACTCACACTCCATCATCAGCAACCAACAGACACACACACACACACACACACACACACACACACACACACACACACACACACACACACACACACACACACACACACACACACACACACCCAACCAACCAACCAACAGACACACACACTCCATCGCCAGCAACAACCAACCATCTGGAGAAGGCCTTGCAGCCCATGGCCTCAGCAGGGGATCGCGCTGAAGTCTTTTCACACGCGCCTGCAGTGCCACACGACACACTGCTGCAAAGACCCAGAATACATACCACAACAGAGAATTTGGCTGGGGATCTGCATGAGTCCTCAACCATGGAGAATGATAAAATGTATAAATCAAATACGGTATATACATATATGCAGAATTATGCATAATTGTCCTTCTTCCAAAGGGCTTTAAAGGAAAGGTTGAACCATAATATTAACCAACAATGTATGGTGAATGTGATCAACAGGAATAATCCGGATTTGAGTAAAATTCTATGTAAAAAGACTTAGTTAGTTCAATATACCAAAAATACAACTATTTCATAAACGGACAGAATGATGTTATGGATATTCCAACATCACATGAAAATTGGTAATCCCACTGAACAGAAGCAGCTTGCTTAGCAGTCCCAAATAAATAAATGGTCTATTCTAGAGTGCGCTTCAGGGACTACAAAAAGCCGTAAGTACTTTGGCTCCATTAGCCAAAGCGGGGATGCAAGCAGCACAGCATGGTGTCTCTGCAGTGTTTAATTATCATACAGGAAATACCACACAGCTGTTACATCATGAGCTTAGAAATGTCTCCTCAGTATTTAGTCCATCTCTTAGCGAGCAGCCTGAGGGGCCGATATGACAGCCCGACTGTCTGATCCAATGTTACAATAATTGTATGTATGTAGCATGTATTTATCCCTTGGAAACCAAACCTGGCAATAGAATGATTGTATTCAAGGTCTGTCAAAGTGTAGGGAAAGAACAGGAATCGGGCCAATCAGATCCATTCTAATTGTTAGTCATAGCTACCTAGTTCAGGGATGGGTTCTGGCATTCCAGGGGCTGCATGCGCCTTGCATCCTCACTCAGAGCGGCCCGTAGATAATTTCTTAAATATCAGAAAAAATATATATATTTACCACAACTAAATCAGTCAGTCATTGTAATTATAATGTACACAGAGCTTGCTGCCGCTTCCTATACAAACAATCTCGGGGCCACGGGTCCTCCCCATCTGCGAGGAAGAAAGACAGAGCCATGGCCAGTGCAAAAAAAATCCATCAAGAAAGACGTTCCTTTCAGACAAGATGGGAAGCAGAGTATCTGCTCACGGAATTAAAAAGCAAACCAATACGTCTTGTTTGCTTCGAAATGATATCTGCAATAAAAGATTTCAACCTAAGTAGCCACTACAACGCCTATCACAAATACGACAAGTACACCGGAGCTGCTAGGGCCAACCTCAAATCAAAAGTAAACAAACAGCGACTTTTTACCAGAGCCACAACTACAAAGGAATCTGCACTCAAAGCGTCTTATGCTGTTTCATTTGAGCGTGCCAAAGCAAGGAAGCCATTTTCAGATGGCGAAATTGTTAAGGTGTTTACAGTGGAATAGGCCAAAGCTTTTCGTGACGATAAAATGGTTTAAATCGTTGAAACGGTCTCTTTGTCTCGACTCACGGTGACGCGCAGGATGTTTGACATTCACAATCATGTCGGGGGGAAGCTGAAACAAGTCATGAATGACTGCAAATACTTCTCCTTGGCTTTGGATGAGAGTACAGATGTGATGGATGTAAGCCAGCTACTGATTTATACCAGAACTATTGACAGTTCATTTGAAGTGCCAGAGGAGTTATTACAATTGGTGCAACTGGGTGGTACAGTTATATAGGATGTTGTTTCCACTTGGTGTGTTGTGGTTCTCAACCAATGATGTTTGATTAACCTGTTGTTTGTAGTTTTCTTTATGAATATGTAGTACTCAGTGTTTCCCCTAGAATTTTTTTTAGGCCCGGTGGTAAGAGCTGATAGTGTGATTTGTTATACATTTTTCACGGGATGCCAGAGTATTTGTTGGTTATTTCCATATAAAACACTTGCTTAGCCATCACAAGTTGGTCAAGTTATGGACATATAAAGAACGAGGCTAGTGTTTTGCGGGGGCGGTAAAAATGTCCATGGTAACGGTGGGCTGAACCAATCAGACGTCGCATTTACGCGATCGGTTCGTGGTATAGTTCTTCTGCCGGAGAATAAATGTACTCTCGTTTGGCACCGTGTTTAGGAAGAACCTTGAAATACCTTTTTGTCCTTCATCCCTTTTAAGTTTTTTTGGTGGTGCCATGCTAATGATGATATAACTTAATGCTGCCGCATTTTTTATTTTTATTTTTTTTGGCCGGTTGTTGGCCTGGCGGGGGCGCTCGTTGGCCTGGCGGCCCGCCAGGCCTGAACAATGGTAGGGGAAACACTGAGTACTTGGGAATGGGATTGTGGGTTGTTTGCAACGGTTAGTGTGGCCGTCTGGTCACTAGGTGGCAGTATTGAGTCTTACTATATAATACTGCGCCCGGTGCATCCTGCACCCTTCTTCCGTTGTTTACCTTTGGACAGCGTTGGTCTTTGCCTTGAAGATGAGGTGTGTCTCCATTGTGTGCTGACAGAGTGACCTATGGACATATGCTGGCAGTTGTTGCTGTATGGAACACTCTTATAGCGATAACAGTGAGTATTTGTGGTGGATGGCAGTGTTTGCTTTGGATGTCTGGGGATTTTCGCCGCCAGTCGCCAGCGTCGGCGTTCGCCTGCATTGAGATGTATGGCACCACTTGGTGTGTTTGTGAATTGCAGTGTCGTTTAACAATGCCTAATCATTATCTTTTAGAGATAACGACTCGGGGGAAATAAGCGGTGACGGCTGGTGGTGATTTTGGGTGGGTGGGCTAACGAATGCATTACATTTATCAATATCACAGGGCTTCAGACGACATGAGGTTGTGGTGGTTAACATAATTCATCCACGGAACTATGGGTGGGGGGCGTGTTTAGCACAGACCCTTTTAGCAGACGGAACGACCGTCCAGTTCAGTCCGGTTTGACTTTTCTAATGTACGGTTTATTGTGTTGTGTTCATTAAAACTTAGTGCTGGATACTCCGCTTCTGACTCCCGTGTCTCTCGGCACTACACTGGTGACCCCGACGTAGGTCTCGCTGAAGCTTCAGGGACAGAATCAAAAATGGCGAATAACGCATTTATCAAGTTGCCGTAGTTGTGGGAGTTTTCACCGACGGCGTGGTTCGCGCAGACGGAGGGGCAGTTCGCCATCCGTGACGTCACGGACGACACCGCACGCTACTACCACGTCGTGTCGGCGCTGGGGAGATGCGATCCGGGCGGCGAATTTCATAGCGAATCCCCCGGACCACGGCAAGTACAGGGACATCAAAGCCTTCCTCTTGAAGACTTTTGGGCTGTCGCAGTCAGAGCGGGCCCAAGCAAACCCTCTGAGCATATGGAGATGATGCTCAACCTGCTTGGTGCGGAAGGACCTAACGTCCTCTTCATGGAGCTGTTCCTCCAACACATGCCACCGCAGGTCCGGACGGCGCTCGGGGGCACGAGGATTACCAAGCCACGCGCGTTGGCGGAGGAAGCCGACCGTTTTTTCCTGGCTGCTCAGAGTTTCGCACCCAAAGTGCTAGTCCCAACACGCAGTGCCTACCCCCCGGAAAGTGACAGGCTAACCAACAGAGCCCCAGTGGCCGCCGAAGGCCGTGCCAGCACAGGTATGTGCTATTTTCACGCGCGTTTTGGCACCAAGGCAAAGAGGTGCCGGTCCCCGTGCAACTTCAAACCGACGGGAAACGCCAAGGCTTGCGCTCATTAGTTGCCGTGAGTGCAGGCACGTCAACCCGGCTATGGTTCATCAGGGACACTCTCTCCGGCCGGGAGTTTCTTTGCGACACCGGCGCTCAGAGGTGCGTCTTGCCGGCTACGGTGGAGGACACCACGCCTGGCGTCCACGGTCCACAGTTGAGGTCCGCTAACGACACACCCATCCGCACGTTTGGTACAATGACTGCGGACCTGTGCTTTGGAGACCAGCGATTCAGGTGGGATTTTGTCACGGCCGACATCTCCTTTCCCCTCCTCCAGTGTTAATTTCGTTAACGAAAAATATGACGAAAAATGTTCGTCAACAACCTTTTTTCCGTGACTACGACTTTTTTCCGTGACTAAGACTTCCGTGGTGTGCTATTTGGACATTCAAAATGCACGATATTTTCCAATCAGTACACTCCCGTAAGGTTCTTATGCAACTGTTCACTCATCCAGTAAATAGGACGGACCTTAGCTACGACTTGGCAACGGGAGGTATAGTCCACTCAGCTATGAGCTAACGTTATGCATTGTACATATTTATGATTCGAAATTCTTCCCAGCTTTTATTCCACAGATACTAGGGTCTATAGTATATAACCGCGTTGTCTGATTACAGTTTAATTCTTTTTTCACAATTTACCAGCTCTCGTTTTGAATACAATCACCCCGCCATTCGTTTCAATGGGAATCGCCACGGTCTATACTTCAGCATAAGGTGGACTTTGAAATTCGTCCCAGCCTTTATACCCAAGATACTATAGGGTTTATATCATATAACCGCGTCTTCTGATTACAGTTTAATGCATTTTTCACAATTTACCAGCTATCGTTTTGAAGGCTGAACAGACAAGAGTACTAAAGTGTGACGTCACGTTTCGGTAGCAACAGATTTTCGGTTCTACACAAACCAAATGAACAAGGGGAAATCCTATGCCACATGAACCTTTTACAGAAAAGGAACAATCTTTTTGCGAATTGATTTGTGAGTTTGCTTTACCAATGATGTAAGTAATATTGAGAATAGATTGTCTTCATATTAAAAAATAAAATAAACTAAACTAACGTTTACAAACGTTTCCTTTTAATACCCCAGGGGAATAGGCAAGGCAAGGCAAGGCAAGGCAACTTTATTTATATAGCACTTTTCATACACAAGGCGGACTCAAAGTGCTTCACATATAAACATTGTTATACAATAAAATAAAATAATAGATAAGTAAAAGAAAACATATGCAAAGAAATTAGTAAAATAGAAAGTTAAAAAGGCTTTTTAGTAGGTAAAATTGAAAGTGCAATGTATTTAAGAAAGTGAGAAAATTAAATTGAAAGTTATTTAAGATCAGATCAACAGTCTCTCTGGAACCCAAGTCGGGACTACAACCCGACCTAAAGGACAATATTCTAGGACTCTAACCCAGCTTGTAGGACTCTAGCCCAGCAACCTTTCTCTCTGGTGTCAGATCATGTATTTTTCTCGTAACAATAGAAAATAAAGGGAAAGTTAAAAAGGCATTTTAGTAAAATAAAGGTAAAGTATTTAAGATTTAGCAGAAAGCTAAAGCAAACATAAAAGTCTTCAATCTTGTTTTGAAGGTGCTCAGAGTTGGGGCAAGTCTTAAATCCTCAGGGAGTTTATTCCAGCTATTTGTTGCATAGTAACTAAATCCTGCTTTCCCATGTTTCTTGTTTACTCTGGGGATAATTAACAGATTGGTCTCAGAAGATCTTAGTGTTCTAGAAGGCTTATGTAGTGGAAGCATATCAGTTAAATATTTTGGGCCTAAACCATGTAGGGATTTATAGGTTAGCAACATGATTTTAAAATCAATTCTCTGACCTACAGGAAGCCAATGTAACGATTTAAGAATTGGTGTAATATGTTCAAATTTTTTGGTCTTTGTTAAAACTCTAGCAGCAGCATTCTGAACAAGCTGAAGCTTCCTTAGAGTTCGTTTTGGGAGACCTGTAAGGAGACCATTGCAGTAATCAAGCTTACTAGTGATAAAGGCATGTACAAGTTTTTGTAAGTCTTCGGTGGACATGAGCCCTCTAAGTCTTGCTACATTTTTAAGGTGATAATATGCAGATTTTGTGACTGATTTGATGTGACTTTCGAAATGTAAATCAGAATCCATGATAACCCCTAGGTTTCTGGCTTTGATTGAGGTTTTCAGGGACAGAGAGTGAAGGTGTTGGGTTACTTTAAGCCTTTCCGTTTTAGCACCAAATACAATTATCTCTGTTTTATCCTCATTTAGCTGAAGGAAATTTCGGCACATCCAGTCTTTCCCTTGCTCAATGCACTGGCACAGCAGATCTATGGGCCGATAGTCATTTGGTGATAGCGATACATAGATTTGTGTGTCATCAGCATAGCAATGATGGTCAATATTGTTATTATGCATGATTTGCCCTAGTTTGGAGCATTTAGATGTTGAATAAAGAGGGTCCTAAGATTGAACCTTGTGGGACTCCACACATCACGTTGGTTGATTCTGATACAAAGTCGCCGATGGAAACAAAGTAGTTCCTATTTTGTAGGTAGGATCTGAACCAATTTAAGACTGTGCCTGAAAGCCCCACCCAGTTTTCTAACCTGTCCAAAAGTATTGTATGGTCTACAGTGTCGAATGCAGCACTGAGGTCTGTAGCATTAGTATTGAGGTTTTGCCAGAGTCTGTGTTAAGACGGATGTCGTTTACAACTTTAATGAGGGCGGTCTCAGTGCTGTGCAGGGGTCGAAATCCTGATTGGAAGGTGTCATAACAACCAGTTGATGCCAGGAAGTGATTAAGTTGCTGGAGGACAACTTTCTCAATGATTTTACTTATGAAGGGCAGATTTGATATTGGTCTGTAGTTGTTAATAATAGAGGTATCTAGGCTCCGCTTTTTTAAAAGGGGTTTAATAACTGCAGTTTTCAGGGCTTTTGGGAAGTTGCCTGACTGGAGAGAGTTGTTAACTATCTGCAATATGTCTATTGCTAGGCAGTCAAAAACATTCTTAAAGAGGTTGGTAGGTAAAGAATCAAGGCAACAGGTGGATGGCTTTAGTTGTGTAACAGTTTCCACAAGTTTTAGAGTCAATAACATTAAAGCATGCCATCCCTGCCACGTTACTTTTGCCTGAACAGGGTGGTAGTCCAACACTTTTGTTTGAAGTGGAGATATTGATGGCGCGTCTGATGCCTTCAATTTTATCAGTATAAAAAGCTGCAAACTCATTGCATTTCTGCGTGGAATGGAGATCAGGTGGAATTTGTGTTGGGGGGTTGGTCAGTCTGTCAACAGTTGCAAATAGGGTTTTTGCATTAATATTATTATATTTAATGATATTGGAGAAAAATGTTTCTCTAGCACTTTTTAAGTCTGAATTGTAGGCACGGAGGCTCTCTTTGTAGATATCATGGTGAATATGAAGTTTTGTTTTACGCCAGATGCGTTCAGCCTTCCTGCATTCTTTTTTCTGTGCTGTTACAGAAGCAGCTTTTCTCCAGGGTGCCTTTTGCTTTCCAGAAATCGTTTTAACCTTATAAGGTGCAATGACATCCATGACTTTCAAAATTTTCAAATTAAAGTTTTCTACAAGATCATCAGCAGAACATGGGTTGAGAGGTGGTAGTAAGGAGATGGCCTTTCTAAAAAGTACATACGATTCTTCATTGATATACCGTTTTTTGACAGTATTTGATTTTGTCTGTATGTTGGGAATAAAAGATATATTAAAGAAAACACAAAAGTGGTCAGACAAGGAAGGATCAGTCACAGAGAGATCAAAAACATTGAGGCCCTTTGTGATAACCAGGTCTAGAGTGTGGCCCTTACAATGAGTAGTCTCTTTCACATGTTGGGACAGTTCAAATGTGTCCAAAATTGTAAGTTTTTTTGCACACTTGTCATTCAAATCATCAGTATGAAAATTGAAGTCACCAGTTATAACTAGACAGTCAAAGTCTGTGGAGATGCTAGACAATAATTCTGTGAATTCATCGAAAAAATTTGCAGAGTATGTGGGTGGCCTGTAAATAATTAATAGGAGAACTCTGGGGGAGCATTTCAATACAGCACAAAGGTATTCGAATGATGGAAAATCACCAAATAACATCTGTTTCCCCTGAAAATCATTTTTAAATATAACAGCAACCCCTCCACCTCTTTTTCCAGATCTACAAGCATCAAAAAAGTTATAGTTGGGAGGAGCTGTCTCTATCAGAACGGTTGCACTGTTATTTTGTTCCAGCCATGTTTCAGTTTAAAACATAAAATCCAGTTTAGAGGTGGTAATAAAATCATTAACTAAAAATGATTTGTTATTAAGAGACCTAACATTAAGTAGATCCATCCTGATGGTGTTGTTGATAGGCTTTAAGGTTGTTTTTGGTTTGGAGGAAATATGTATGAGATTTGTGAGGTTAGCAGTGTGTCTAAGTTTCCCTTTGTTTACTCTCTTAGTGGTTACAGCAGGAATGCAAAAGTTGCCATGTTTTGACATAGGCAACCTTGGGTTCAGCAGATTATGCGAAACGTCCTTTATACTTTGTCTACGGCTGAACCCTTTTTTGTCTCAGTAATACTCAGGACTACTATCAGTACAGGGGGCGGGGGGCTGGGGCGCCCTCCGCTTTGGTGTTATCAGCCTGTGGGAATGACCTGGCGATGCTATCATTGACACAGATGCAAGTTTGATGCCTACATATTCCTGTTTCTTAAATTCAGCTGGAAAATCGCAAAGGGAGGAGACAGTGGAGCTGGAGTTGTTGTGGCTATGGGAGAGATGAGGAGGGGGGTGGCCGTTCCTCGCCAAGCCAGCATCAGCGATGGGGGAGGGCACGGTGTTGATGGCGTCGGGCGGGCTGTTGTCTCTCTTCAAGGTCTGTGGGCTGTCTGCTATCTGTGTGTCAGATAGTGGCAGAGTAGATGTGTGGGGGAGGCTGTAGTCTCGCTTCTTCTCAACCTGTGCTCTGATTGTGGCCTGTGCGTCAGACCATGGCAAGATTGTGGCCTGTGCGTAAAGCGAGAAGAGAAGATTGTCCCTCAACAGTTTTGAGCCTAACCTGTTTGGGTGTAGGCCATCTGCTCTGAAAAGATATTTGCGCCCCCAGAATAAGTTGAAATTGTCAATAAAGCCCCTTCCTCTTTCATTGCAGACTCTGGAAAGCCATGTATTCAGTGCAAGTAGACGACTGAATCTGTTTATTCCCCTGTCAACTGCTGGTATGGGTCCACTGATGAATGAGTTGATGTGTATTTTGTCCAGTGTATCCAATAGATCAGTGTAATCCCTCTTCAGAAGTTCTGACTGTTCTCTTTGAATATCATTAAATCCTGCATGCACAATAATCTGTGAGATTTTGGGGTTTTCCAATATGATTTTGGCTAGTATCACTAACCATTCCATATGGGAAGTTGCATGTTTTGATCTTCTTACCGGTTATATCCTTGATGGTTGAGTCTCCTATAATCAGAGTGTCTGGTTCATCTGCTTCCTCTGAGATGGGCCCTTGTTGGACGGTGGCAGACACATGCGCAGCCCGCCTCCGTGGCGACTGGTTGTTCCATGTCTGTCCGTACCGTCTGTCCGGACACATTTCAGGGGTCAGGGGTGCACAGGTGGCCGAGGCATGCGCAGCTCGCCTCCATGGCGACTGGTTCATGTTCCGTCTCTGTCCGCACTGTCCGTCCGGACGCATCTCGGGGCTCAGGGGTGCATGGGTGGCAGGCTCGTTCGTGGACTCTTGAAGTGGCAGGAACCGGTTCTTCAGTGGCAGGGTTAATTTCAGTGACGGGCTAATCCGGCTGATAACTTTAGCTTTGGGTAGTTTAGCATTTGGCGTTGAGTGATCTTGTTGATTCACTTTGGTATGTTGTTTTGGCTTAGCGCCGACTCTGTGCCAGTGAAACGCAGCTGGAACTGTCTCTCTCTTGTCCAGCTTCGGGAAGGATACAGTGTAGCTTTGATCATCTTGCTGTATCTGAGTGAGCTCAGCAAACTCACCCATCGGCACTGTATCCTGTAGGGGTCCTTTGCATTTTTCTAATGCTGCTAGTCTCGTTTCAATTAAAGCCACCGTCTGTTGCAGTTTGGTGCAGTCTGTGCATTTCCCAGTCTCCGTGCCTGAGATATCCGAGTACAGAGGCATGTTGGCGATAGGAAAGTCCAAGGCTTTTTCTGCGGTCTGATCCGGGAGTAAAAAGTGCCAAAATGTATTGTTGAATCGAGCGATGGAGGATGACGAAAACAAACTATATACTGTTAGGTATTATGATCATGAAATAAAATAAGATAAAGTAGATCTGAACGATGAATTAATTAGTTTTTTCCAATGCCTAGCGGAGCTTCGGGAAACATGACCTCTCTCTGCTGCTGCTGCTTACCCTGAATACATGAACGCCTCGACATTTTTCGATTGGTAGTGATTTTCACCACTTGAAATTTATTATTTTAATTTTGAAAGAAACAACACATGGAAGCAATGGAGCCATCTCTCGTTCGGTTGTTTAGAACTGAAAATCCGGTTGCCAGGACAACGGAACGTTTTCACTTTAGTACTCTATTTGAGTGGAACAACTTAGCAGGTGTCCATATATATAGGGTTAGCCTAATTGAACTAGTTTAAAAAGAGAAAACATTTTGACTAAAAGCAATGACTAAAAGTTGACTAAAATGTAAGGACTTTTCGTCGACTAAAATTTCCTGTTTGAGCACAATCTGCTGGTAGACGTCAAAAACAACCGCCTGGTGGACGCACAGACGTTCTCCTCATTTGCGTGTGCCCGCGATCGAGCGGCTTACGGCGGGTTCTCAAGCTCCCTCTCAGAGGGGGACGAATATCAACGCCTGCTCAGGGAGTTCCCCGGTATAACCCGACCTACCTTTTCCGCGATCACGGCGAAACATGGTGTAGAGCATCATATAGACACCAAGGGCCCACCCGTCTACGCTAGGGCCCGACGACTTAACCCAGACAGGCTGAAGGTCGCTAGGTCGGAGTTCGCCAACATGGAGCGCCTGGGCATCATCCGCCGCTCAGACAGCCCCTGGGCCTCACCCCTCCACATCGTTCCCAAGCCAGACGGCGGGTGGCGGCCTTGTGGGGATTACCGCCGCCTGAACCACGCTACCAGGCCGACCGCTACCCAATCCCGCACATCGAGGACTTCTCAGCACACCTGGCGGGCAAGCGGGTCTTCTTGAAGGTGGACCTGGTGCGTGGTTACCACCAGGTGCCGGTGCATCCCTCAGACATCGCCAAGACGGCGGTAGTGACACCTTTCGGGTTATTCGAGTTCCTGCATATGCCGTTCGGACTCAAAAACGCAGACCTTCAAGCGGTTAATGGACTCGGCGCTCAGGGAGATGCCCTTAGTTTTCGTTTATCTGGATGACATCCTGGTTGCCAGCTCCTCCAAAAAGGAGCACCAGGGTCACCTGCGCGACCTTCATGAGGCTCGAACAGCACGGACTAATCATCAACCCGGCGAAGTGCCTGTTCGGGTTGTCCTCCATCCACTTCCTGGGGCATCTCATCAACAAAGATGGGGCCGCCCCTCTCCCGTCGAAGCTGGAGGCGATTTCTGCTTTCCCCCGCCCGCACACAGCTCGGGTGCTCCGAGAATTCCTGGGGATGGTGACGTTTTACCACCGGTTCATCCGCCAGGCGGCTGACGTCATGCGCCCATGTACGGGGCTGTCAAGGACAAGTCCCCTGGCCAGGCTGTCAACTGGACGGCGGAGAGGGAGAAGGCGTTCAAGGCCACGAAGGCCGCTTTGAGCCAAGCCGCCATGTTGGCCAATCCGTCGCATAATGCCCCCATCGCCATCACCACCGACGCGTCTGACTACGCCGTCGGCGCGGTGCAGGAACAATGGGTTGATGGTACCTGGCAGCCGCTCGCCTTTTTCAGTCGCCAGTTGACCCCAAGGGAGTGCAAATACAGCGCGTTCGACAGGGAACTCCTTGGATTCTGGCTGGCGTTCCGCCATTTCCGGTTCCTCCTGGAAGGACGAGAGTTTGCGGCTTTCGTGGACCACAAGCCTCTAACATTCTGCATGTCCAAGGTGGCGGAACCGTGGTCTGCCCGCCAGCAGTGTCAGCTTGCGTACGTCTACAAGTACACCATGGACATCCGACACATTGCTGGCAAGTCCAACGTGGACAAGACTGCCTCTCAAGAACAGTCATCGGAGCCATCCAACTGGGCCTGGATTACGTCTGCGTGAGCTTGGACCAGGCATCCGACCATGGGGTCCAGGCCCTGAGGGATTTGCGCCTGGAGGAGGTCACGGTTGGCAGCTCGGACGTGTGGCTATGGTGCGACGTCTCCACAGGCCAGCCTCGACCGATGGTCCCGGTGACCTGGCGCCGGCCCGTTTTTGAGGCATTGCATGACCTTTCCCACCCCGGCAGGAAGCCGTCGGTGAAATTGGTTTCCCAGAGGCTTGTGTGGCAGGGGCTTAGAACGGACGTTAGTGCTTGGGTCAGCTCAAGCATGGACTGTCAACGGTCCAAGGTGCACAGCCATATTAAGGCTCCCCTTGGAGAGTTTACTGTTCCCGAGAGGAGGACCACGTCAACGTCGACCTGGTGGTACCGCTTCTCTCCCCTCACGGGATTACCTACCTCTTCACCATGGTCGACAGGACGACCCGCTGGCATGAAGCTGTTCCCATCTCCTAGACGTCGGCTTCTGACGTGGCGCGCGAATTCATCGGCACGTGGGTCGTGCGCTTTGGGACTCCTTCAGACTTCTCCTCGGACTGGGGCTCGCAGTTCACCTCGGAACTTTGGAACGCGGTGGCTGAGGGGTTGGGGGTCAAGCTGCACCGCACTACCGCCTATCATCCCCAGGCAAACGGCTTGTGCGAACGTTTCCACCTTTCCATGAAGGCAGCCCTACGGGCAAGCTTGAAAGACGGCGACTGAGTAGATAGGCTGCCATGGGTAATGCTCGGCCTCAGGTGCGCCCCTAAGGAGGACCTGCAGTCCTCTTCGGCGGAGCTGGTCTACGGGCAGGCCCTACGTGTGCCAGGCGTTTTATTCCTGGCGTGGCCAGACAACGTTCCTTCTCTCCTGGAAACCGCCAAGGTTTTCGCGCCTGTTTCCACGTAGCAACACGGCACTCCCACTTTTTGCATGCCCCCCGATCTGCGCACGGTGGACTATGTCTTCATTTGCCACGACGCCCACCGTGGTCCCCTACGCCCTCCTTACGATGGCCCGTTCAGGGTTTTGCGCCACGGCGACAAGTGGACGTCGGGGGTAGGCCTGAGACCGTTTTCTGGGATAGGGTTAAGCCGGCTAACGTGGACATTTCCAGACCGGTGGAGGTGGCGCAACCCCCACGCCGGGGACGTCCGCCTGCGCCGCGCCCCGCGCTGGCCGTTGAGCCTCCAGCGACCTCGTTGACCCCCGGGACCTCCGAGGTGGTGGACGGCGCCGACGTACCTGCTGCTTCCTCTGCCTCGGCCCCTGTCATCCGCTCGAGACGGGGTCGGGTCGTCGCCCCTTCCCGTCACAAGGACTTTGACTATTGGTGAATTCTGGGGGGGCTTGTGTGGTGGTTAACATAATTCACCCACGGAACTATGGTTGGGGGGCGTGTTTAGCACGGACCTTTTTAGCAGACGGAACGACCGTCCGGTTTGACTTTTCGAATGTATGGTTTATTGTGTTGTGTGCTGGATACTCCGCCTCCGCCTCCCATCTCTCGGCACTACAAGGTCACCTTTATATCTCTGTTCATAACTTTCATATAATGTGAATGATTTTTAAACAAGAATAAGGTTTAGAGAAATGCGTGTCTTTATTTGAAATAAAAAGAAAGATATGGTGTTTAAAGTGCTTCACTGAGCTGAAATTGAAAATTTCGAACTAAACCATTAAGCAAAATAAAACTTTTTTTATTTATTTTTATTTAAGTATTGAACAATTAAAATGTTGCCCGGTCTCCCTTTGCGCAAAATGCGGCTGTAGACGATCACACACTCTTTGGTAGAGACGTCTGTGTCGCCGTCAATCATGAAGGACATGTATGTGGCGTTACTGACGTCCGCAGCCGTCTTTTGCTATAAGGTGTTGCGTATTACCGCAATGAATTGTGCACATGCCATCTCATTGCTATACGTCGGGTTGACTTTCAATCCATTTTTCTTCATGAGAATAATTTCGGATTTAAATTTGGTGAATGGCAACTCCTCTTTGGCAATGTTGAATGCAACATTAAATTTTATCATTTCCGATTCCTTAGAAAAACGTATTGTTACTGCCTGTCGCTGAAATGCAGCTGTGAGAAGGGCCACTTTCTCTACACACTTGTCACGTCATGTTGGGTTATTTAGACATATGTTTTTTTAAAGGCCCACTATGCAACTTCGGGAATTCCTTCGCTGTTTTCTTGGTTTTGGCACGCACATTTCTCTACACAGCGCCCCCTACAGCTTCGTAGTAGATATTTTACAACACTGTCGTAACAACTCGTTGACGACCCTTCCCCATTGATGAAGAGAAAGTTCTCTCACGGACACGTCGGACAGCGAAATATTTGATTTAATCTTAAGGCATGATCATGGGAAAAGTACTGGCAGCAAAGTTTACCGAGAACACATTCGACGAGACAATAGATTCACAAGATTCTTATTGGGAACATTTTCATTGTGGGAAGGGAGTGGGAGTGACCTTAGGCCAAGTAAATTTGTAATACAATGGGTGGGTATTGGACATGTCTGCAGGTTTGGCTCTAAACGAGTTTACACAACAAAGAAGTCAGTCGATTGGCCTGGTCACAAAACCAGACTTACTGGCTCCAGTGGGAACTTGAATACGAATTAACTTAACTTCTCCCAGTTTAAGAGAGGAAGGGATTTGTTTTAAGTTACAGGGAGAATGTATACAGTTCCTTCTAATGTAATAATTATATAAACAAGGTTAATATCATTTGTATGTGATTGTATATTTATAGTTATGATTGATATTTCCACGACAGTTCCTCCCTTTTTGATCATAAGATCAACACTTTTTTTTTATTACAGGTGATATATTATGTCACAGGATTACAAATGATGGTCAAACAGTTAAAACACAGAATAATAGGAATAAAATTCAAAGAAATTAGTAAAAATCAATCATTAATAAAGTAATCAATATGTACCTTAGTAAAATTGCAAATTCAAAGAAATTAGTAAAAGTAAATGATCAATATGTACATTAGTAAAATGTATGCCTAGCATGTTAGGTCACTCATTTTCCATTTGGTAACTCTTCATTGGAGTAAGGGGCCCATTCTTGGTGGTGTTGAAGTGGGTTTGAGCTGCAGCAAGTAGGCTTGCAAACTGGTTGTGTGATGATGTGGTTAGCTGGGGTTCCGCTATGGTTGGGAGTCGGTCGTTGTTGCTGGTGGTTGCGTTGCATTGGTCTGCTGGGCTCATCAGGAGTATTATGCAGATTGCAGTAGAGGTGGTCCATTCGAGGCGTTGGTGCTTTCCTCTTCTGGAGGTGCTGGGCGGCATCGGCTTGCATGGATCCATTCTGGTTTTCCTTGGAGTTTGACTGCAGCCCTCGTGGTCAGTTACACCTGGATTGGTCCTTGCCATCTGGGGAGGAGAACATTTGGGTTAAGTGACTTTAACATGATCATATCACTAGGATAAAAACCATGGGTAGGGCTGTCAGATGGTATTGGAATGGAGAAAAACGCTTAGCACAGATCAATTACTGTGTAATGTGTGGAATCTGAAGGGATTGATGACAGTATTGTATGTGTGTCTGGTACTATGGGTGTGATAGGAACAACGCAATTGTGGACTGCTCTCAAATCTTGTACAAATCTCTATTCATCTGGTCTCCCTGGCTTCGGGAGGGGCAATATGGGTGTGTTACAAGGACTAGTAGTTGTTTCCTTTAGAATATCTTGAGATAAAAGAGAAGTTATTACCGGCTGAATTCTATCTAATGCTTCGGGGGACAAACGATATTGTCGAGTACAAGTCAAAGTAGCATCTGACTTTAATGTAACTTTAAGAGATGGTGAAGAGGTTACAAATCCTGCATGATTTTTATGCATGGCCCATAGTTTAGATGGTACCTGGGATAAACTCTGGGGTGAACTGTAACAGGAGAGGTGGGAGAGATTAAAAACTTCTGTTCCAATGGGACATGTGATACAATAGTGGGAACCGGATTTGATATTGTTTCACTCGCAATGCCAGCAATACCAACCGTTTTCAATGTTTGGTTACTTTCTTGTAAAATACCAGTTTTGTTAATAGCTGATACTGTAGCACCAGAATCTACAAGAAATTAAAAATTGTTTTGTCCTACCTGCACGGAGCATTTTGGATTTTCGGTGGGGGTGGAAGACAGTTGAAGAAGCGTTGCCTGGATCCTTGTTTCCTTTTCCAAGGGGTCCTAGTAATGATTATACTCACCTGGGCGTTGGAGCGTGTTCTTCATGGTGTGGGGGCCGTTGACTGGTTCCATGGGCGGGGCCGACGGTTTGGCCTTGTCTCTGTGTTTCTTTCTGCAATATCTCTCCTGATGACCAATCTTTTCGCAGTAATAGCATCTGGGGGGTTCTTTAACGAGTTGACGTTGGCTCCATACACAAAGTGTAGCCAGGGCGGTTTTGTCTTTTATGTCGTTTTGGGCTGTTTTAATAGCGTCTACTTCTGCGGCTGTTAGCTCTATTTCAGTCATTAATTTATCAACATGTTCTGCATTACTAGTTGCTGTTATGTTCAACAGAGCTGTTCTATACACTTCTGTCCAATCTGGGTTGATTTGCATCGTTTTTTTTTTTTTTAAATGTTAGACGCGATTTCTGGAGTTACTTCTTGTTTAACTGGTTTCGGTATTGGGTGTCGTTTTTCCGTGCGAATCCATGCATCTAAACAATTCTGTGTGTAATTAAAATCCCAATTCTGGTCCAGACATTATTGTTCTTTTAATTCTTGTAGTTTGCAAGAATCAAAAGAACCACCTATTGGCCAACAGCCATTTGTCCATTCGTACACATCATAAGTAAATGGAAAGACCGAGTATATGCCTTCTTCTCTCAAGACTATATCTGCGGGGGATCTTGGTGGCACTATAGGATCGTTTTTTTTTTTACCGTAGCGGGTTCTTACCAGGCCCGCTCTTTTTTTAAATTTCTTAGATACCGTTATTGTCACCTTAGCGTCCCGTTTGATGAATGGGCGTCCATTTTACCCTTCCTTATGATTGAGTCAGACGTTCTTTTGAAAAGAAGACACAAACAAATTAATACAAATAAAGGAATACACACACAGCTGATACAACAGATAGGGATATACGAAACAAAATACAATCACTCTTGTTATAGTTTTACGTCATGAATTCTTTAATGCTAAAAGTAGGCTATGTTAATGTTATTTAATACTTTTAAAACTTGTGGAACTCAACGCAAATGGAGACCACAGATCTGTTTGATAAAGAAACAAAGAAATGTTACCTAACTGAATGATATTAATATATTTTGTACAAATGTGTAAATCAGAGTAAAGTCAATGTCTCAAAGGAGCCCGATTTATTTATTTCTATGTTAGTTTCAGGGTACTCACTCGTGGTTTGTCAATCAAACCTGTTTGAAGAATAAACTTTTGTGGAGTTGAATTGTCCTCTGGTTCTGGATCAGTGTCCTGAACTGCTACGATTTTCGGGCAATCGTTCCTTTGACATTGCTATTTATCTGAAAAAAATCTATACGATCTCTCAGATCATATTAATACAACTCAGCAGTAAATCTATTACAATCGCATTCAAATACATTTAGAATTTCGGGACGGCGTAAAACTGCTTCTCCAGCGCTGTGGAGAGAAGAAGGGTCTACAAGAGATTGTAGACAACATGAAAGCAAAGCATGGAAAGAAAGGATAGAAATACGGCGCGAAAAATACATAACATAACAATTGGGATGAGACACTACGATATTCTTTATATATTTTTCTTTTCACAAACGAGGGGGGCCTATTCCCTCAGTTGTTTCAGTGCCATACTTACCTGCTGGCACTGTTTGCGTCCGTAAAGGCCGGACGTTATTTTTCTATTATATTTAGTTTTACCACTCGTCCACTTTTCTGAAAAAAGATAAGTTTAGTAACATGACAAGAAAAGTTGAACAGTGGTTAAATCAAATTTTCCGCCGTCGTTGGTGTCTTTAGGTTGGGAGGCTCCTCTATTTTATGTACATTTCATTCAGGTTCAAACAACATGAGGCCACTCAATTCATCCTACTTGGTTTTCCCGTGGGTGCAATCATCAGCCCTATGTGAAATAGATTTCTGTCCATTCATCATACCTTTGAACCGTTTCTGTCAGTGCAGAAACGGTGCAAAGGTCCGGGTCAAAATTAAATAACTTCTTCCCGTGGGTGTAATTATCAGCCCTATTTGAAATAGATCTCTATCTATTCATCATACCAGTGAAAGGTCTGTCAGTACAGAAACGTTCAAAGGTCCTTGGTCGAATTGCATAACTTCCGAGGGACGTACATTACCCATTCATCTGAGGTCCAAGCAAATACATTCACTGGTTGGCCGTATGTGGGGTCCCAAACTGTTTTATTACTGGGCTACTTACTGAATGGGTTCTACTTGGGATACACAGTTCATTAACGCACCAACGTAACTCTTGTAATGTACGTAGTTCTTTGGAGGGTTGTTACTTTTACTGAGAGTAATCAAAACGTCCTCCGCCAACATTCCTGCATTCGTCACATAACAAGAGTTAATCTGCAGAGCGAAATCTTGCTAATGATTTGCACGGCACAAGCTTTCCATTCGTAGTAACAAACAGTCTACTACTGGCCAATCATTGATGCCTACGTAGTACGGATTATCAATTCGTAGGGATTCCTAATTCTTGGATATTTTAGCAAAAAATATCAGACAGAGCCTCCGCCTAAATAAGAATTTAAATGAAATCTCATGCTTTTAGATCGATCTTCCCGAGGGCGTTATCTTAACCCTTATATAAAATAAACCACTAGTTTACATTCATCATACCAAAGGCAGGCAACTATGTCCACTTATCCCCTCTTTAGCTGAATAGTTGTTTTAGTGCTAATCGCCTCCAAAGGTCCGGGTCAGATCCTAATCACATGTGTTTATCTATTTTCCAAATTCCGGATCCCGTCAGAGGGTCAGAATTACGGAAGAGGATTAGGGCCACACATGTAAAAAAAAATTAAGTTCTGACTTTATTCTCAGAATTCTGAGAAAAAAGTCAGAATTCTGACTTTAATGTCAGAATTCTGAGAATAAAGTCAGAATTCTGACATTAATCTCAGAATTCTGAGATAAAAAGTCAGAATTCTGACATTAATCTCAGAATTCTGAGAAAAAAGTCAGAATTCTGACTTTAATCTCAGAATTCTGACTTTTTTCTCAGAATTCTGAGATTAAAGTCAGAATTCTGACATTAATCTCAGAATTCTGAGAAAAAAGTCAGAATTCTGACATTAATCTCAGAATTCTGACTTTAATCTCAGAATTCTGAGAAAAAAGTCAGAATTCTGACTTTAAAGTCAGAACTACGGGTATCTGTAAGGACCAACCTCCGTGGGAGAGACACTTTGCTTTATGCAGTAGGAGGAAACCTATGGAAAGCCAAGAAGGCCACAATCCGGCCCTAGAATGGCGCGGTAAAAGTGCAAAACCGCACGGATTCCGTGCGGTTTGGCAAGAATTCGGTTACGGAATACGGTTTTGAATGACTAATAGCCGCGGCTATTAGTCATTCACTCCAGCTATTAGTTATTCACTCCGGCTATTAGTTAATCACTCCGGATATTAGGTATGCTGAACGAGCCCTCCCTCTTCTTTGCTTGACCACTAAGTTTGAAGGCTGTCTAACCAATCAGTGAAGAGAAATACCAGACTAAAGTAACGCATTGTCGAGACTAGAGCTGCAGTGCCTCCATGTTTCGCCGTAACATAAAGCTGTGTTGTCTTTACTAGTTTCACTACAATGTAATGACCACCACTAGCTAGTGGAAAATACATTTGTGTCTAGTACAGTGATATATTTGTATATGTTAGGCTATATATTGAGATGGCAGTGTGCGAAATACCCGTCAATATTCGGGGATGCCCTCATCCCCAGATTGTTCTCGATATGCCGTAGCCAGCTCGGCCATAACATTACAATATTTCATGGATGCAAGCAAGCCAAGACAATCAATCTATATCTATAGCCTACATGACAACACACGCACACACGTTAAACACACTGGTAAAGCAATAGGAGCCTGCATTGGCTAAAGTTGTTGGGATGCATGTTATTTTATAACAGGGAGGGGCAAAGTTGTGCATTACAATGCAAACACGACAATAATTGGCACCGTTCTTGCGCACTCAGAAGAACATGAACTGAATAAATGCCAGGTATATAGCATACCGGAGACGGGCACACAATCAGTGCATTTGCAAATGAGAGCCTGCAGTATGATCGTTCTTGTGACATTATTTAACCATCCATCTACAGCTAATACGATCAGACAGATACCACATATAAGCCCACAATAAGCCCAACATCACCACGGCAGGTGCGCTCTCTCTCGCACATTCACACAATCACTCCAACTGTCTCTCCCACGGAGGTTGGTCCTTACAGATACCCGTAGTTCTGACTTTAAAGTCAGAATTCTGACTTTTTTCTCAGAATTCTGAGATTAATGTCAGAATTCTGACTTTAATCTCAGAATTCTGAGAAAAAAGTCAGAATTCTGAGGTTAAAGTCAGAATTCTGACTTTTTATCTCAGAATTCTGAGATTAATGTGAGAATTCTGAGATTAATGTCAGAATTCTGACTTTATTCTCAGAATTCTGAGATTAAAGTCAGAGTTCTGACTTTATTCTCAGAATTCTGAGAATAAAGTCAGAACTTAATTTTTTTTTACATGTGTGGCCCTAATCCTCTTCCGTACAGAATGGCAAGATAGTCATTTAAAAAAAAAAACATAACTTACCAGTCTGATGATCTCATATTGGGATCCTGCCGACAACGCCATTTGATGAAGAGAAAGTTCTCTCACGGACACGTCGGACAGCAAAATATTTGATTTAATCTTAAGGCATGATCATGGGAAAAGTACTGGCAGCAAAGTTTACCGAGAACACATTCGACGAGACAATAGATTCACAAGATTCTTATAGGGAACATTTTCATTGTGGGAAGGGAGTGGGAGTGACCTTAGGCCAAGTAAATTTGTAATACAATGGGTGGGTATTGGACATGTCTGCAGGTTTGGCTCTAAACGAGTTTACACAACAAAGAAGTCAGTCGATTGGCCTGGTCACAAAAACAGACTTACTGGCCCCAGTGGGAACTTGAATACGAATTAACTTAACTTCTCTCAGTTTAAGAGAGGAAGGGATTTGTTTTAAGTTACAGGGAGAATGTATACAGTTCCTTCTAATGTAATAATTATATAAACAAGGTTAATATAATTTGTATGTGATTGTATATTTATAGTTATGATTGATATTTCCACGACACCCATGCACTTCTACGCGAGCCATGTGCATTTGTTTTCAAAGAAGCCGGCGAATGCGTGGAGCCATGTCCGAAGTAGATGTTCATAAAGTGTAGGCAAGGAGAAAGGTTATACTTTTTTAAAATGGTGCATTTGTATTGCAATAAACATAAAGCCATCCTTTTTTATAGTTGACGGGGAGAATATAAAAAGATTAGATTATAATTGTTTTATCTTAGGTTGAACAGAACAATCAGTGTGAGAGTGTTGGCCAACATAATAATCTAAATAAACAAGAACCTGGATTCGGGGATTCAGTGTATCTGGGGGACGAGACAGACGAACAGCAAAACACCAATGGAAACAAAGGTGTTTATATGGTTGCAACCAAGCAAGCTAGAAATATACAGGGCTCACAACAAAACGGTCGAGAAAACAATTTTTACAGGGCTCACAACAAAATGGTTGAGCAAACACATTTGTACAGAGACTATCAACATCAAGAATACCACGAGGACAAAGTTCACCCAAGGGTACTTTCAATTTCAAAAGCAACATGGCCAAGTCGGCGTCTGATTTGCAGTCTTCTTTTTCTTTCAGTTCATGCGATTCCTGAAAAGCTTGCCCAACGTTTACTCGTGTCTGGCTTCTCTGTCGGTCAGTCTCCCTTTTCTCTTCTTCTGTTCCTCCGACATTGGGTTTCTCTGTCTCTTTTTAGTCGGCTGATCTATGATGAATGTAACAATCCCTTAGTTACTTGTGTTTATATCGAGCCGGTTCCGTGTTTGGGGGTCTGTGCCGTAAAGCAATTCGTTACTTCGCGAGACCCGAGACTCCCGCGAGAGTGGGTGGCGGGTCGCCGGCAGAAACATATTCGTTTTCTCCGCCAAGATGCGCAAGGGGGAGTCGAAACAACGAACAATCGAACAAAAATGTATAATAGAATCATCGCAATGACTTTTAGCCTGTTATATTAAGGTAAATCAAGCCAAAAAAGTTGCATAGTTCCCCTTTCACTCGTGTCTGATCTCTTTTCTGGTCCATTCTTCTTTTGTTCCACCGACAGTCGCCTCTTGGGTCCCTTATCAGTCGATTGATCCATGATGAATGCAACAATTGCCTCGCAACTGGCTGTTTATATCCAGCCGGTGACATGTTTGGGTGTGTATCTGTGCCGTAAAGCATTTTCGAAACTACAATCTGACTACATTTTCGAGGCTCGATTGGATACTTCCGCTGCGTCACATCCGGATTGTTTCGGTCCGAACAGATCAAGTTGCATATGCGCTTTTTCACTGGAGAGGCGACATGGGTAAATCACACACACCCACCAATCGACCCAGAAATGGATGCAGAACCATCAGCATAACTCTCAACCTGCATACTTAATGTAATTTTGGCTAAAAAAGTTGCATAGTGGGCCTTTAATGTTTCGATACGAAACGTTGTTGACCCGCTTACAAATGCACAATTACCGGCCATATTCTGACCCCAATCCTGACAGTAAAAGCAGTGCGTTCCGTAATGCACTGCGTAATAATAAAATATATTAATTTAGCCCAAATGGGAAGCATATGAAGGGGGCGTGTCAGGGCACCTGTCAATCAAACGTCAATGGAAGCTTACGCTACTGTGCTTGGGCTAAATGAAATTAGCCCAAATGGGGGCGTGTCACGACACCTGTCAATCAAAATTGAATGGATGCTTACACTACTCCGCTTGGGCTGAATATATTTAGCCCATTCACAGGAAAAAAACCAAGATATATCATGCACCTGGGTTTTCTGTCACTTTGTGGTGCTGTTGCTGCTTTAGGTTCTACCAAAATATAAAACAATATGTTCTCAGGTTGTTAATAATATTTTTTCATTTTTACTATAAAAAGGTAGGGTGGGCTTAGCCCTGTTCGCCCATTTATACCAGCCGTCCCTGCCTGTAACACATGCAAGGGCAATCTCGCAAAACTGGACACACTAGCACACTGCTATCCGTTTTGCTACAAATGCCCCCCTCAACACCCACCACTGCAGTCTTTATTCTCTGGTAAATTGGCCATCGCTTCACACTTGTCGTCATATTCACTGGCTCACTGTCATCTACAAGACCCTCCTTCAACGGACACCCCCCTACCTGTCCCGCCTGCTGCATCGTCTACCAATCACATATAACACCTGGTCCTTTCTCCACATGCTAACAACTCCTGAAACCAGATCCATACTCGGTCTTGCATATTTCCAGTCAGCTGCTGCCGTTGACTGGAATGCACTACAAAAACACCTCAAACTGGTCAAATTAATTTCCATCCCGGCCTTCAAAGATACCATCTCACACCTTATAACAGATTACTGCAACTGCCCCCCTCCATCTAACCTTCCTCTCAGTCTCCTGTCTCATATGTACGCGCACCCGCTGATATGTTTATGGGGGGGGGGGTTTGTATGTTTTTTCACAATTGTTATTTTGTTATAATTGTATTCTTGCCATTCTGCCTTGATTATGTAATCCTGTTCTTTGCTCGTGCTTGTTGTATGTCTGAGTAGTTGTATGTTAACCCTGCATCCCTATTGCTGCTATTTTGTACGTCTGTACGGCTGTGTTTGTGTGCTGTTGCATCTCTAACCCATCTTTCTCACTGCCCCTTTTCCCTTCCCCCCCAAGAAGCATGTGCTTTTTGTCAGGCCATCACTGTAAATAAGAACTTGTTCAGAATGATCTGCCTTGTTAAATAAAAAATAAAAATAAAAGAATGTTTGGCCGGAATCACGTTACACGCAGGCTGTAAAATAAATTAAAAAAATGTGCGGGAAGATGACCGTCAACGAGAGCTGACTTTGACATCATTGTTCTCCATCTACATCAATAACTCTCTCAAGAGCCGAGTGGTGAAGAAGATATGGTTTGAGAGACTAGGAGTAGAAATTGATCTCAGTGTGTACCTTGGTGTACTCCCAATCCTTAAGGAGTATGTGGTTTTTCAGGTGAGTGTTTCTTCTATAAACATGTAAAAATAAATAATTTTCAAGGCAACATATAGAAACAACATGCATTTTTTGGGGGGATAAAAGCTGGTTCAGTTTTTACTGAAATTTGCCTTTTCTGTGCATTTATGGGATGTCAAACCATAATCGACAAGGTACATGACGAGCAGCTTGAAGTGTTTGTCAATCCTGGCATGCTTTATCAAACCTGAGTATCTGAAGATGTCGTGCAAACCATTTGTGGAATTGGACTTGACAAACCTGGCGCTGTATTCCGAAATAATACACCATCGACCCAACAATGGCCCAGTACAAAGAGGTAGTGATGTCGAGATGATGCCTCATGAAACGTCAAAGCCTCGCAGCCAGATGAAACATCAAAGTGGTTCGACCCCGAAGCTTCAAATGAGTACGCTAGGGACACCTAGTGGTGAATGAAATTATGATGAAAGAAAGAGTTTCCTGTGATGATTTGATGTTTGCTTCGTCAAACAAACGTCATCAAAACATTTGAGAATTAAAGTCATTTCAGTGATACGTGTGAGGGTGCCGTTCATAAATATCTCCCGAGCTCATGGTAGAAAACAAATCATTTGACAAAGATTTTAAGTCATCCCGGGCTAAATAGAATGTCTCAAATACAGTAGTCTACTAATAATTGTAATAATAGAACTGCATGATGACTGAGTGAGTGATTAATTACATAGCCATTAAAGTGATCTTGGAACTGGGTAGTGTCTTCTTTTTGCAAAAATGTGCCAATTGTGAACCCATATCGCGGAACAGCCTGAGATGAAGCCTCGAACGTCACACGCTACGTCATTCCGCCTATGTGAATCCTACTCGATACGGAGCTTTGCTGGGGGGAGGAGCTGAGGTACTGGACACACGCCCCGATGCCTCGACGCAAAGCATAACATCACTACAAAGAGGGAGAGAAATATGGTCATGTGGTGGGCCAATGTTATGAGCACAAGGAAATATCCAGCCCTCAGTAGGGTTATCAGAGTTGCCATATCCATCTTCCATGGGCCCATTGTTGGGTCTTCCTTCAGCCTCATGGGAGACATAATTGACCCTAAAAGTTTAAACATGGACATTTCTAGTTTAAATGCGATCCACACAACTAAGTACGCCATGAAGTCAAGGGGCATGACTGCTCCACAATGTTCAAAAGAGCTGATGTGAAGTTTGGACCAGTAGACAAGAGACCGTGCCAGAACATGAGGTCTGCTGGAAGAAGAGATAAAGCACAGAGAGAGGAGAGGCTGTTGGGAAGAGGAAGGTAACAGGTGGAGTATGGCTATCAGAAAACATGTGCAAGTGCACAAGAGAGCAAGAGGACTGCACAGGAAGAGGATAAGAGGGCACGGCTGAGACATGCAGCTAAGCAGGGGAATGCTAGATTAAGGCAGTGATGGATGCCTGGAATCTTCGCTTTAAAGGGGATATATTATACCACCAGGTGTGAGAGTGATTAGCCTTTACAAGCCATTTTGAAAATGTGCAGCTTCTGACATCACAGGTGGGCGTGTCCACCTAGATGTGTGCTGGATAGATAAGTCTACCAGCCTACCAAGTGGACTGTAGCAAACGTTGCGCATCTATCCGTCATAAATCTAGTTGGACACGCCCACCTGTGAAGCTGCACATTTTCAAAACGGCTTGTAATATAATACAAATTAATTGTTATAAAATGTCTTATGTTTGGTGAAAGGAAAAATAAATAAAACAGAATAATAATAAAAAAGTCATATTTCTTCCAACTTCGGGTAGCTCTCTTTTTGTGTTTGCTCCCTGGGAAATAACAAGGGACATGCACTTGCAGTCAGGAAGGAATGAAACAGAATGCAAGTTACAAATGTAACTATGGTTCTGTGAATTCCTGGATGACTGCCAGTCACACTGGTCACCCAGAAATCTTTTCAGAGCGAGAAGATCCTCAGAGGCCAGGCGTAGGTTTCACGTGATTTAGAGAGCCTACGCGTCGCTCACGTGACCTTGTTTATACAAGGTCTCGACCAGTGCGGAGCGCGAGAGACAAATCCACTTTGCGTGCTGCCACTGGCAGTCATCCCGCAGCCACATTCGTAGCTTACGTTATTGTCTTGATATTTAACTTGACTGTTGGTTATTTTTGTCGATTTGTGTGCCATCTTATGCACATGTAATTTCTACCATGTGCTCTGTGGGTTTATTTTGGATACTAGTATTACTCATGCCCATGCTCAATAGTAAATGTAAACAGTAAATAAATAGTAAATAGTAAATATATGCTGAACTATACATGAACAAAAAAAGCCCTGTACTGCAAAATACAGTCAAAATAAAAGTGAAACTACCATGGTAACCCTGCCATAACAAAGTCAATAACACTAACAGCATTAATTCTAACAGCCAGAACATTATTATACATTTTCAATCCACAATATCCATAATTATACAAATAATGAGTTATTTCTCCACTTTGCACAATTTCTCCACAAGGGATGAGGCTGATTCAACACTCATGGATGGTTTCCATGGCCGAGGATCACAGCTCATTCATCCAACGGAGCAGCACGCTGATTCAAAAGACATCCCTGGGGTGGGGGAGAAGGAGGAGGAGTGGGTGGTGGAGCTAGTGGTAGGCGGTACAAACCCTGAGGGTATCCGCTGAGCTCCACATGCCCATCTCATCATATTGGGGCCTCTGAGCCTTTCCAACTGAAGTCTTGCAGTGTTGTGTAACGGGGGCCGGCAGACACATAGGCGCTACTCAGTCTGAGAAACAAGCGACATCAGCTGCTCGCGTGCGAGTTAATGAGGAGCTGGCGTGCTGTGCCAGGCGAAGGGCTGCTAATTTGTTTGGGAGGAGCCTATCTCCATTAAACAGCTGTAAAAGAGGGGGCGGCCCGAGGAGCATGTCGATCCGTTTGGCATCCGCAACACGACGTCAACTCATCACGCTTCTTAATCTCAGATGAAATTAAAAAATCAGTTGTGCGCTGCAGCAAGATATTTTTCGCTCTCCCAATGCTTCTTTCTGCCTCTCTCTTCTTTCAATCAAAGTCTTTGTCCATTTTAATTCTCTTCAGCTTTCTTCCTCTCCATGTTACTGTCCCTTTCCCCTTCTTTCTCCATCTGATTCTTCCTGTCTCCTTCTCTTTCCCTTTTTCTCCCTCTCTATCTCTCTGTCCCTCTCTCTTTTGAATTGGCTGACCAAGTCTGTCTTGTTATCGCAGCAACATGGACTCTCTGCTGCAGAGAGTATGATCACACACACACACACACAACGAACATTATCATGCTAATGTCAACATGTGGGTTATCAACATTAAAAAATTAAGTCTGATTTACAGATGTAGGTTACTCTTCAAAGAACCATTTGAAGACGATTTGTGAGGTTAAATCACGACTACAAACATGTTTTCACAGAACCAAATCCTCAGACCACATTAACAAATCCCCTGGCAAAATCAACATAAAAAAAAGTTACGTAGCATAACATGTAATATATCTAGGTTAATGAGCCATACATCTTGTGCTCGGTCTGGGAGAGGACTACGTTCACATCACTTGCAACGTTGTCCCTTGCCAGGCCGCGGGGAAAAATCCTCTTTGACATCACTCTACTCGTATGTTATCCCATATCAACGTTTGAGCCGCTATCAAATGTTAGAAGAACAGCAATAATTATGTATGATATGGTTCTGTCTGCCAGAAAATCGTTATATTCTCAGTGTATTACCACAGTGACAAGACTATTTGCAAATTTCTATGCAGAAACAGATAACAAATAATAATGACAAACTCACATAAAGTAAAAGACTTAAAGGCCCACTATGCAGGATCGGCCACTTCTTCACTGCTTTCTTTGCGCTCGCATTTTTCTCTACAGAGCTCCCCTACAGCTTCGGAGTAGATATTTTACAACATTGTTGTAACAACTCGTTGACGACCCTCCCCCACCTACTTCTATGCTAGCCACCTATATTTGTTTGCAAAGAAGCCGGCAAATGCGTTGAGCCATGTCCGAGGTAGGTGGTCATAAAGGGTAGACAAGGTTATACATTTTGAAAATTTTGTGTTGTCTTACAATAAACATAAACCCATCCTTTTTTATAGTTGACGGGGAGAAATTTTATTCTAGATTATGATTGTTTTATATTTTGTTGTTGAACAGAAGATTCAAGATTCAATACTTTACTGCCATACAACTCTGTACAAGTTGCTAGGGATTTGTTTCAGTGTGCTCAACACATTACATAACAAAGACCCACACAAAAGACACATAAAACATAGAACATCATTTCATCCATGCAGTATCCTTCCAAGGATCCCACTTAGATACGAGATATAGGCAGATAAAAGAAAAAGGGACATCTCCACCCATAAGACATATAGCCCACTTCCACCTGGTTGACAGGCCAGGGTAAGTTCTGTATGTTTGATTAAAGTGACAGGTGCTTATAGGTGCAAGTCATGTGCAAATTGGCATGGAGCAAGTCATGTGCAAATCTGCATAAGGTCCAATAAATAAGTACATAGTTAAGAAAACTCACAGTATATAAAAACAGAGTAGAAATTAGTGTGTATTATACTATACAGGGCCACTGGGGGAGTCTGCATTCCTGATATACTGGTGTAGGGATATAGAGTTGTTAAGAGATTTAATGGTTCTGCAGTATGTGCTGTTGAGGAAGCGGCATGTTTTAGTTTTGATGGCCCTCTACCTTCTACCTGATGGGAGTGGATTGAAGAGGGAGTTTGCAGGGTGTAATTTATCCTGAAGAGTTTTCAGGCCTCTACTGTGGATACGGGCCACGTAGATGTCTGAGATGGGAGGGAGACTGCAGCCAACTATCTTGGAGGCTGTATGGACATTCCTGTCTAGTCGCATCCTCTGCTGGACAGTAGAGTTGCCATACCACACTGTGATTGAGAACGTAAGGACGCTCTCAATGGTGGCTTGGTAGAACTGCTGCATCCCCTTGCAGGCCACCCCAAACTTCTTTAGCTGGCGGAGGAAAAAGCCTCTGGTGGGCTTTTTTAATAATAGCAGTTCTATCTACCCATTTCAGAGATGAGGAGATTATTGTGCCCAGAAATTTGAAGCTGTCTACCCATTCACCCAACACCGCATTGATGGAAAGGGGCGGGGTCTCCTTCCTCTGTCTTCCGAAGTCCACCACTAGCTCCTTAGTTTTTGCAATATTTAGCTCTAGGTTGTGGTGGGAACACCATTCAGTTAGGGAAAGGACCTCATTTCTGTAGGCACATCCCCTGAAATCAGCCCTATCAAGGTTGTATCATAAGCAAATTTAAGCATTTTCACTGATTCACTGTGTGATATGCAGTCATTAGTGTAAACAGGGGCGATTCTAGGTAGTGTGGGGGCCCTAGGCAGAGGATTGTTGACGGGGGGGGGGGGGTGGAGCGATTGTTGACGGGGGGGGGGGGGGGGGGGGGTGGAGCGATTTTTTTTTATTGATTTTTTTTGGGCTCTAGGGGGGGCCCGGGGCCCCCAAACAATTGCGGGGCCCCAGGCAGTTGCCTGGTATGCCTAATGGGATGCGGCGCCTCTGAGTGTACAGAGAATATGACAGAGGTGATAATACACACCCCTGGGGTGCACCAGTGGTAATGTGTTTGGCCTGTGACAACTTGTTATTGATTTTGACAACTTGTGTTCTTTGCTGTAGGAAATCTAAAATCCAGTGACAAGGAGTTCTGTACACCCATGTTTTGGAGTTTGTAGAAAGGTTTGCTGGGTACAATCGTATTAAAAGCAGAGCTGTAGTTGTAGTAGATTAATCGAGATATAAACACTTAGACTAATTCAAGAGAGAGAGAGAGAGAGTAAAATAAATCGAGGGGTCCGGAGCAAGAATTGACAAAAGACTTTATTGTGAAGAAAAACAACAACGACAACAGCCTGAGTGGGTCTGCAGAGTCACTGCTCGAACATTGACTGCAGCCTCACTTTATACACATACAGGAATTTCTTTGTTTACAATGGAGTCCCAATGGGGTTTCCGCCCGTCAATCTTCGTCTCAGCATGTTATCAACCGCCCAGTCCTGAGGTCTGCATGGATTTACCTCGTTAGCCAAGATGACCCAAGGCTGAAAGGCTGAGGTCAACATGACTTGACCCCGCAGTTCTCAGGACATTCCTGTGCTCCTACCATCTGCTCTGAACCCAGACACTGCAAGCATCTTGTGGTTTCCACCATTAAAAATATTAAACCTATTAATAATCATGGTTTACCATAGAATATACTCACTAATTTCTACCACACATCCCCCCTTTTGTGACTATTAAGATCACAACAAAAACATAACAGTCGTTTAGGTCATATTTTGCACTACATTTGATCATCGTTAAAAAACCTTTAAACATGTTCAGGAATCTCAACTTGGTTTAAGGCAAAAAAGATCTATCAAATGTCTAACATGTCTAACTAGAATTCACACATAACACAGTATTTTCAGCATGCATTGAAAATTTGCATTTCAGAATATATGACATAAAAATATGAAACTCAAAAATGATATTTCAAAAAATAAGTAAATAATAGAAATTAAAAACTAAAATTGTCAACAAGCTTGCATGGATTTGGATAGCTCTGATTTATCGTCATGTACTGGTATACTATATAACGTGGGGGTTTAGGGCACCGTAGTTGCTTCTGTTCGCAGCCACCATGCCCTGGAACCCATTAGTCCAAATGTCCATTTGTTCACACTGTCTGAAATGGTTGTGGTTCCCATGGAGAGGTCACCAGTTAAGAGAATAGGACCTCCTTCTGATGTCCGATTCTCACATTCCGGTCTCCTTTCTAGTGTCACTCCAATCTATCTCCCCGTAGAGCATCCTCCCCCACTCCCCCGACTCCTCTATGCCAGTCACCATGAGGGCCATCTCTTCTTTTGATAGTACTGTTGTCTGTATTATTTCACCCTGAGCAGTCGCTGCTGTACCATTCGTTGTTAGTTTTATTATTAGATCACCCATGACTGTTGTTATTTCTCTAATTGGAGTTACGTTAGTGGTTGCCTCTCAAATAGAAGTTACATTAGTGATTGCTAATATTGTTGTATCCTCTCTAATAGAAGTTTCATTAGTCTTACTTGCATCTAGAGTTGAATTTAAACTCTTAGTGGTTACCAACGAATTTATCCCATTATCTCTAACCAGAGGTTGATCTACTTTATCGGTGGCTGTGGTTATATTTATTTTATCATTATCTGAAGATTTTAGTGGATTGCTTTGATCAATCTCAACTACCTTACCCGGTTGATTTTTGATTACACAAGGATCTTCTGCTTCTAATGTAAAATTAAACGTTCTGTCTGACACTGCTTTAAAAAATATGAATTCTCTCACGTTCAATTGATACTTTCCGTTGCAGTCCCATGTTCTTCCTGACGTTACTATTAGACACCATTTCATTGAATCAAATTGGATATGTAATTTACACCGATCTTTCCTATGTGCATGTTCATAATTCTGGCGGAGGGTTAATGCACATAGGTGTTAATGCACATAGGTGACCAAGTCAAGACCAAGTCATTGACTTGGTCTTGCGGTGGTATCTGAGCATACAAGACTATTTTCCCTTTGTTGTCAACCAGTCCTGAATGATTTTGGGCCGGATTATCCTGTGTTCCTCTCTGGCTTTCTTCAGTAGGCCTACCACCCCCTAATTCCTGGCCCTTCCAGGTTTGTGTTGTCCCCGTGGTTTCATCCTTCCTCGGGGTCTGTGCTTGTGCCAGCGAAATCTGGCACAACCCGTAAAGGATCAGAAACAGGCTCCCCGTTTTCAGCATCATCATGCTGTTGTATCTCTTGGCTCGACTGGATCTGGTCCTGGGGCAGCTGGTCAGCCCCACGTATGTCTGCGTCTGGCTCCTCCTCCTCATGGTTGTCTCTGGCTTTGGGTTGAGCAGCTTTTGTGCAGTGGTTGAGATGATACCACGTGGCACTTCCTTCCACTTGGATGGCTGTTGGTGTTGCGTTGGTGACTTTGTATGGTCCTTCTCTCCTGAGCTCGTTCCACTTTCTCCTGAACACTCTGAGATACACGTGGTCACCTGGCTCCACCCCCCTTGGTGGCTCCTCCTCCAACTCTGGAACTCTGTCTTTCTCCTGTTGAAAAAAAAGCCTGTGTATGCCAGTTAGTTGTCCCATATAGTGTCTTAATTCAGTTTCCAATTGTTCCAATGGAGGTCCTTTGTGAGGCCCTCTAATGACAGGTGAAGGCATGGATCGACCCGTAAGCATTTCATGCGGGGTTAGATGCGTCGTTCTGTTAGTTTTCATGCGATAACTCATTAGTGTCAGTCGTAGTGCATTAGTCCTTTAATTTAGTACTCTAATTTAATTTTGTTAATCTTTGTCTTAAGCGTCCGATTCCTCTCTCCATCATACCTTGTGGTTTGAGGAATGTAGACACAGCCTAATCTTTGTTTGACATGCAGATGTTAAATCACTTGTTTGAGTGTTTTCTGACTAAACGCTGCTCTGTCGCCTGAGCTAATTTGTGACGGAATTCCAAACCTTGCCATGACTTCTATAGTCAGAACCTTGATTACCGTAGCCGCACTTTGGTCTTCTGATGGGACTGCTTCTACCCATCTGTTGCACACTGTTTTTTCAAATATTTCACACTCATTTAGCTGGATGTCAATCATTGTTTGCAAGTATGGTGAAGAAAAACCTTGTTTTCAAAAATGTTCCTAATACCTCCCCCCTTGCGCAATGGTCAAAACCATGCGCATTAAATGATAAACAAATCTACTAACGCCGTTGGTGCACCCAACGTCGAAAGTCTAACCTTAAGCATCAGTAAACTGAAACCAATCTTTTGGGAAGGGAAATCGAAACCAGTATGTCCAAATCCAAAGCCCAATATGGCTGGGTTTACCATCAGCCGCCTGAAACCACGCTGTTCCAAAGTCATGCACTAAACTGAAAAAACGTACATGCGTTAGTGGGCTCCTATACCACAAAGGTAAAATAAAATAAAACGCGACATGCCCCGTTCCAAGACCACTTCTGCTGCCATAGCTGACATATCTGACTCCTGTTCCCCCTCCAACTTTCATCAGCCGGCTTTTCCTATGATGGTTGCAGCCCGTCACTCCATGATCAAGTGAGCCAGTGCTCACAGTGACTCTGCCAAGTAATCGTGACTGTGCCTGATTTAGGTTGTCCCGGGCTTCAAGGTGGGATCTTACCCGTCGTTGGCTAACCAGCCTTCCATACTGGCTTATTGCAGGATGCCGTACCTGGGATACGATCAATCCCCACCTATGTGGTGGTATAGATCGCAAAGTGGAGGGATGGAGACAGGGTCTTCAGCCGCATCTGCCTTATGCAGCCATATGTGTGCGTAATGAATACACATCAGGGCGACTATAAAACAAAAGATAATTTATCAGAGTTAAAATTATTAAAGTGTTGCAGCAGCAGTAGTGGCATTTGAAAAGTAAACCCACTACTTCCGAATCCAATTTGACAACATAGCATGTATGACTCCTTCCCAGCAGATGTGGCGTCAATCCATCTATTGTCTTTAACTAGGTAGATGTGAAAGAAAACAAAAATCACAATATTAAAACTTGCATTTTCAATATTGGGCGACTCATTTTTGTCTTAACCGTTACTCAAAATCACAATTCTCTTCGTAATCCTACCCGATTGCCCTCCACTATCTATTTAAATTGGACGACCTAATTAAACCTTTTAGTCTACCTATTGATTGCATTTAGTGTTTTCCACATTTTGATTCACTACTATACCAAACCCAAATCCTCTGTTGATCTTAACTAGTTTATTCAACACTGAATTGATACATTGTTTCTATTTAGTAATTAACCATATTGTTTTATCTGAAGTGTGCTTGGGTATCCCCTTGTGTAGTCACTCGGAGTAGGAGAGGATTCTCCCCTACCTCGGCAGTCCTGACACACACACGAGAACAGGCTCACACACACCCTTTTTTATTTTATTTTACTTATTTATTTTAAATGACATTTGTCATTGTGGATAACCTAAATTAGAAATTTGGATAATGTTTTATCATACTTATTTGGTCTAATTTTTAAGTATTGCCGATTGTTTTTTCTAAATTATAAGATCACTTTTAATAAATTGTCTATTACTTATCATAATCTCGAAGGAAATATTTTATTTGTGTTGTTATCTTGGCACCTAGACCTCGTCAGGCCCAAGCACCAAAATAACATCCACCTATCCACGCAGAGTCCATGGGTTGGGTCCGCTCCTCGTTTAATGAGTCACTTTACCCTGGCGCCATTGAACCCATTGACTCCTGTGGAGTGTGGTGTGCAGACAATTTTTAACGCTAATTGCTCATGTTGGAGTCTAAATAATTATTCCTAAATCCTGTAATCACCATTTAACTTGCTCAGGGACACATCAACACTCAGCTAGGCGAGATGGGGATCGAACCAGCAACCCTTCGGTTACTAGGCAACTGCTCTACCTCCTGAGCTTAAACGACCCCAGCCACCTCTCCGCTGATTTATTACCTCCGGGTCGGTCCTCATCCGCCCTTTTTGCTTTCTATACATTCCTCTACCTTCTCCAAACACCTTCTCTCTCTGATCCAACCCGTTGTCTCACCAGTGCTCTGTGTACCAAGATGTAATGATATATACCATATGGTGCTCCGACGCGTTGGAGAGTCTCCAAGAGCCACAGAATCACCGATCCCAGTGGTGGTTCTACGTTTTTTCTAAAACAGTGGACATAGGTTACATTCAGGGACCAATTACAGAGTACATCCAAACGCACAAATAATCTATTAAGCACAATGCAAATTCAATCTCTTTCTCTCTGTTGTCTCTCTGTCCAGCCCCCACCTGCGGGTTTTCCTTACTTACGTTCCTTCTCTCCAACTCTCTTTACCTCTCTTTATCTACTTCCTTTGCTTTCACAAATCTCCATAATCATTTTCACTTTCAGTAATCCTTTCTTTTCCTTTCTGGTTTATTTCGTTTTTGGACACACTCCAAAACTAGATTATTAATCTTAAAAGGCCATCGAAAGATATGAATGTCCCCAAAGAAAATTCTAACCGGAAAGCCTTCTCCAATCTCATCGCCACTTCTCGTTGCCAATTCACACACTCTTCCTCTTCTCTGTCTCACTCTTCACAAATTACTTCATCTGACCCCTCTAACTTAACTCAATATAACTCTTTCTCACTCACTCACTCACTCACTCACTCACTCACATATACAACTTAAAATAAGAATGGAGCTATACCTATGACTTGGAGCTGTCATAGGTATTAACTGCGTGTGTCCCGAGAATTCTAAAGTTTTGGTGAATTTTCCTGTCATGGGGAGGTGTGAGGCATAATTTGGACCTACGCAAGTGTTAGTGGCTCCAGTGTGGGCCATCATTGGCATGCCTCTATATTTTATCAGAACCTGCAGTATCGGTTCCTCATCAGCTTGTTTTGTGATTGCTACAAGCTGACCCTCCACCTGTGGATTCTCTGGGCACCCCTAGTATCCCTGTCCCATAAAGAGACCTGCCTGGTAGCTACCTCCTTGTTCCTGTCTTCCCTGATAGCTGTTACCCTGTCCTTGCTGTGGTGGATAGGGTTAGCCAAACAATTCCTCCTAATATGTCCTTCCATGTTGCACCCATAACATAATAAAGGACCTCTGCGTTGTCCTTGGGATCCTTGTTGTTGATTGTTTCTAAACTGTCCTTGGTGTCCTTGTTGTAAATTGTTTATATACTGACCTTTGGGCCCCTTATTCTGATTCTGCCTATTCCCATTTGTTGGGTTCCCAGTATTATGTAGGTGTATCTGAATGGCGTATATGAATGGTGGAGTGGGTGACCATTGGCTCTGAGGCTGTTGTACTGGGGTAGAGAATGCCTGCTGAGGAGGTTGGGTTTGTGGTGCGCCCTGCTGGACGGCTTGCAATATTGTATCAACAGACTCGGAAACAACCGCCTGTTTTTTCTTCTCCCTTTCTCTTTTTGTGAGTTCTTCCAACTGAAGCTGAGATAGCTTCCTCTGCACCTCTTTGCTTTGTTCCTGTATTTTGTGTTCATTTTGCCGATATTTGTCCACTGCATGAACCACATGATCGCAGAAGTCTCTATGAGTTTTATTTGTAACCAGTCCAACCACATCCTCTAGCTTAACTTTGATTGGGCTAGGTAGAATCTCTATCACAGAGTTTCTGAACATGACCGAAAACACAGGATGGATCTCAGGATCCTCATTCGTCTCCAAGCGCCATCTGTCCACTTGGGCCTGGAGGTAGGATGCAGGATTCTCTGTGTCATTGATGGGGAGGCCTCTCATGTTTTTATGATCGATATGGGTAGGGAACTCCATTCTGAGTGTGTTCCACATCGCCACTCTGTAGTAATCAAGTGTAGTCCCATCATGCATTCCGTCCATTATATCCAACCCTCCATTCCTCAGTACAGACTCCATTTTAGATAACCCCAATACTCTTGCCAACAGAGCTTTCAGGTCCCCCACTGCCATTAGCTTTCCCACTGTGAGTTCCTCAAATGTTCGAATCCATTTAGACGCCCCGTTATGAATGTTAGGGAGTTTAGAAATAACTCCCTCCAAGTCCTGTGAACCCCACGGTTGATGGTGGACATGTTGTCCTTTGACTAGAATAGGATAATTACCTGGGAGGGTGTCGGGTGCCTTTCTTCCCCTTCGTGCTCTCCTTAGTTTCCCCCGTGACTGGAGTACTAGGGGGCTTTGTATTGATGTACTGCAGCCAGACACCTCTGTGCCTGGGTCCCCACTGACCCTCCCTTGTGTGTTACATTTATTATCTCCTTCATCTAGTGTGACTTCCCCTTTAAATTCCACGTTGTCTGTTATCAGTTGATGCATGTTAGTTGGTTTGTACGGCGGTGGCTCAAGCTTCAGAGGCAAAGGTTGAGCCTCTTCTTCCTTTGTGATTATTTTTCTGGCCACTCGTTGTAAAGCGCTCCACCTCTCTCCCTCCATTTCAAACAAAGCTAGCACTAACCTTTCCCTGTCTCTCATCTCTAAGGCCTTTTTTCCACTTCTGTTAGGTTTGTAGTTCCTTATTACTACCTCCATGTCCCTACACATTATTGGATCAAAAGTCCCTCCCATGGGCCATATCGTGCTTGTTTTAGCTGTTCCTTTCTCCCATTTCTCAGAGATCCTTGTTATCTCATCTCTGAGCAATGGATTGTTTTTGCTCAAAATCTCTACCGCTGTTGGTGCCATTTTAAATTATTAATTTATTTGAGTTTATCCTACTAGTTAGTTTAAATACTTTATTATCTCTAAGCTACAAATGTGAACTCTTCCCAAGCGCTCGTCTCCCTCCCGAAGATTGGAATGTGGCCCCAACCCTTCACTGTTATCTTTAACCCTGGCCTGCAGGCTCCTGCTCGTACCCTGTGAGATTGCTCGTGCACGTGCAGTTAGAGTCAGCGCGGTGATGTTTAAGTCAAAGAAGATTTACACATTTATTCAATACTTCAACAAATTAACTATTCTGTATCCGTCTAATTTATTTATGATTATCAACTACTTCAAACAAATTAACTATTCACTGTCCGCCTAATTTATTTATGACAGAATCAACAAAAAATAAACCGGGTCGTAAAAATCTCCGAGGTAACTTAATCCTAACACGACTTAAATACAGACAATAAACCGATTCATACAATTTTAATATTATATTGAAAAATGTCCGAATTGTTTGTAATTAATTACAAAGAAAAAGGTTGACCGAGCGTAGAAACTGGCCTTTTGGTTAAAACATGAACAGCCGGATGGATAATCAATCGACCAGAATTTCAAACAAGAACCTATTGCCACACAGCACCAAGATCAGAGTTACAGACTGGCCCTTTCTTTAGATCCAACACTGCAGCGTGATTGGAAGATTAGCGGGTCAAACTCATTCAAACGGAACGTCAAGCGACAAGCCAATTCTTTTAAAATAATGGCTGAATACATAACCATTCGAACAGATCAAGAACAAACAAGAAACTTCTCAAAACACCAAGATCAGGATTAGCTAATCACCTGAAGCGGTATCCCAACCAAGAGACTTATCTATTCAAAAAGTGCGAGAAGCCTGTTTTCTCAAAATAGCAAGATCGGAATCAGAAATTCACCATCATTGGTGCAGGATCTGCAGGTCAACTGCACCAAGATGAGTATTTTAAAATTCACTAGTCAGCATCCCAAGAAAGCTCCTCAAATAAAAACGACTGAATTCATTCCCAACTGACAACTCAACTCCAAATAGGATACTGTCAGAAAAAATCCTACAGGTCTGTTTCTTTCGACCTGCAGGCCTGCTGGCCCTGTCCTTGTTAGAACTTTCCACTAATTCGTTCCTCCACAAGACAGTCACAGGACTTACAGTAAGCCTATTTAACCAAAACACCAAATAACGATAGTTATGTTATTATAACTCTAGTTCTATGATTGTAGGCGTAGCCGTCTAGGCTTCGCCTTATGGGCTTGTCCCGTGCGCGCGCCCGCGCGCGCTGAAAATTCAAACTATGCACCTATCAGCGTGGGCACCGCCCACATTTCCCACGGTATCGTGTCTATATAACGCGGTGTATACCGTCGCTCATCCTCCACGCTTTTCTTTCAGCATTTGGAGGGTACAGCAGGTGGGAAACTAGACGGCTACGCCTACAATCATAGAACTAGAGTTATAATAACATAACTATCGTTCTATTTCATGTAGGCTACGCCGTCTAGGCTTCGCCTTATGGGCTAAGGTGAAGCTGCGAGCGGAGCCCGATCAATGTACTCCTGCTGGACCCCAGTCAAAACGACCTAAGTCACCAGGGCACATTAAGACTCAAAAAGCCAAGGAAGTGTAAAACACAACAGCTTTATAAAAACGAATTCCTCCTAGATCAAGCAAGGCAATGATCAAGGGAGAAAAAAGTGAGTCTGTAAAGACTCCGGCTCTATTCCGTGCTTCATGGAACCCATGAAAAGGAAAAGAAAACCAGAGCAACACGGTTTCCATTAGGTCCGCTATCACCGGGGGCGGAGCTACGGAATTCGGCTCTCCAATAATGGGACTCTCTCGGCCGTTTCTTATTTGAAGAAAACGGCGGGAGTGCCTCACTGGTAAACAAAACCACCAGACAATTGGCGAGCCAATAGAAAACCCCCTAGCCTGTTTTTCATTTGAAAAAAGGTGGGAGAGTAAGAGACTGGTAATCAAGACCAACTCGCCAGCCGGCGAGAGGAAATCCAACCACGCCGCTTTAAAGAACATGTCTATATTCTTAAGCCGTAAAAGGGGTCCCGGACTCTAGCACAGAGTTTTCGAGTGAGCCCCTGGACATGTCTAACATGTAAAAACGGACAAAGGGGCCGGGGGAAGACCAAGACGCAGCCGCGCAGATGTCTTCCGCCGAAACGCCCTTGAGTAGAGCCGTTGAAGCGGCCACGCTCCGTGTGGAGTGAGCTTTAACGCCCAACGGTGGCGCCAAGCCCTGCCGAGAGTAGGCTAGGCAAACACCCTCACATACCCAGCGAGAAAACCGCTGCTTAGAGAGAGCGCGGCCCCTGCTAGCGTCGCTATAACACACAAACAACTGTTGTGTGGAGCGGAACGCTGCCGAGCGATTCACGTACATAGCCAACGCCCGAACCGGGCACAGGAGATGCAACTCCGCCTCCGCCTCACTAGAATGAGGCGGGGGGTGAAAAGCCTTAAGCACAATATCCCTCGACCGAAAATAACTATTAATGTTCTTCGGGAGGAACGCAGGATTAGGTCTGAGCAACGCGAAGGAGCTGTCCTCGTTTAGCAACAAGCAACTCGGGCTGACAGACAGAGCGGTTAGCTCACCGGCCCGCTTGGCAGAAACCAAGGCCAACAAGAGCGCCGTCTTAAATGACAGGGCATCCAAAGGGGCCTGGGAGAGAGGCTCGAAAGGATCCCTGGACAATCCGCGCAACACGGTGGGGAGATCCCAGCGTGGTGTAAGCACGCGTGAAACAGGCCTAACCCGTCTAGCCCCACGCAAGAATCTCTTGACCAGTGGATGGCTGAAGATCGGTCCCCCATCACAGCCTGCATGGCCAGCCGAAACGGCTGCCGCATAGACCTTGATAGTGGAGAAGGCCAAACCTTTTTCCAATAAGTTTTGCAGAAACGAAAGCACGCTTCCCACCTCGCATTGAGATGGGACAGCGTGGTTCGTCTCACACCAATTAGAGAAGGCGCACCACTTCGCCGCATAGAGGGAAGAAGTAGACGGCGCACGAGCACTCTGAATAGTGTTGATAACCGTCTCAGGCAAACCTTTGCCCTGCAGGATCAACCTCTCAGGAGCCAAACCAACAGCCGTCCCGAGACATCGGGCGGGTGGTGCACCGTCCCGTGGGCCTGTGAAAGCGCATCCGGCCTGAATGGTATTGGCCAAGGCGCCGACCGCGAGAGCGCGGCAAGCTCTGGAAACCACAGAGCTGAACGGTTCTCCGGGGCCACTAATATCAGGGACAGTCTCTCCTGTCTGACCCGTTCCAGAAGAGGAAGGATCAGCTGGAGCGGGGGAAACGCATACAAGAGAGCCCGCGGCCAAGGTGTGTGTGCCAACGCATCTACCCCCAACGGGGGAAGATCCCGAGGGCTGAGGGACAACCACCACCTGCAGTGCGTGTTCTCCCGGGACGCGAAGAGGTCCACCTGCGCTGTCCCGAACCTCTGCCAGATCAGTCTGACAATGTCGGGATGTAACCGCCACTCGTCTCGGCGGGGACCGCCTCGAGACATGAGGTCCGCCCCAAAGTTCTGGGCGCCCGCGATATGCAGGGCTCTCAGACTGCGGAGATACTGATGAGCCCAAAGCCAGAGCTCGACCGCCTTTCGGTGGAGAGCAGGGGAGCGGACTCCCCCCTGTCTGTTGATGTACGCCGCCGCCGACACGCTGTCTGTCCTGATCAGAACGTGGCGGCCGCGCACCAGGTGAAAGAAATGCAACAGCACTTTCCTCACAGCGTCGAGCTCCAACACATTTATGTGTGCTGTAGGGGGCGTGCGCCACTCGTCTCCGACCGAGTGAGAGAGGCACGTTCCTCCCCAACCCGTCAACGAGGCGTCCGTGAAGACCACTACGTAGGACGCCACCCTGCCCAGTGGAACACTTGAGAAGGGCGGAGGGTCCTTTCCAATATTCCAGGTCTGGCGACACCGAACGGGGGACGAGGAGCACCCTGAGCTTGTGTCGCCTGGGGTCCAACCGTTTGCGAGCAAACCACCGCTGGAGTCTGCGCATAAAAAGCAGACCCAGGGGGACCACGGGGTGGGCAGCTGCCATCAGCCCCAACAGGCGCATGGTGGACAGTGCGGTCACGTTTCTGCGAACGTGAAAACGGGAGAGCGCCGACAGGATGGCGTCTCGCCGAGGAGGCGAAAGCATCGCAGTCATGGTGGCTGAGTCTAGGCAAAGCCCCAAGTAGACTGTCTGCCGGCTGGGGAGCGGGGAGCTCTTCTCCCAGTTGATGGCAAAACCCAGGAAGGAGAGATGGTTTATCACCAACATGGTGTCCCTTCTCGCGGTCTCTTCTGAGTTGCTCAGAATAAGCAGATCGTCTAGGTAGAAGAGAATCCTCTTTCCCTGACGTCTGAGCGGTTCCAACGCCGTCTCCACACACTTCGAGAAGGTGCGCGGAGCCAGGGAATAGCCGAACGGCAGACACTGGTACTCGTACGCCATCCCCATAAAGGCAAAGCGGAGAAACTTCCTGTGCGCCTGCCGAACAGGGACGTGGAAGTAAGCATCCTTGAGATCCAGGGATGTGAACCAATCGTCCTCTCTCACACACCGGAACAATGCTCCGACCGTGAGCATTCTGAACTTCCTCGTGGCAACGAATCTGTTGAACACACGAAGATCCAGAATAGGTCTCATTTCCCCTGACTTCTTGGAAACCAGGAAGTAGCGGGAATAAAAACCTAGGTGAGACTCGTGGGGGGGAACGACAGTGATGGCCCCCTTTACCAAGAGAAGTGCCACCTCTGCTGCCAGAGCCGTGCTCGCAGCCGGGTCCCGTAGCGTGGTCTCCACCAACCCCATAAAGGGTGGGGGACGACGCTTGAACTGTATGGGATGGCCCCATCTCAACGTGGTGTCCAACCACGATGGCAGAACGCACCGCTCTTGCCAACACGCATTGCGGTTGGAGAGAGGGCGAGCCGACAGCTGAGGAAGACCGTCCAGGAATAACCCGTATTCCTCTGCCCCTACCGCCTTCACACTGCGTGTGAACCAAGGGGGGCTTCCCACGAAAGGGAGGAGGCTCAGCGAGCGTAGGAGACGTACCACAACTAGCAGTTGTAAAAACAACGAGCTGTTTAGACGTCGCGCTCGTGCCCGCTGAACAGGGAGCGAGCCGTCCGGCCGCAGCACCTGTGCGAATGCGCTGTCCGCAGGCTGTAGCCACAGCGCGCGGACCCATCTCCTCATCTATAATGTGGGGAACCAGGAGACCGTGCAACGAGTCTCTGATCCGTCCACGAGGCTCCAAGGGACGCCGCTTCTTAGAAGCAGGTGAACCAGAGGCCATGTGAACACGCCGTCCGACCGCCACCCTACAGCCACCGGGCTGAGAGGGGGAAAGAGGCAACATGGAGGAGCGCACCACAAGCGTAGGACGCAGGTGGCCTGGGGAATATCGCTCTTTAGGTACCATGTACTGCCGTTCGGCCGAACGGTCTTTACTCTTTTCTTTAATAGGGAAAGAAAAAGTAGGAGTAAGCGTCCGGAACTTCCCGGTCCGTGGCGCTGCTGCTCTCCCCGTGCGCGGCGGCTGCGGCTGCTGCACCGGGGCTGGAGTCGGAGGCGGCCCCATGGAACGCTGGGACCGGCCTAGACCCCGCTTCCTCTCAGCCTGCTGGCGGGAGGAGCCCGTGAGAATCGTCCCGAACCGGGAACGATTCTCACGGACTGACTGCTGGTGCGCGAGCACCTCGGAGAACCTGGGACCAAATAGGCCATCCGGCGCTAGTGGACCCTGGACGAGGCTGGCCCGCTCTCGTTCCGGCACCGCAGTGTGGGAGAGCCATATGACCCTTTGAATCATGGTAGCCCACGCCATATGCTGGCCGGCCGAAACGGCTATCGGCTGGCATAACTGGAGGATGGCGCTGGAAAAGCGGGAAACCGCCAGCCATCTCGCGGCTTCCTCCGGGCCGTAGGCCTCCCTGTCAGCCGACAAGGAGACCATGGCAGAGGAGAGCAGGGCGATGTTGTTGACCGCCGCCGCGGATTGAGAGGCACAAACGAACACCCTGTCCGTTAGGCCGACAATCTGCCTCTGGAGGCGGTCGGGGGGCAGCGGCTTATCGTTAAGGAGCCATCCGGCGCCCGGACAGAGAAGTGCTGCCAGGGGAGGCTCCAGACGAGGGATCCCCCTCGCCTGAGTATCGGCCCACCCCTCCACGTTGGTGAAATCCGTGTAGGATCTTACCGGAGCCTTCAGGGTCGAAGGGTCCTCACCGGCAGCAATAAACAAGTGCTGCAAAGGCGGGAACAAGGGGCACTGGGTAACCCGCCGGGAAAAAGGTGGGGTGCGAAAGCACTCGCCCTGCATATCGTCAGATACGGGGGCGAGAGGCGAGGCCGGCATGGGAATCCCTTTGATGGCCGCCGCCTCACCCATGATCTCCCGGAAGAGATCGGTCATCCGGCGCGGACCCTCGTGTTGTATGACGGTGGCGGTTGTAACCCGAGAGCGGGAAAAACCGGACGCCGAGTCGCCGAAGACGTCGTCCAGGGAGGCGTCGATGATGCCATCGTCGACGTCAGGTCCGAATAGGTCGATGGCGTCAGCCATTTCCACCGCAGGGGAAAAGAAGAGATGCCTGGAGAGGATCCCCTCTTCAGGCAGCTCCCGGCAGGCGACACAGGAGACGGGGGCCGCCATAGCAGCCGCGGCGTGGTCGGCGCCGAGGCACCAAAAGCACGCCAAGTGCCCGTCACCCGGTGCCAGGGAGGCGGGACAGGAGGCGCATAGGAGTCCTGAAAAGGACCTAGCTCTAGGAGCGCTCTCAGGTGGCCCTGAAAAGGGCCGTTTGTCCGCGGCCTCGCCCGAGCCGCTGCCACCGGCTTGGGAGATCCGTGTTGAAGTTCTCATCTTCTTAATAGTAGTTCTCAATTTCTCGCTGATAAGCACAAGTGCTGAAAGAAAAGGGAGGATGAGCGACGGTATACACCGCGTTATATAGACACGATACCGTGGGAAATGTGGGCGGTGCCCACGCTGATAGGTGCATAGTTTGAATTTTCAGCGCGCGCGGGCGCGCGCACGGGACAAGCCCATAAGGCGAAGCCTAGACGGCGTAGCCTACATGAAATAGAACAACAACTCGTATCAAAATAGGGAGCCACAAAGCGTCTTTGTCATTTAGAACCACAGACGCGCGTATGGCCCATGTGCGCGCGCACGTCAATCTCTCCCACGGAGCCCCCGTATCTCTCACTCGCTCATTTATCTATAATTTTAGTTTGTTTGATCAAAGAGACACTTTACCTGCTGCTGAGCGTTTCAGACGGGGCAAGAACAGATCAAACGACTCTATCCTATATATGGCAAGACAACTTACCCTTGAGCTCTGGTCGTATGATCCGTTCGAGTCCCGTCCTCTGGCCCGGCAGCTGGAGAGTCCCTATTTCCTCCTGGTCGTGACGCCAATTTATGTAGTAGATTAATCGAGATATAAACACTTAGACTAATTCAAGAGAGAGAGAGAGAGTAAAATAAATCGAGGGGTCCGGAGCAAGAATTGACAAAATACTTTATCGTGAAGAAAAACAACAACGACAACAGCCTGAGTGGGTCTGCAGAGTCACTGCTCGAACATTGACTGCAGCCTCACTTTATACACATACAGGAATTCCTTTGTTTACAATGGAGTCCCAATGGGGTTTCCGCCCGTCAATCTTCGTCTCAGCATGTTATCAACCGCCCAGTCCTGAGGTATGCATGGATTTACCTCGTTAGCCAAGATGACCCAAGGCTGAAAGGCTGAGGTCAACATGACTTGACCCCGCAGTTCTCAGGACATTCCTGTGCTCCTACCATCTGCTCTGAACCCAGACTCTGCAAGCATCTTGTGGTTTCCACCATCAAAAATATTAAACCTATTAATAATCATGGTTTACCATAGAATATACTCACTAATTTCTACCACATAGTCTATAAAAAGTACCTTTGCGTAGTTGCCTGGGGACTCAAGATGTTGAAGAATAGAGTGGATACCAAGTGACACGGCATCCTCAACAGACCTATTAGTCCTATATGCAAACGGGGAAAGGGGTCTAAAATTAAAAATGTCTGTGATTACTGGGTCAGTTCAACAGCACAATGTTTGATGGTAGCGGAGGATACGAGGTCAGGGCCTGCGACTTTCCTACGATTCTGCTTTTTTGGTAGTCGCCTAACTTCATCCTCCTGTATGACAAAAGGCGGTGCTAGGGCATCATCCCGATCTTTATCAAAGCGGCAATACAATTCATTAAGACTGTCTGGCAGCCCAGAGTCGTCACTGACTACTGGCACAATGCTAGAGTAGTTGGTAATCTGCTTCAGGCCTTCCCATAGCCCTCTGCTGTCATTGACCTGAAGTTTGCTCTCTAGTTTATTCCTGTAGTCAGCTTTAGCTCTCTGCAAATCATATTTGGCTGCTCTGTATAGGTCTCTATCACCACTTTTGTAGGCATTATATTTGTTTTTCCAAAGGTGTTTTTTCCACTTTTGTAGGCATTATGTTTGTTTTTCCAAAGGTGTTCTACTTCTCTGCTGAACAATGGATTATTAATATTGTTTTAGTAGGAACACACGCATTCTCACAAAAGTTTATTTAGGCATTAACCACCTCAGTAAAATCCTCCAGATCATGACATGATTCTTTAAAAATAGACCAATCTGTGCAATAAAAACCGTCCTTGTTCAGAAATTGCTTGGGAAGACCCCTGCTTAACTGCCTTAGTCGTGGGTTAAACAGTTTTCAGATTCTGACGGTAGGCAGGAATTAAAAGAATAGTCTTGTGGTCTGACTTCCCTAAGGGAGCCCAGGCTACTGCACGAAAGGCATTAGCTATCGTACAATAGCATTTTTCTAGTACTTTGTCATACCTGGGGGGTATATCACGAACCTCGCTGAACATACCCAGGCTTTCTTGGGAAAACCTGGCTCGACAGAGCCGCAACTCGCAATCAGAGTTAAATGGTACCACGACGCTCACTTTAGATTCAATTAGTTAAACCAGGTTTTCCTCTTTAGGTTCAATGCGCGTTCACATAAAAGGGATGTTTCTCGCGTCATTTGACTCACCCTTTTGCAAAATAAATCGCGTGAGAGCGGTGTATTTCATCCAAGGCGAGCAGTGTATTATTATGAACTCCTACGAGGAATTCAAAGTTCAAATCACAGCCAAGGGGAACACGGTTGCCCATAATATGGCTAGGGTGGCGTGCTGGCAAAAAATCGCCGACCGTGTTAATTCGTAAGTGAAAAGATTCTGCATATTGTCTCAAAAATATTATGCATCATCATCCCTCTTACCCCCTTATATGTGGGGCCCCATGTTTGCTCCTACGAACATGGGGCCAAGTCAAAAATAAATATAAAAATATTATTCAATGTGGTAAGTTGTAAGCATCCATTTGAATAATTTCAGGTGAATCTAGCCTATGATTTGGTTTTCCGACTATGGAGGTGATTTTTCTTAACAATTCTCACAGCTATAATATGAATTTGTAGGATAAAAAATACCTAGGCCTAATTTTGTCACTGACATAGCGGTTAGATAAGGGATACTGGACAACACGGCACTTGACTATAGGTTAATGTACGTTGCGGGGCCACCTTCGAACTTGAAACGCAGACACACTGCGCAACACTAGCCGCGTTTACATGGCACATCTGATCCGCATAGATTTCTATGCGGAATAGATCTGTTCCTGAAATGTGATCCCCTACTGTATACATGGCAGTAACAAACGTGTCCGTTATGTCTCTCGCGCACACCCGACACATCTCTGGACCGGCGGCGACGTAATGGACGTCTTATCACTATTTGGCATTGTGAATTTGATTTTGATGAAAGCACAGCAGGAGAGAGCTTTTCTCTGCCTGCTCCTTCAATTAAGAAGGAGGACAGCACAGCTATGTCCGATCTTTATATTTATCCCCAACTCCGCCGCAAACAAGAGGAATTTGAATGGGAGTCCGCAGCCAAGACTGGTGGGAGAGAGTGGTCTCTCTAAGTTAAGAAGTATTTTAACGTTCAGCCTGCAAAAGTACTACTCATTTACAATTATCTCGGACGCGCGCGGACACTACGATACGCAAACACGTCATTAATAAACACCCATGTCCCGTCGCTTAGCAACCGGACAAGCTTACCGGACTACTTACGAACAAAGACGTGAATCAGGCAATAAATCCACTTTCCTTGACAGCGGTCAAATTCGGTGTGCATAATAGTACCAACTGCAGCTGCAGCTGCTCTAAGTTAAACCCCGATCTGTTCAGAATAAGTGTATTTCTATGCCGAAAAGATAATTGTATTCCGAATGAGGCGTATATATGATCATTTTCTATTCCGCATAGAAATCTATGCGGATCAGATGTGTCCATGTAAACGCGGCTAGTAAGTGCACGGCTTCTTTGTGTAGCATTGACTACATACGGTCCAACAAGGAAGATCAAATAACGAATACCCTCTGATGAGAATCTGTATCTCTCATAAAGAGTATATCGTCATACAATGCCAAGGGATCGGTTCTGTCCCGAAAAACCCTCTGTCTCCGGAGAGACGCCTGTGCGATAAGTGCGCAGAGGTCCACGGGAACAACCACAAATGGTGACGCCATTATCGGAAGAGGGGCTAGGAAGCTGCGCACGCCGATATAAGTAGCCGATCTCCGGGTAGTCTAAGCTGAAAAGCTGCTCCCGACCAGATTTGGTTGCGAGCGCAAGTCAACATGGTGATACAGCGACGCTTAAAGAGATCGACTTTCGTGGTACAGCTAACCCAGGCTTCCAGCTCAACATACCTCGCTAACCCTCTAATCGAGCTTCGTAGTACAGGCCCCTGGTCGGCACTCAAATCAGTTGTTTAAACCTGGGCAGAGATCGCTTCAGGTCGACGTGATTAAAGTCACCAAGAACTAACACAGTCGCATCCGGATAAGAGTTTTCGATGTCCGTGTTGTGAGTAGAAAGTTGCTGGGCTGCTTCGGACTCGGCTGCTTGTGGAGGAATGTATATAGTCACTGGCGTCAGTTTGGTATGAAATGTGCTGGGGACAGAGACGCATTCGGAAGTGCATTTTCAGAAGTGCTGGGTACAATGGATGTACTCTTTTTTTCTCTCTTTAGTGCCGGTGATGAAAAGTTCTGAAAGACGGCATACCCATGTAGCTAATTACAAAGGAATAAAATGTATACAAAATCTGTCTGGCAAGTTTTATGAAGAAAACGTTTCCGAAAAGCATCGGACATATGACCCACTATTTTATGCTCCATGTATCCAATGTTGACAACGTGATATGATATGTATCGTTAGCGTCAGCTGTTGCGTCAGGACCCAGCAAACGAAGACCCGGGAAACAAAGACTAAGGGAGTCTCTCTGCGGGAGTCCCTCGAGGAAGCCCCGGGGAGGCCACCTGCCCTATTGTAGCTATGTGTCGTACTTCAATCATTGTCAGGATTTCACCCCGCAGACGGTGCTACCATGGCTCCTCTGCTCGGCGCAGTAACCCGTCTAATCTTCGCCATCCACCTACCCGTGCTTACACTGACCTAGAGGTCATGGGAGGACTCTGGAACTGCCAGTCGGCGGTCAAGAAGGCGGACTCGATTTCAGCCTACGCGTCCCTCATGACCCTTCACTTCCTGGCCCTGACAGAGACCTGGATCACTCCAGAGAACTCTGCTACTCCTGCTGCCCTCTCCACCGTCTACTCATTCTCGCACACCCCTAGACCATCCGGGCGAGGAGGGGGGACCGGACTCCTCATCTTGCCCATGTGGTCCTACCAGGTCCTTCCACTAGAACACTTGGCCAGATCTGTGTTTGAACTCCACGCTGTCACGGTCACCATTCCTACCAAGCTCTCCATTGTGGTGATCTACCGTCCTCCAGGTCCCTTCCGTGACTTCTACGACGAGATGGATGCCCTCCTCAGCTGCTTTCCTGAGGATGGCACCCCACTCGTTATCCTAGGCGACTTCAACATCCTGCCAGAGAAGTTGCACTCACCTGAACTAACCAACTTTTTCGCCACCTTTGACTTAACACTAAACCCTTCTCCTCCCACACACAGGGCCGGGAACCAACTTGACCTAATATTCACCAGGTCCTGCGGCACCTCTGCTCTCTCCGTCTGACCATCACTTTGTTGATTTTTCTCTCCCCTTGAAATCCTCTCCCTCCCTCCTCTCTAGTTTCCACATTGTCACCACTCGCCGTGACCTCAAATCCCTCTACATTTGCCTCTACTGTTCTGTTTTCACTTCCTTCTATCGAACGATTCTCTCAACTATCTCCAGATGAATCGTCAGACACTCTGCTATCCTCCCTCTCCTCCTCCTTGGATTCCCTCTGTCCCTTCCACTCCAGACCAGCGCGATCCTCACCGCCCCCGCCTTGGCTGTCCCATCCTCTGCAGTCTTGTAGAACAAAGCTGCGAGCAGCGGAGAGGAAATGGAAGAGATCAGACTGTCCTAATGATCTATCTCACTATCTTTTCCTTCTTTCAGATTTCACCTCTTTTGTGTCAACAACCAAATCTGCCTTCTACCGGAACAAAATCAACTCCTCTGCCTCAAACCCCAGGAAACTGTTTTCCCTGTTCTCGTCCCTCCTCAACCCTCCCTCACCCCCACCTCCCTTCCTGCCTCACTGCTGATGACTTTGTTAACTACTTTACCCAGAAAGTGAAGGACATTAGCTCCTCTTTTATCCCTGCCTCCATTCTCCCTCCTCCCATCCCCTCCTCTGTCTTTACCCAATTTATCCCTTGACGCTATCCCCTCCTCTCTCCTCCAGGGGCCGGTTGCACCAACTGGGCGTAACTAAGCCTGGTCGTAACTGCTAAGTAGGTCTTAGTTACGACCTGGCGTTAGAATGGAACTAACGCCGGTTGCACCAACGGGACTTACACCTGGTCTTAACTACGCCCGGTCTTAGCCATGCGCGGCCATGTGAATGTTCCATGGAATGCGCATATCACCGCGTTGCTAGGATACCTCGTGACAACAGCTGTTTACTATTTTACTTGACATGCTGTTGGACATCGAAATAAATAATTCATTCGTTCACTCATTGTCATTCATCAATTGTGTTAATGCCTAACAATAAAACACTGCAAATGAATATAATTAAAATATGTATTTGTAATGTCTGGTTTACGACGAGCAGGCATTTAGACGGGAATGGTTCTTTTTGACAGAAGCAATGCATTGAACATCATCAAATGACACGGAGCTAAATTGAGTTGTTTTGAGACTGTAGGAGAGATTTGTTAAATTTGTCGGCCTATATAAAACATATAAACATAGTTAAAACAACATTCGCAACTGATTATAAGTTGAGAACGGACTAATCGGCCAGCGATATCTTCCCGACAGGCAGTCGATCTGTGAACACTGATCATATCGCCGGCTGTGCTTTGAAATGCATTTTAGTGAAGCGTACTGAGCAGTTGCATTGGATTGGATGGAATTGCTATAGAAACAGCCTGGAATTTCAACTCTACGCCTGCCCCTGACCAGGCGTAGGATTTACGCCTGGTCTTAGTGAAAAGAACGCTAAGCCCAGTTGGTGCAACCGGCGTAACGGTTAGGTTGGACTTAGAACGCCAAGTTACGACCAGGCGTAGTTACGACCAGGCTTACGCCCAGTTGGTGCAACCGGCCCCAGGATGTCTCAAGCAACATTCTGCCATTTCTCACATCAATTATCAATTCCTCCCTCACTTCAGGCATTGTTCCAGCGTCTTTCAAGACTGCCAGAATAAAGCCTCTCCTCAAAAAAACAACTCTTAATACCACCGACATCCAGAACTACAGACCGGTATCTCTTTCATTCCTGTCTAAAACACTGGAACGTGCCGTTGCTAACCAACTGTCCTCCTATCTCTCATCTAACAACCTCCTTGACCCTCACCAGTCAGGCTTCAAGAAGGCACACTCCACCGAGACGGCTCTCCTCGCGGTGACTGAGTCCCTCCGTGCTGCCAGAGCCTCGTCCCTCTCATCGGTCCTCATTCTCCTCGACCTGTCCGCAGCATTTGACACGGTGAACCACCAGATCCTTCTTGCCACTCTTGCCGAACTTGGCATAGCTGAATCTGCTCTTTCCTGGTTCACATCCTACCTGACGAACCGCACCTATCAAGTGACATGGAATGGCTCCTTGTCCAAACCTTGCACGCTTGAAACTGGTGTCCCTCAAGGCTCTGTACTGGGGCCTCTTCTGTTCTCCCTCTATACCAGGTCTCTGGGCTCTGTAATTGCATCACACAGCTTTTCGTATCATTGCTATGCTGACGACACTCAGCTATTTCTCTCTTTCCCCTCATCTGAGAAAACCCTGATTGCAACACGCATATCGGAATGTCTGGCGGACGTCAGCACCTGGACAACTGCCCATCACCTGAGGCTTAACCTCAACAAAACCGAGCTCCTCCTGATCCCAGGGAAAGACTGCCCACACATGGACTTACTGGTCACCGTCGAGAACATCACTGTATCTCCCTCTCCAACTGCCAGAAACCTCGGGGTGGTACTGGACATTCAATTATCCTGCACTGCAAACATCACTGCGGTCACCCGATCCTGCAGATTTGCACTTTACAACATTCGCAGAATCCGGCCCTTACTCACAAGGGAAGCAGCTCAGCTTCTTGTCCAATCACTGGTCATCTCCCGCCTCGACTACTGCAACTCACTCCTGGCTGGACTTCCTGCCTCTGCGATTAAACCTTTGCAGCGCATCCAGAATGCGGCAGCGCGCCTCGTGTTCAACCTACCGAAGTTCTGCCATGTGACCCCCCTCTTCCGGGACCTCCACTGGCTCCCTGTAGTAGCTCGCATCAAATTTAAGACGATGGTACTGGCATACAAGGCAGTCGATGGAACTGCCCCTGCCTACCTCCAAGCATTGCTAAAGCCACACACCCCAGCTCGATCCCTCCGCTCAACTACCTCAGCTGGACGTCTGGAACCGCCATCGCTAAGAGCTACTAAAGGCCATTCAGCAAAGTCACAACTTTTCTCGGTTTTGGGACCTCAGTGGTGGAACGAGCTCCCTGCCGCCCTCAGAGTCGCTCACTATCTTCCGAAAAAGACTCAAGACTCACCTATCGACTCTGCATAGCCACCTTCCCACTTCTGACCACCAGTGTACACTGTATTGTATTGTAGTACTTAACTGTGTAGCAACTGCAGTAGCTGCTATCATGGCTGTAACACAGGGAATTGATTGACCTAGCGATCGTGGTACTTGCACTTGGTTCTATGAACATCCTTTCTGTACCGACAGCGATATATTGATGCACTTCTTATGACAAATGTACTTATTGTAAGACGCTTTGGATAAAAGCGTCTGCTAAATGCCCTAAATGTAAATGTAAATGTAAATATGATATGGCTAAGCTCAGTGTTTAAGTTCAGAAGGGCCAAACGTGTGGCTACACACAACAATACCAAAGTCGTCAAGATTGTTGCACAGCTGAATGCTGTATCACATCATGAGCTGGCTGTTATCAATTCACAACACGCATTCCATTAAAACTAGCCTACATCAGGCATTCTGACCAAAATTCATGCAGTCCCCCCACAATTAATCCAGAATTCAAGCAAAGCAAGAATGACCAAAAGTCACTTTGTGTCAACAAGAGACTGATTCCAGCGACTATCAATTGCAAGTTAAAACAGCCGACCACTTGAGTGCAAAAAACACAAAAGACCTCGCCACAGCACCAGCAAATATTAAAGGGGTAGTTCGGAATTTTGGACATAGGGCCTGATTCCCAAGTGAGCATTGGTATTCTATATCACTGGAGACAGTTTTCAACACATTTTATTCAGTCCTTCTAGTTGCGGAGTTCTCTCGTGCTAGGCTAGCGCAAGTGAACGGGAAAAGCTAGCCTGCTATTAAAAACATCTTACCCACTCCACAGTACACCCGAGGTCAATCAATAATAACACCAGACTATAGATTTAAATGTCTGTGTTGATAGAATAATGTTAGAAATAAAACCAACCTTGCATTGCATTGCATTTTGAGGGAATTGCTGGGTCTCAGCAACAGTGTTATATTCCTGGTAGTAGGCTACGGCAGCGGCGGACTGATACCTAGGTTACCGGCTCTAGTTTATTTACCTGTCGCTGTCAATGCTACAAACGCCGAGTACAGTGAACGAAGGAATTAGCGTATTCAATTAAAAAGATATGGCCACGTTTGGAGGGCTTAGCGATGCATCTGCTTTTGACGACGATAATGAGGAATTTGTTGTATCCAACGAACCGTACATGTTCGAGCCGGAATACACGGATGAAGAACTGAGAGAGATGGATGCTCAAAGGGCAGAACGAGAAAGAGTGTCTTTAGAGACCGTCCCCGCTGGAGCTGCAGTAGAGAACCGGGACAGAACAACGGGAGACTGGTGGTGCCAGTGCAGAAAATGTATTCAAATGCCGACAGGGGACGAATGCTTTTGCTGCAGGGAGTGGGACTTAGTCATTCCACAGATGCAAGAGCTGGAGCTGGACACTAGCATTCAGGATCTCGATGTGTCTGGGCATAGCGCCCCCCGAGACAGGGCAATCTGCATTACCGAGCACCAGGACTTTCTACCCCTTCTAAATCGAGGCGTGCTGGAAACATTCTTCTCCTTTGATAAAATAAATTGGAAAAGAAGACCCAGACCTGCTGGACCCAACGGCCAGTTGTCAATGTTGTAAGTGTGCAATCCAAACAAAATGTAATTGTGTGTTGCCATGCATGAACATACCATATATAATAATTTAATTGATTTATTAAAGTGCAATCAATCAAATATTATACATGGTATGTTCATACATGGACTCCAAGTCTGCTTTATTATAGGCTAGGCTCTTTACCATTGATGCAGGGGCCTACAACCACAGCCTCCGTCTAAAGAGTGGCTGATGGAGAAAGCTTAGAATATCTAGCCAGCTATTCTTTTTTATTAACTAAGAAGTTTCTTAATTACAATATTGCTCTGGTTAAAAAGGTCCTACCAGGACTAAAGGCAAAAATGAAATACACAAGCGTGACTTGCTTGGACAATTTTTTTACTATATAGACATAGGCCGTAGGCTTTTTAGCCTGATCAATTCAGCAAATCAGTCTACCACCATGAACAGCAGTAGGGCCATTGTCTTTGTGTGCTATTACCATAGTTTAGCTGTCTTTTGTAAGAGCCTGCTCCCAAAAGCTAACTTGTATTCCTTCTTGTTTTAGGCAGTACCGATTGGTGGCTTACAGAATCGTTCTTGAGTGGGGGTTGAAAGGAACACAGCTGGGAAGAGGAAACCGACGTGTTCTTCCATCCTGTGTAGTGACCAGCATCCGAAACAAATACCCTTCGGCCGCTGGACAATATGTTGGATTCAGGGAAGCACAAGATGCTCTGAGATTGTTTTGAACACAACACTACTGTAGTCTACTAGAAAACATTTGCTACTTCAACAAATCCTTTACATCAAACACAAAAAGAAGACATACATTTGGTTACAGATGACATTACGATTGTTTACGGTAACATTTTAACAACAATGTACGCGTATATGGTTCAATAAATGTTTTGCTGTTGACCTTTTTGTCTTTTTACTAATGTTTGCAGACAGTATTTAGCACCACACTAAACTCCAGTTAGACTTTCATTTTCCCCTTTTAATCATGTTTTAAAACGGGAGACGTGCTCTGCAATACTTTGATCTTTGTCCGGTCTTGGAGTGGTAGCTATGTTGTCGGGTATAGTAGCTGGTTGCTGGATATAAAAATGTGGATCTGCAAACTTCACAGTAGGATCCATGCGCCTTTCCAGGACCCGCTCCACCAAATCCTTCCTGAATGTCTGCCTGGTTGGCTCGTACCTCTTCCTGGCAACCCATCTTTTAGATTGTTTGGGAAAAACCAAATTGTATCTCGGAGTCCCTGAGGGAGACAAAATGCACAGCAACATAAACAAACCGAGACTCGGCAAGCACTTGTTAAAGAAGGCTTACAATTTTGCAGTTATCTATTATGTGTATGCTTACCATCACTGGTCGTTGCTTGTTGACGGCCAACATTCTCGTTGTTGTCCATCACAGAGAGTAGGGTGCGTGCCTTCATAGAGCTGTAGGCGAAGTGAAGCCTCTTTTCAGTGTACTTCAGCATTGCACTGTGGTACACCTCCAGGGCTCCTGCAGTTTATATTAGTTGGTTATTACCTTGTGAATGGTATCCAGAATGTTTATATTCAAAAATAGTTTGTATGACGATGTTGGACAGTCTATGCCCTTATTCATTCAATCGCAAACGGTTACACAGTAGAAACTCTCAATGGCAGATGTGCTAATATCTAAAGCACTCATGGCAGCATGTTATTTTAAGTAGAGCATTACAAAAATATATTTTAAGTTGTGTAAATGCTCAACTAATTGGTAGCAGCAGACATACCTGTATGTTGGAAGAGAGTCATGTGGTTGAGGTCTTTCAACAGGTTCTTGTTCAGTACGTGGTCCGACAGTGTCTGGAATGCAGCAGAGACGGTTTGCAGCCATTTCTTCCTTCTCTGCTGCTCTTCAGTGAGGTCCCGGTGGTAGCAAGTCCTCTCCTGTCCGTCTTCCTCCCAGCGATGTATGCCACAAATGTGATGGAGAACGGACGTCCAGCGGCGTTTCAACTCCTGCCAAAACACAGTTTTTCCAGGGACACACACAAACATTATACCAAAAACCCCAAGTCCAGAAAATAAGAAAAAAATCATTACAGAAAACAAGAAAAAACATTGAATGAACTTGCCTCTGCATCACCCCCGCATGACTGGCAAGACCACCACAGGTGATTAGTAATAGCCTTTAGCCAAGGCTGCAGATCGTTGTTTTTTTTGTTGTTTGCAGCCGCAGTCCACTTTCTTCAGTCCTAAGAAATAAAAGGACAATGACGGTAGGGATGAGAGAGAAGAGGGGGCGGGGGAGGTTTCAACAGAGAATGATTGCACTTAGTAAAAAGCTTACCTTTTGCAACATGCCAAGGGTCAAACTGGTGCTGGATGTCAGAGTAGGTCTCTCTCATAAGCTTCCTGATAGAAGGAGAGCGGTCTGTAGTGATGACATCCACTCTAACTCCTGCCTGAAGCAAACGGTCCAGACCCCTTCGAAACCCCAGGGTCTCCATGGCTGGTGAACTGGTCGCCTCTGTAACCCTTGTAATGACAATCAGTGTACGTTATGAGCGACTACTTCACCTTCCACCAATCACTCAATTGCCCCCCCCCCCCCCCAAAAAAAACATACAACTGCAATGAGAGTAGACAAGCATTATAAACATTTCTGTCTATTTACCTGAACTAAATCCACCATGATGATTTCCTGTGTTGCATTACTCATGAAACTGTATGTAGTGTACTTTGCACTAAATCCAGGTGAATCAGAACGACCATCACCGCAGATTGAAATCCCTCCACCAACTGTCTGTAGTTGTAGATTGCTCATCATCTCTTCGTGATGGTCACGGTATGCATACTCAATCACTGGTATGAGGTAGGTGGATTGCAGGGAGTAAAATGTAGTCTTCTTTGTAATTTGGAGATTCAGTAGTTCAGCCCAATCAAAGATTTCCGTGAAAGTTGAACCTGTGAACAGGATGGATGAGGCAACCAGCAGGTTGTTTTCGGGCATTCCACGCAGTTGAGAACATGACTCCCATTCACCTGAGTGTCCTTTCATACAGCTCCACTTGATGTGTATGCGGGTCCCACTAGTGGTCACTTTCTTGTCTTCCTCTTCAATTAACACTCCACACTGTTGGCATGTTGTGAAGAGCTGCATTAGCTTGGACTCGTTTACTATCCATTTTTTTTCTGACCAGTTCTTGGTTCCTGCAGCCGAGAGTATGTCAGGTATGTCAGAGCTGGAGGAGCTTGATGTGCTGAATAGTGGAACAAAGCTACTGTCAACTGGATGACTTGGAGAGGCCTCAATTGAGCTCATACTCAGATCCAGTGGGTTGTCATCTTCAGCTACTGTTTTTTCCTTATTTAGAAACAACAAAATTCAAATGAATATGCAAATATATCTACTGTTTCAATTGTGGAGTGGACAACAGATGTCTATTGCCGGTGAGCCTAAGGGCAGAGAGACCAGGTAAAACTGTGAACATGAATCAGACAAGTAATTGTTACATTTTTACACTGCATTGTCCTTTTATAAGAGCGTATAATCATTGTCATCAGTGTATGAAGTCATAAATGTCAAACAGCTACCAGTATTTATTTGAGTTCAATCTCTTACTAGTGCTGATGGCATTTGGATTTTCTTCGGCTGGCCTGATGCTGCACTGTGGGTCACCTATACAAAAAACATGAATGCAATGAAAATACAGTTGTCACAGATCACAATATGAATGAAACAATCATATAAATCACATATAAATCTCTTCTGTTGCCAATGCAATACTTTTAGCCCAAAAGTTATAGTACAAAACGTTAGCATAAACTCATGCTCTTGTTATGGAATATATCCTAAATGTTTGCAAGATTCTCTCTCTCCCCCTCTCCCTCTGACACACACACACACACACACACACACACACACACACACACACACACACACACACACACACACACACACACACACACACACACACGTCCTGATGTGAACTCTCTGCCAGGGAAGTTTTGCATGTACACATTAGGAGCAGACAAAACTTTTCTATCAGCAATTACCTAAAGTTAGCAATTAGCCACTCAGGTACCAAGTGTGTAGCTATACCATTAGCTAACGTTGTCACTGACTCGCCAAAATGCATTGAACTGTAACTAATGTCCGCTAACATTGTCATCATGAATCTATCAGTAGGCTAACATTATGAAAGGGGCAAGATTTATTAGCTAGAGTAGCCTACCAAAAGTTATTACCTGTCCACCAGTGGCTGTTGGTGCATCTGAAAAGACGGATGGCACCGCATTCGATTTCAGCGATGCCTTGCTCTTGAGGTTGCTTGGTTTCTCAAAGTCGTCCGGTCTGAAATGATCGCTACAAATCTTCCAATTGCGCGCAGTTTCCGCCGGTGCTTTTAATGTCCAAGCCTCCAGCAACAAGCCACAGTTTTGTCCTTTCTGGGTCTCGGGTTGGAAATTGGTGGAAACTTTGCGTTGACCATCTGTTGGGTTTATTTGTACAATTTCTGAAAGCACACTGAACCACCATGTTGCCTACTCGTTCAATTGCGCTTCTGTCCCACGCTCCTCTGTTTACGTTCTTCGGTCGTGATTCGGTTACAAAACTAACTGGCGCAAAGTAAAATTCCGCTGCTGCTGAGAAAGTAGTCCCTCGATGATTCATGCGATGCAAGGTTAGTTTTATTTCTAACATTATTCTATTAACACAGACATTTAAATCTATAGTCTGGTGTTATTATTGATTGACCTCGGGTGCACTGCGGAGTGGGTAAGACTGTTTTTAATAGCAGGCTAGCTTTTCCCGTTGACTTGCGCTAGCCTAGCACGAGAGAACTCCGCAACTAGAAGGACTGAATAAAATGTGTTGAAAACTGTCTCCAGTGATATAGAATACCAATGCTCACTTGGGAGTCAGGCCCTATGTCCAAAATTCCGAACTATCCCTTTAAGCAATAAATATCGCGTCTTACCTTTATTTATGTGGCAGTGGTCTGCAGATGCATCCCGTGGTGTAGCCTACCACATCCATTTAGTTCAACAGGTTATCGTTCTGATACTGTCCATGGTACTAGCAACCTGCTCTGGTGCTTTTTACCTATGTATTCAGGCTAAAATGACTTGATTGTCGGATGCCTCATCATCCCAGCCAAAGAGTATTGGTATTATTAGTAATGGCTACTTACCAAATCGAAAAAATAACTTCACACTGTGTCTTTTTCCAATGTATTTGTTATCATTCGTAGCGTTGATCAGCAGAGAAATAGTTTGCCAAAGTCTTTGACGTCGCTTAGCAACCGAATACGCTGGGGTTGATAAATTACCGGACTGCAGAGTGATACAGATTACGTGAATCAGAGGCAAAAAACAACAATTTCCTTGACATATAACATCAACACCTTGACATATTTCCTTAAATAATTGACAGCTGAACGTTAGGAAGGCCCCTGCAAGTGAATGGAGCAGTCTACAGCATTGAGAAGAGCCGTGTAATAAGTAGGGGATAATGTATAGAATGCCAGTAATTATCGGGAAAATAAGCCCAGACAGGGCGAACAGGTCACCGACCCGCATTAAAGGTGTCTTGCTTCCCACTGAAGGGGCTTAATTTCGATAATGACCGGCGACGTTCTATACATTATCCTGCTTATTACACGGCTACGTGCCAAACGAATAAATGGCTTCGCATGGTGTGTCTTTGTACAATTTAATTGTTACCAGCATTCGCAGTGTTGATCAGCAGAGAAATAGTCCGCCAAAGACGTTGACGTAGCCTAGCAACCGAAGATGCTGGGGTTGAAAAGTTACCGGACTACTTGAGGAGTGGTACCAAAGACGTCATTATAGGCAAAAAGTCCTCAGTTTTCCTTGACAGTGGTCAATTATACGTTAGCAACGCCGGAATTGTGAAGAGCCCATGCAAGTGAACAGAGCGTTCCACTGCATTGAGAAGACCCGTGTAATAATCCATAATAATTCAACTCGATTTTTTTTTTGGTGTGGTGGGTACAAAATGAACCTTGACGAAATCTGGTGGGGACGTCTCCCCGGCGTAATCGAAGCCTATGTATATAGTCCCTCGTCTGCATTTTATGGTGAGCGTCTCCAGAACCGTAGAACAGGTCCATGAGATGACTTGTGTCTGTGCACCATCTCTGGTTCACGTAGAAGCATACACCGCCGCTTTTGGTCTTTTGTGAAGCCTCTCTTCGGTCGGCGCGATGGAGGGTAAATCCGTCTTGTTGTACTGCGGAGTCGGCGACAGCTTTCGGTAAAGCACAGAACCGAGCAATCTGCAAGGAGCTGTCTACTTTCGATGAGGTTGGAAAGTTCGTCCTGCTTGTTGACCAGCGAGCGGACGTTGGAGAGCAGAATGCTCTCTAGTGGGGATCGATGCCTCCGCCGTTTAAGCCGAACCAGAGCGCCAGCTCTCTTTCCCCGTTTCCTGGGTCTCAGATGGAAAGGGGGATCAGTGTAAGAGTGTTGACCAACATAATACATAACGATAGCATGAACTATTTGAGCAGCAATCGTACATTTATGCATTGCTGAAGTACGTGTAGTATCTAAGTTGTAATTTATTCGTTCAAAAAAGGTAGGCTTGAAACGTCATATTTACATCAGGTCATTGTATGATATATTGCCGTAATCAACTTTGACCGCGTCGTCCGGGTTCGCACGCCAGGCTATAGGCACTAGACCTAGAAAGCCCAGAACTCCACGGGGGAGATCTCAAAGACCTGAAAGGGACCTGGACTCTGAAAGCCAGAAAAGGCTGGAAGAGCTCCAGAAGCGGCCCACAGCAGAGACAAAGGTTTGTTTACAACTACAATGCTTACTGTTTACAATTCTCGACAACCCAATAAGATATCAGATATACCAGATTTCACACCTCTTTTTTTGGATTTTTCTTTCTAGGAAACACTTTACTCCCTGGAGCCTGGCCAGAAGCACCAGTAATTGGAGAAAATCCTGAACAGGTCCCCAGGGATGATGTTCGACGTGCTGTCCTTGCTGGCGGAACCCCTGCACCCTGAACCAGATGGAGCTCTCCCTCACTGGTGCATTTGCCGGAATTGCAGGGAGATGGATTCTGATATAGAGAGTATGCTGTCGCCAGTCCCCGCAGCACTGCATAAGTACCATGGCGTACAAGCAGTATTACCTCTTGGACGATGGGGTGTTGCGGTTGGACCGGGCTGCATGGAACGATAGCTTTGCTCTTGATGAGAGCCCAGAACCGAGCAGAGACATTTCAGGCACTCAGCCTGTAGACAATTTGTGTTGTGGCAGCATGGCCGCCTGGGTGTTGGATGGAGAGTTGTGATAGCCAGTTGCTGTATCTGGAGGATTAGGGACATATTTCCTGACCCCAGGGACCACTACGGGCTTCAGGGTGCGCCGCCTGGACGTTTAGATTAGACGAAAAATTGCAAATAAACATTTTTTGTACTTTTAAAATGTTTCCTTTTTTTATATAACAGATGTTTGAACCAGTAGTTGTTCAATAATACACTTTGGTTTGGTTCTGTATACAAGTATATTATATTATGAAGCATCTTCTTGGGGGATCTCTACAATAAGGTTTCCCTGGGACACTTGACAATGTTGGTGGTTGCTGTACCGGGGCAAGCAGGCCGAGCCGTCTTGGGTCATCAAGCCTCATGATGTTCTTGCGAGGAAGGCCTGTTCCACTTCCTATCCTCCTGCAGAAGATGGCACTCTGGATTTCAGAGATGTAGTAATTTTTTTTTCTCCTTTACTGTACTAACACTCCAGGTCTTCAACCTTTTGTTGCAGGAGCATTTGTACCTTGCGTTTGCCGATGTCATAGTTTCATTCCGGCAGGGACAGCCGGCGAGAAAAGATGGCACAGGGGTGGAGCTTGTGGTCGGAGGGAGAGCTGGGAGAGAACCACTTCGGTGTCAGAGGCGTTGACCTCCACAACGAACTGGAGAGAGGGATCGGGTTGAACGAGGATGGGCAATAAGAACCGCTCCTTGAGACCCTGAAAGGCTGTCTCGGCCCCCGGCGTCCACGTCAAGGAATTCTTGGTGGAAGTCTGGGTCGTGAGGGGTGCCGCGACTTTGCTGTAGCCGTGTATGAAGCGTCTGTAAAAATAAGTAAAGCCTAGGAACTGTTGCAGTCTCTTGTGGGTAGTCGGAGAGAGCCACTCGGCCACCGCAGAGACCTTGGATGGATCCATCTTTACCTGGCCTTGGCTAATTATGTAGCTCAGGAAGGAGATGGACGGGACGTGGAACTCACACTTCTCCGCCTTGATATACAGTCGGTTCTCAAGACACTGTTGCAGGACCTGTCGGACGTTAGCCGTTTGCTCCGCCAAGGACCTCGAGAAGATCAGGATATCGTCAATGTAGACGAAGACAGAGCGGTTCAACATGTCCCGGAGGACATCATTAACCAGGGACTGGAAGACAGCGGGGGCGTTGGTGAGCCCGAAGGGCATAACTAAATATCTGTAGTGGCCCAATGGGGTGTTAAACGCAGTCTTCCACTCGTCTACCTCCCGGATGCGGACCAGGTGGCAGAGGTCCAATCGAGGCTCCGTGGAGAAAAACGAGGCTCCGTGGATGGGGACAAAGGCGGAACTGATGAGGGGAATCTATTTTTGACGGTGACATCGTTCAGGCCACGGTAGTTGATATAGAAATGGAGAGAGCGGTCCTTCTTGCACACAAAGAAGAATCCCGCTCCTACAGGTGAAGAGGACGGGCGGATGATTCCGGCGGCGGGGGATTCCCCGACATACATGGAATGCGTTCAGGGCGGGAGATTGAACAGGCGGCTGCTTAGGAGGGGGGACCCGGGAAGGAGGTCAATAGCACAGTCATAAGGATGGTGGGGGGGCAAGGACAAGGCGTGGGATTTACTGAAGAGCGCCATAGGTCGTGGTACTCCGGAATTGGTCCCGGGCTCCGGCGCTCGAGGAGACTGGGCAGGGCGCAGTCAGTGGAACAGACAGTGTGTGCTCCAAGACATGACTCGTCCAGTTCCCCAGTCGATCTTGGGATTGTTGGTCTTAAGCCAGGTGTACCCCAGAACGACTGGGGAGAAGGGGCAGGTAATCACCAGGAGGGAGAGGGACTCGTGGTGATACCCCGAGGTGAGCAGGTTGACCGGAAGGGTACGGCGCTCCACCCCTCCTCGTTCTAGTTCCTCTCAGCTGCAAGGATACGGAACTGGACCGCGAAGGAGGCAACGCTGCGGGATCCTTGGTGAAGAAACAGGAGCCGTTGGGACGCCTCTCTGCCCCGGACCGGATGATCGAACACCCTCATTTCCTCGGTGAAAGCGGAATAATTGAAGCAGGCTGTGGAACCTTGTATCCATACAGCTGTTGTCCAAGCAAGTGCCTCACCCCGCAACGAGCCAATCAGGTAGGCGATAGGGTGGGGCAGGAGCGTCGCTAGCAATTGAAAACATCCGGGGCTGTAGCCCAGAAGTTAGTCCTTTTAAAACGGGGGTTTGGGGGTTTCTCCCCCGAGGAAATTTAAGAATCGGGCTGATGAACATGCAATTGTCACGTAGTTTGAGAAGTAAAGGAAAGACAAATCGTCATGTCTGACTCACGTCGGGGCAGGCCTGAATAGGTTAATGTTTACGTTAAGGATAGGAAAGTGCACCACATACAGCAGCCAAAATGAGACATTAGAAAAGCCTGTAGCCAAATAAACACTCATGCGCCTAGATGTCAAGTGGACCGGGTTGAATTCACTGCGGGTCTCCTGAATCTGTGCAAACTAGAGCACTAAACAGCAATATCGACATGATGGGCTTTGCAATTTGCATAGAGAATCAAATTTGCAACATTTTGCAAATAATGATTCTAAATTTGCCCATTAAAGGCCCACTATGCAACTTCGGGAATTTCTTCGCTGTTTTCTTGGTTTTGGCACGCACATTTCTCTACACAGCGCCCCCTACAGCTTCGTAGTAGATATTTCACAACACTGTCGTAACAACTCGTTGACGACCCTTCCCCATGCACTTCTACGCGAGCCATGTGCATTTGTTTTCAAAGAAGCCGGCGAATGCGTGGAGCCATGTCCGAAGTAAATGTTCATAAAGTGTAGGCAAGGTTATACATTTTTAAAATGGTGTATTTGTATTGCAATAAACATAAATCAGCATGGAGCTTGACCCGACGTCACTGGCAGAGAGTAGTGACCCTTGCACAGAAGCATACGGCCGACATCTTTCTTTATTCTGGGTGGAAATATTAACATAGTTATGCCATTAAATGCGTTTATGGAAACATTTTTAGCGAGAAATATGCATTTTACTTTCATAATGTTCGCTCGGTGAATGTGAAGGATGTTTGGTTTGATAGTTATGACGAAGAGTGAACGCTCCGTTCACTTGCATGGACAGAGTCTCTGGTTGCTAAGCAACCTCGACGTCTTTGCGGACTATTTCTTTGCTGATCAACACTACGAATGCTGGAAACACACCATGTGAAGTTATTTAACCCGATTATCGTTATTTATGAGTCCTTAGCCCAAGTGAAGGAGTTCAAGTACCTCGGGGTCTTGTTCGCGAGTGAGGGTACTATGGAGCGTGAGATTGGCCGGAGAATCGGAGCAGCGGGGGCGGTATTGCGTTCGCTTTACCGCACCGTTGTTACGAAAAGAGAGCTGAGCCGCAAGGCAAAGCTCTCGATCTACCGGTCGATCTTCATTCCTATCCTCACCTATGGTCATGAGGGTTGGGTGATGGCCGAAAGGACGAGATCGCGGGTACAAGCGGCCGAGATGAGTTTTCTCAGAAGGGTGGCTGGCGTCTCGCAATAGGGTGAGAAGCTCAGTCATCCGTGAGGAACTCGGATTAGAGCCGCTGCTCCTTTACTTAGAAATGAGTCAGCTGAGGTGGTTCGGGCATCTGGCAAGGATGCCCACTGGGCGCCTCCATTGGGAGGTGTTTCAGGCACGTCCAGTGGGGAGGAGACCCTCGGGGAAGACCCAGGACTAGGTGCAGAGATTATATCTCAACACTGGCCTGGGAATGCCTCGGGATCCCCCCGTCAGAGCTGGTCAATGTGGCCCGGGAAAGGGAAGTCTGGAGCCCCCTGCTTGAGCTGCTCCCCCCGCGACCCGACCCCGGAAAAACGGATGACGATGAGATGAGATCGTTATTTATATCCGAGATTATTTAATCTAACCCGATCTAAACTCTATCACGCACCCAAACACGGCGGCGTTTGGGTTTCCTACCTCGGACTCTAGCGCAGCCACAGGCGCGTTGGGCGCGTTGAACCATTTTTGTGACACACAATGATCAAGCGTCAGGTTAGGCGCGTTACGTGGTTGGTGTGGCCGTACCATTAGTCGATTGATCCATGATGAATGCAACAATTGCCTCGCAACTGGCTGTTTATATCTAGCCGGTGCCATGTTTGGGTGTGTGTCTGTGCCGTAAAGCATTTTCGAAACTACAATCTGACTACATTTTCGAGGATACTTCCGCCGCGTCACATCCGGGTGCGCTCGGTCCGAACACATCAAGTTGCATATGCGCTTTTTCACTGTAGAGGCGACATGGGAAAATGACACACCCACCAATCGACCCAGAAATGGATGCAGAACCATCAGCATAACTCTCAACCTGCATACTTAATGTAATTTTGGCTAAAAAAGTTGCATAGTGGGCCTTTAATGTACAAGTCAGAATTTTTTTTTCAGTTGTCAAATTTGCTGAAAAAAATGTTAAACTTCAATAATTGTTCATAGTCAACTTATATAGTGCATTTATTTAAGCTCTCAACAGCATAACCATACAGCTTCGCCACATCGGCCGGAAAACACGGCACACGCAAAGTACATCCATGGAATCAGCCGTTCAAAACCAGTCTGCATGAATCGTATGACAACTGGATGGCAGGCGATGCGGACAAGGAATACACTGCAGGGGAGAACATGAGAGTCCCAGCTCGCCGCATAGTAGCCTGGGTGCTTCAGGCCCCGTCCACACGAAGCCGAAACGGTTTCGAATCTATCCGGTTTCGGAGTATCTCCGTAAAGACGGAGTCAAGCGAAACCGGGTAGATCTGTAGAAACGCTGTAGTACACATTCCAGGCCCATAAGGGGTGCTGCTTCTGCTACAGCAATCCAGAAGAAAAATATATAATAAGAAGAGGCGAGCATGCGCATAAAGGGTGAGACTCCGCGGGCTTAACAGTCATTGGCTAGAGGGTTGAGGGGTGGGGCGATGACGTCATGGTTTACGGTTTCAGTCGGTTTCAGGCGTCCACACAAATCCAAAACGAAACCGGGTAGATTTGAAACCACCTCCGAGGGTGGTTTCAGATGTTTGCGGTTTCGGTCAGCGGATTCGCCGGCTTCGTGTGGACGGAAGGCCGAACCGCACAAGACCTTTGCGGTTTCGCCATGAAATCGGCTTTGTGTGGACGGGCCCTTAAGCGTGGAACAAGCTGGATACTGAGTGGGTGAAAAACTATGTGTGTGTGTTTGTTTGTCACTCTGTTCGAGCCTGCATGAGAGTTCAATGTTGTCATTAGTTGTTACGTCTTTCTGACCAATCGCAGTTCAGGGCCGACCTGGGCTGTACCACTTCGGGAGGGGGCACTCAGTTACTCCCCTCTAGACAAAATCGAATTGGTTGCGACGTTGACCCGGTGCCCCCCGAAACGTTAACGGACCACAGGGAATTCTCCCAACTCTCCCGATTACCACTCTGCGTGTGCGTGCGTGAGTGCCTGTGTGTGTGTGCAGGCGTTATTCAATTGCCTGGTAAACATGTAGGCCTGGGCTGTACCAATTCGGGAGGGGGCACTCAGTTACTCCCCTCTAGACAAAATCGAATTGGTTGCGACGTTGACCCGGTGCCCCCCGAAACGTTAACCTGTGTGTGTGTGCAGGCGTTATTCAATTGCCTGGTAAACATGTAGACCTGGGCTGTACCACTTCGGGAGGGGGCACTCAGTTACTCCCCTCTAGACAAAATCGAATTGGTTGCGACGTTGACCCGGTGCCCCCCGAAACGTTAACGGACCACAGGGAATTCTCCCAACTCTCCCGATTACCACTCTGCGTGTGCGTGCGTGAGTGCCTGTGTGTGTGTGCAGGCGTTATTCAATTGCCTGGTAAACATGTAGGCCTACGGTAATATTCATACTGGTTTAAATAATGCATTTGACAGGCTATTTCCCATCGTTGCTGAGCGAAAGTTTAGTGATAGAAAACAAATAATAGCCCGGGCTATTGAAGTTTTACGGTACCACTGTCATGCACCTACCCGATGTCAAGTGGACCGGGTTGAATTCACTGCGGGTCTCTCTTCTTATATCCATCTTACCAAAGATATTTTGGTACTGTACTCGACAATCTGATCTTGCTTAAAGGCTAGCAGCACGAAACAGCAATATCGACGAGATGCGCTATGCATAGAGAAGAAAGAATACCAAAATTTTGCAACAAATTATTCTAAATCTGCCCATACATGGACACGGCAGAATTTTGCAGTTTTCACTCGCTACAATGTTGCATCTGTGGCTGCTGGTAATTCAATCACAAAGAAGTAATCTCTACGGGGCTATTTTCAGCATTATGTTTTTTTTACGGCACAGGGATCCGGGGCTATTCCCAAAAGATCCGGGGCTATAACCTCGAATGCCCAGGTCTAACGACGCGCCTGGGGTGGGGTAGGTCTGGGGCTGCAGATCGAACACGAGGGAGCACTGGAGGAGAATCGGCCGACAGGATCCCAGGTCTCCATCGTAGCATTCGGGGGCTGGAATGAACGGCTCCCAGGGGGAAGCCGATTGGCTAGGGACTGGGACTGATGGTTCCGGGGTTACATGGGGCTGGGAGTTGACAGATGGGGACAATTCACGGAGGGTGGAGGTGAAATCCTGCAGGATCTGGCCTTCTTGACCCAGGAGAGCCCCTTGGCAGGAGATAATTTGGTGGGTAGTTGTAAACGACAAACTGGCGCCGGCATAATGGAGATCCCCACTGAAGTAGGGAGTGAAGATTGTTGGCAGATGTGTCAGAAGAATGAGGGGTAGTGGAGTCAAGCGACCACTAGATGGGGGTGTTGGACGGCTTAGCAGGAGGCAGCGTAACAATATTAGAGTTCAGCCATAGCCAAAATGTCATGTGGGGTGGAAAGTGCAGCCAGCTTTGTAGTGCCTCTTTCAGAAAGGCAGACGATTCGGATAAAAATATCTTTCATCACAAAAAAATTTGAAGGTTGAACTTGTAAGAATGGAAATTGTTTTTTTTTTCAAACATCGGATGAGCATTTTCCACAAGTCTACTAGAGAACCATTCCTTGTTGAAATACAATTTGGGGTTGAGGGAGGCCTTTAATGATTGATTCATAGCTTTCAAGTTCAGCCATTTTCCATACAAATTTGAATATTTTTTGTTTATATTCTTTATAAAAAGGTTTCTGCATGTGTTGGTAGTACTAACATTAGATAAGTAAACTGTGACAGTGTGTATTTCCAAGGGTTGTTTACCATAGATGGTCAGTTTATTCCCTTGCCAGGGCTGTACAATTTTAAAGAGCTTATTTAATTTGTTTTTAAAGTTAAGAGTGGATATTTCTTTCATATTCTCTGGTATATGGATACCTATACATCAACGGCTCTCCATCCGTCCATTTCACTGGCATTTCACACGGTAGAGCGAAATTTGTTTGTCTTATTCTCTCTTCCAATATTTCAATGGCTATGATGAATAGGTTCGGAGATAGAGGACATCCTTGTTTTACTCCTCTTTCAAGAGTGATAGGTTTTGAAAGGTATCAATTGTTAATTACTTTACTGGTTGCCCCGTTGTACATTACTTTGATCAATGTTATAATAGAATCTCCAAAGTCGAAATACCTAAAACATCTATTAATAAATTCCTTATTCACTTTATAAAAGGCTTTTTCAAATTTGGCAATAAAAACAAGTCCTGCCTTTTCTTCTGTATCATAATGGTCTTTTATTTCTAGTAACTGACTAATACTATTTGATATATTTCGTCTCTCTATAAACCCTGTTTGATCGTGATCTCTATCACATAAAACAGACCCCAGGTCTCAGGCTTACAATATACAGTGAAAAAAGTAAATACCTGTTCTCCTCTCTGGAAGTCCTAAAGACGATTGCCACAAAGAACCTGCTTAAATTGGGTTGTACTCTTTGTTCTGCTCCTTCATTCCACAAACAAGAACAGGTCTATCACAGTCCAGTTCCATTTGAAATCCGTCTTCTTGGGTTTTCTCTTCCTCATCCTCCTACTCTTCTTCCACCACCACCTCTTACTCCCACTCTTCCTCCTCGTAGATTACCTATTAGTCAACCTTTTCCTCCTCCACAACCTCTTCCTCTTCATCCTCATCCTCCACCACCTCTTCCTCCTCCTCTTCCTCCTCATAGACCACCTCTTACTCCTCCTCTTCCGCCTCTTAGACCACCTTTTACATCTACTCTTCCTTCTCGTAGACCACCTCTTACTCCTACTCTTCCTCCTCCCCTACCTCTTACTCCTCCTCTTCCTCATCATAGACCACCTCTTACTCCTACTCTTCCTCGTCCCCCACCTCTTACTCCTCCTCTTGCTCATCATAGACCACCTCTTACTCCCACTCTTCCTCCTCGTAGATGACCTATTATTCCTCCTTTTCCTCCTCCACAACCTCTTACTCCTCATCCTCCACCACCCCTTCCTCCTCCTCTTCCTCCTCCTCTTCCTCCTCATAGACCACCTCTTACTCCTACTCTTCCTCCTCGTAGACCACCTCTTACTCCTACTCTTCTTCGTCCCCCACCTCTTACACCTACTCTTCCTCGTCCCCCATCTCTTCCTCCTTCTCTACCTCCTCCTCCACCACCTCTTACTCCTACTGTTCCTCCTCATAGAACATCTCTTCCTCCTACTCTTCCTCCTACTCCACCACCTCTAACTCTTACTCTTCCTCCTCCACCTCTTACTCCTACTCTTCCTCTGCCTCCTCCACCACCTCTTACTGGGACATTCAAAAAAGGAGCCATCAAAGACTGCATGCCATCCGTAAACTCAAAGGACTCTATGTTACCCCCCATGTCCTCCTGCTGTTGTATCAGAGTAATGTCCAGCCCATCCTGCTCTACTGTTCCACCTGCTTCTTTAACATGCTTACTGTCAACTACCGGGTCAAACTCACATGTGTCACAAACATAGCTGTCAAATGAATTGGTCTCCCCACCCCCTCACTGTCAGAGCTCAATCTCAAGGCCATCTCACACATCACATTTACAATAGCACAGGACTACACAGACCCACTCAACTGCCAATTCACCATTATAACCTCTGGACGCAGGTACAGGTCCCTGTTGTGCAGGAGAGTTCGCTATGGCCAAAGCCTAGTGCCGGCAGCCACAGAAGCCCTCAACAAAAGGCCAAGATAAATGCACGCCAGTCCCACTTTGTCTATATATTCTGTCGGCATGTTATTTTTGTTGTGTTTGTTGTCCACTTGTTATTAACTGTCGGAGTGCCGTCCATACCTGTGATCGAGAATTTCCCCTTGGGGACAATAAAGTCTACTCCTACTCTTCCTCCTCCTCCACCTCTTAATCCTACTCTTCCTCCCCGTAGACCACCACCTCTTACTCCTCCACGTCCTCCACCACCTCCAACTCCTTCTCTTCTTCCTCGTAGACCAGCTCTTACTCCTACTCTTCCTCCTCCTCGTCCCCGTTTTGCCTTGTGGAGTAAATTATGATCACTGCGTTTAAGTTGTGTTAAAATCTTCCTGCCCCCTTCCTGCCCGTGCCAATTTGCTGAGGTACAAAATGTGTTTTATTGAGTGAGAATGTGTTAACAGTTTGGCAAAAAGAGTGGAAGAGAATGCAAATTGTCTAAAATCCCAGATTTGGGGCAGTAGAATCTAAAGTTTTGAAAAAAGTGATTGATTTGACATTGCAAATCAATGTCTTGTTTAAATTTAAAAGCAACAGAGAAGGCCCACTCACCCATACACTTTAAAATGTATTATTTGGATTCTAAAAGCTTGATTATCTGCAAAATATGAATGCATACTCTGAAGTTAAATCAAAACAAAACTTGACAATTTTTATATTGCTAACATGTTATGAAAAATGGTGAGTGTATATACTGTCACATTTTGCTGCAAAAAAACCACACAAACAAATCAACACACTTTTCATATCTTTTGTTTAACCCACCCCGAGCTCCACAGAGTCCCACAAGCAGTTCAGGGGACGTGGTTATTGTATTTAGTCGTATTGACTCGTACCTCTGAACAATTTCTGTGGGAACGTTCCTCCGCTCTCTCCCTCCGCGCTCCAGCACACATAATAGAATAGAAGGGAGGCGCAGCGCGGCGATGGAGAGAAGCTATCTGAAAACAATTAGCATGTATCATTAGGCAGACGGAGAGAAAATCACCTGAAGGAGGGGAGGGTGAGAGGGAGAGAAGGGAAGGGGGTGTAGGGAATAAAGGGGGGGGAGCAAGAGTGGTACAGAGATACAGAGAGAGAGGGAGAGAAGGGAAGGGGGTGTAGGGAAGAGGGAGAGAAGAGAACGGGGTGTAGGGAAGAGAGGGGGAGAAGGGAAGGGGGGGGGCACCAGTGGTACAAAGACAGAGAGAGAAAGGGAGAGAGAGATCTAAAGGAATACAGGGAGAGAAAGAGACGGAGAGAGAGACCTAGAGGAATACAGTGAGAGAAAGAGAGGAAGGGAGAGATCAAAAGGAACAGTCAGAGAAAAGTCAGAGAAGTCGGAGAAAGGACAAAAGACAGAAGCAAAAGGTAGAATAGGCAAGGGTGAAGGAGCTGTGGTTGATGGGGAGATAGTAAAGAATAACTGCAAGGTGTTCCTGTTGGTCTCAAACACAACTACTCTGTGTTTGAGCCCAACAGGAAGGTAGGAGGTAACAGCCCTTAATGTTGGATCCAAGTCTGATGATTCCCTTCTTAATGTGTTGAATTGCTTCTATTCCCCCAAATCATAGTCATCATTAAACTTCTGGGAGTTATAAAACCGAGTCTGACAAAGGTTTGCCGTAGTCACGACACAATATTATTTCAGCATTCAAAAATGGTTTTCTAGCTGGAAAAACCAAATTAATTGTATTGTTTTTTCACACATACATGCAAGTCCGACTCTTCTCCCGAAATTCTCCCGACGGGGCATATGTGTGAACGACATATCCTGACATTGGTAACCTGAAAACATCAGAAAAAAAAAATACTACCCCTGAGATAGTATTTTCGCTGGCGGAAATGTTAATTCCCGTACGTGTGAATGAGGAGTAGAAAGTCGGCCTTTCACACCATTTCTGTGGGCGTGTTGATGACGCTTCATTCTGCATTTGCATGTCATTATTTTATTTGTATTCTTCTTGTAGCTTTAAATAAAGCCCCTTGATAAATTGAATTTCTGACTTTACATTAAAAAGTATTTCTGCTCAATTTCCTTGTGACTGAATGTTTGTATAGTCAGTCGCGAGGATATTCAGTCATATTCAGTCACGCGCATACAGCGCACAGGCTGTATGCGCGCAGGCTTGATGCGCTCCACTTTTTCTGTGGAGAACCAGATGTAGATTATTTACTACAGCGTTTCTGCAGCTCGATGCGGTTTCGCAATGACTGTCTTTACGGAGATATTCCTGAACCGCATAATACGAAACCGGATTGTTTGCCCGTTTCGGCTCCGTGTGGACGGGTCCTTAATAGTTTCTGAGTGACATCGATGTACGCATATCGGGCATCAAGTGTGAATGACCCTCACGGTCGAAACCCCTGACAAATGTGGAGAAAAGAAGTAGGACGTGTGAAAACGGCATAGATTAGGGAGAACTATGATTATTACGCAAAAAAGGAAAGCACACGGTAGCAACAAGATTAGCAACAATAATATGACTAAATCATAAAATAAAAGACTAGGAGAAAAAAAATTATCAAATAGTTTTCAAATGTTAGTTCTCAAAGAATATTGTTTCAATCCACAATAATCCTTAATTTGACGTGTCTTATTTAATAAAAACTACTTTTGGTGTAACCAGCCATGTGTAGTGGGAAGAGGTGGCAAAACTAAGGTTTCCTAATAAGGAGTAATGTGGCTAAGAGGGGTTGCCAAGGAGGTGGAATGAGAGTCTACAGCATGGCTGCCAGTGGACCAACTATAGGGTGGCCATTACTATGGAGCCCCTGCCTACTTTTCGTGCCTTTGAGCATCGTCCCAGGATTTATTCAGAAATTATGATGATGTGTTCTTAGCCAACCTATTGGTTGGCCTTTGCGAATTTGAGGTGGAGCAAATTTATTTTTAAATCCATACCCCAATCAAATAGCCCTCTCCCTTACATACACATTTACTCACACGCATTCACACACACGCAAATGCACAGGGTAAAAGTTGACTCTCTTTGCGGGAACTCCATTACATTAAGCTTCATACTCACAGTAACACACACAGACACACAAACTATGATTAATTAGGGCCCTCTAATGGGAGGTTCACCAGGACACGCACCAGTGGAGTGTCAAATGAATACCATTATGAACGGTTATTTCTAGTCGAATAATGAAATTCTGAAGCCTAGATAAATTTGGCCCTGGTGCGCCGCAGTACATACCGTTCTGACCTGGCGAATAACTGCAGCTAAGCTTACCTCTAAAGGAATGGGATTTCACCCCCACTACATCCACTGCGTGGTAGTGCCACAGGTGGGGAAATATCTACCCACTACCAGAGAGCTTTTGTCATCAAGACAGCAGGAAATGTAGAAGTATGCACCATGATTTCCTTCCTGACCTTCAAGCAATAAAGACTCCAACGGCACACAAATGGGTATTGTTGTGCATAACACACAAATACACATACACACCTATCTACACACACACACACACACACACACACACACACACACACACACACACACACACACACACACACATGCAAAGTGTCACATGGAATTAAATGTATATTTCTCATTTCGAGAGACTTAAAGGGCAAAAAAGGAGGAGCGAGGCTGAGAGCGAACGAAGCACACAATAGAACAGGAAATATGTGCAGGCCAGCTGAAGAAATCAGAAAAGGCGTTGAACAGCAAATATCGTTATGTCATATTAATACAAACAGCAAATAAAGACGCAAATGTTGTTTAAATACCTTAATTTAATAATTAAAAGATTAATGCTTAAATATATATATTGTATTTCAGACTATTGAGCTGTTTTCCAAGCCATGCTGGTATGAAATGTCCTCTATGGGCTGTCAGTCTGAAGAGTGAAGTTATTTACTGCATTGATCCCACAGATAAAAATAAAATCCACATATCCCAGTGTGTGGGTAGGTGTGTAGATGTGCACGTGTAGGATATCCTGGTGGCGTGCCAAAGGGGGTTTCTCCTTTGACACATACTTACACAACATCACACACTCACTTTCACTGTAACGGGGGGGTTAGGCAGAACCCAAGTGCACAGACTGACAATGGTGACAGGGCAGTCCAAGGGCCCTATCTTGCATCCGGCGCAATTGACTTAATCACTGGAGCATGTGTCGTTGCTAGTTTGCAACTGGGGCAGAGCGTTCTTTTCCCTCCTGCGCCACACGTCGGTAAATTAGGGAATGATCTTGCGCCCCAAGGTGTGGCTCGGCGAAAGGAGGAGGCGTGTTCTGGCGCAAACGTTCCTGGTGCTATTTTGCAGTTTCAGAAACCACTTGCGCCACAAACCAGGAAATACCTGGTTTAAAGTCAGTGGCGCGTTCAGATGCTATTTTAAGGGCGCATGCATAATGTTGCTTGTGCACCTCGCGCATACACTTTGCTTCCCTCATCTACCTAGCCACACATTCTTGGGAAATTATTTGGGAAAGAACAGCTGATACAGCGGTAATAAGTTGTACCTTCAAATCAATGCATCTGCCAACACCGTACAGCAAACACATTTCCTTGACAGACATTGTGTACAGGCCCATACATTTTAGGATTGATGAGTATTTGATCGTAAGAAAACATTGTTTTACCGCGACTGAGTGTTAAAAGAATGAATGAATGCGGGTGCGTGTGTGTTGTGTGTGTTACACATCTCCCACCGCTGTGCGTCCATCTGTTTAAACACACGCAAACTGAACACGTAACGCATAATACAGTCCATGGCAAGTATTATATTAATGGGGGGACACATGCATATTAGGAACACATGTCGATAACGATAATGCATACAATACTGATAAGAAACAATGTTTATAATGTATTGTGTATATCATAAAATAGAACCACATTAAATAGGACTCAGTATTGGAAGTTTTGGAAGAAATCCTTATTCCATGTGTGAATTAGGCTATATTATTTGGCCATAAACATCCATTTGAAGTTTGAAATTCATGTGCATCTGTCTCATCGGAGACTGCAGATGCACTGTCAAAATATCAACTCGTCAGATTCAAATGCGCTCATGGCTCTTAAAGGGGATGGGAGCTGGCACTCTCATTGGTTTATTGCACGTTACGCCCAAACAACAACTACGGGTAATCAGGCTACTTCAGACAAACTCTTTGTAGATTTGAAGTCATTTTTCGCGCCGGTAAACTAGCGACATCGCCATAGAACCGCCCACAAAGCTACTTGCGCTTGGCGCTTCCCACTTGCGTTTCAGACTGCTAAAATAGGGCCCCAAATGTTTTATTGGTCGCACAGATGATCAGGGTCGGGCAGGCAGAGTGAACGGGGACAGGCAAGAGTTCGGGAACCGGCAGGCAATCAGGGAGGCTGGGGGGTACGGTCGGAGGGCAGACAGGCAGGCAGGCGAGGAGCCGGAAACCAGGGAGCAGACAGGCCGGCGGGGACTCGACAACAGGCGGGTGGTCAGACAGCGAGGGTTCGGTAACAGGCAGCGATGGAGAAACGTTTCTGGAGTCGCGGGAAAGCTCTGAGTATCAAGAGACGATCATGCAGAGACTGAGTGCAGAGAGTGGATTTATATAGAGGGAGTGGAGGTGGTTGGGTTAATTAGGGTGGCAGGCAGGTGAATGGGAAAACCAGGGGTGGACCATGACACACACACACACACACACACACACACACACACACACACACACACACACACACACACACACACACACACACACACAACACACACACACACACACACACACACACAACCCAAAAAGTCCAAAAACACCAAAAAGTATTCCACCAAAAACACACAAAAAAATAGACCACCAGCAATGCATTGCACAAAAACAGTAGAAAAATGGAGGGATCTCACCGGCAAGGCAGGCTCAAACATCGCGGATAGTGTGTCCTTCTCTTCTCCTTCTTCCTTTAATTTCCGGCAGGCTGTATGCCTTTGCGGCACATTGCTGCCATCCACAGGACAAAAAAATCAAAAAATCAAAACAAAAACAAAATTCCAAACCGCAATCAGTCCATTTTTATCTGTCGAGTGGCCGCCATAAATTCCAGCACAGCTTTTACAATCCCACGCTGGTCCCCGATGGGACCCAGAAGGCTCCTCAGAGTAATAATAATAATAATAATGAATTTTATTTGTAATGCACTTTATATTGAGCAAACAATCTCAAAGTGCTACATAAGAAAAAAAAAGAAAAGTTGAAGTTAAATTTTTTAAAAAGGAAACAACTAATGAAAGGCTTTTTTAAAAAGGTAGGTTTTTAGGCCTTTTTTAAAAGTGTCCAGGGTCAGTGGTGCTCTCAGGTGGTCAGGGAGAGCATTCCAAAGACAGGGAGCGGCGTGACAGAAAGCTCTGTCTCCCATGGTTCGGAGTTTGGTCCTTGGGATCTGCAGGAGGTTTGCCTGACCGGAGCGGAGGTGTCGTGAAGTGGGCTAAGGGGTGATTAGCTCCTTCAGGTAAATAGGAGCATTACCATGGAGGCACTGGTGGGTCAGTAGGGAAACCTTGTAATCAATCCTGAATGGGACAGGGAGCCAGTGGAGGGATTTGAGAATTGGTGTGATGTGGTCAAATTTTCGTGTCCTTGTAAGGATCCGGGCAGCACAGTTTTGAATGTATTGGAGTTTTTGGATGTTTTTGTTGGAGATCCCGGCAAGAAGAGCATTACAGTAGTCCAGCCTGGTGGAGACAAAAGGCATGGACGAGTTTTTCTGCATCTGGGAGAGAGAGTGATGGACGGAGTTTTGCAATGTTTTTTAGGTGTTAAAAAGAGTTTTTGCAAAGCTGTTTGATGTGAAGTTCAAAGGTCAGGTGGGGGTCCATTATTACACCAAGGTTGGTGACTGATGGAGAAAGGTGGATGTCGTGGCCGGCGAAGGTGATACTGGTAATGGTGGATGACCGGGTCTGATGTGGGATGCCAATGAGAATGGCTTCAGTTTTTGAACTGTTAAGCTGCAGAAAATTCTCCTTCATCCACGCCTTTGTCTCCCCCAGGCAGGTGGTGAGTGTGGAAGATGGCAGGGTGTCAGAGGATGCTGGGTTGATTTTGAAATAA